>NC_136067.1:1461603325-1462068325 GCF_964261635.1 Lissotriton helveticus | reverse complement strand
ATTCACATTATCTTTCTCAATCATGTGAGAATGAAGTCTGACATTCTCAGTAAAACATGTACATCCAACAAGGGCAGAGACTGTCAGTTGATTTCTTTATGTTCTACTGCAGCTTCCCAGAGTGTTCTAAAGAACAACTAGAGCGCTAACAGTCCTACTTATGACAAACGTTTTGCACACCTGAAGCCATCTTCATTGGAATAAAGTGGTAACTCTTAATACATTTGATTTAAAAAGGAACAACATGAAGGGGTTAATTTTGCCATAGAAAGTATGATTAGTGCTGCAGAAAGAAAAAGGAGGGCACATTTTGAGTGACTTCTCAACTCCTCTTCTATTTCATTAAAAAATTCTGACATGCCGACTGAAACATGCACTTTCAATAGCAGCAGCAGACTTCCCTGGTGAGCAGTAGCATTACTACAGTCATCTAATAAGCAACTAGAGTACTAACATTCAGAATTTATGGCAAATGTGTGACACATCTGAATGCCTTCTTGATGGAATCAAAGTAAAAAACTCAAAATATTTCCTACTGAAGAGATTGTACTAAATGAGGAAATTAGGGGCCAGATGTAGGTCACCAAATACCGGTCGGTAACGGCTGATTTCGGCCGTTACCGACCGGTATTTGGTGATTGAGATGTAGGGGGCCTATATTTTACAGAATCAGTAAATTTACCGATTCGGTAAATTTACTGATTCTGTAAAATATCGATTCTGTAAATTTACAGAATCAGTAAATCTATATGTAGGTGGAACTGGAAACAGTGCCACAGGCCCCTAAGAATTTGTTATTTACCATGTAATACTATTGCATGGTAAATAACGAATTCCTGTGTACATGCACATCTGTGCATGTACACCTGTGCCATGTGACACACATACATGCCCTCAGTGCATGTATGTGTGCCACATGGCACACAAGCCTGAATCAGGGGTGCAACAGGGTGTCAAAGTGACACCCTGTCCCCCTTGTCAATTCGGTAATTTTACCGAATCGGTATTTTTACCGAATCGGTATTTACCGATTCGGTAATTGCCATAGGTTCCTATGGGCCTCAAGGCCCGTAGGAATCAATGGCAATTACCGAATCGGTAAATACCGATTCGGTAATTCCCGTATATTCCCGATTCGGTAAAAATACCTATATCCCGATGGCCAGTTCTTAAATACCGAATCGGTATGATTCAGTATTTAAGAATCGGTAATCTGGGATTACCTACATCTGGCCCTAGAAAACTTAATAACAAATATGTTTTCCATGATGGCCACCAGAGACAAAAGAGCCCAAATGTGGCCCAGGTATCCCCAGATGTAGCCCAATTGTAGCCCAATGACAGAAGTGCGCAAAACACTTTTTATTTTTTGTGTTTTTGCAGTTTTATGTAGTGCAGACTTGTCAGGTATTGGAGTGCTTTACATGAGCATTGGTCACATCACACAAGAATAAATTAATTTTGATTTTAGACATGCGGATATTAAGTGATTTGACCAGAATCACAGAATATTGAGCTGAAGCAGAAACTCCAACCTGGTTCCCAGTTGAAAAGTCTGCAGCTCTGGAAGTAACACCACATCCTCTCCCCTAAGTGCAACATTTATTCAGGTGGTCAACTGGATAAAAAAACATAAAGATAGCAAATAATTTTAAAGTGCTTTGTCGCTTTTTGAAAACTCACCAAATATGGCCTCATTTTAGTTTTTTAGAGCACTAACCATAATTTTGATGCAAATAGGACCCCTCATATATGTAATTTCTAAAGGAAATGCTCTAGGTATTACAGTTTTGATTACATCAAGATGACGTCAGGCGTTCTACACTTTTGTAATAAATATAGAATGTTAGCAATCTAGTTGTTCATTAGGATACTGTTGAGAGGCAGAGGCCAGGGGAACGGACTCTGAAATTTGAAGGCAGGTAGGAGGGTGCAGAGACAACAATTTGACCACACTGGGCAGGCAGGAAGGGCAGTGGCAGCACAACAGACTATGGAGGGCAGTGTAAAGGGGGGCAGGGGCAACACACCAACAATACAGGACTGGCAAGAGAGGCTGTGGCAATATAATAGACCATTGTGGGCAGAAGGAAGAGGCAGTGGTAGTACAACCATACATGCCAACAGACCCGATTCAGCCAGGAAACATCCAATGTTTTTAAGCCCAAATGCGCTTTATTTGATCAGTCTCCTGTCTGCAATCTCCTCTTTTTCAATGTAAGTCAAAGGGGAAAATCAATACCCCAGTTTTTTAAATCAAAATCTCCCTCTTACCAAGTTCAAAATGTTAGCAAGTATGGTACATTGGATCATGGAAGGCAGGAGGAATTGGGGTAGGGACATGGACTCAGATAACAGAGGACAGGAGGGACTTGGAGAGGTGCACCAAATTGACCCTACAGGGCAGGCATCCGGGTTTGCAGCAACACAATACACCACACAGGGCATACGGGACGGGAGTGCAGCACAACAATCCATAGCAAGCAATAGGGAGGGGACAGGACCATGCACATGGACAACAGAGAACAGATGGGAAAGAGGCAATGGTAGCTAGCTGACCATAATGGACAGACAGGAGAGAAAGCTGCAGCATAATGGACCATAAAGGGCAGGAGGGACGAATCTGGGGCATTACAATGGAACAGACAAGCTAAGAGGGAGGGAATAGGGGTCTGCACATAGAAACAGGGTGCTGGGGGAAAGGGGGCAGGGCAGGAGCAGCAAGATGACCATGGGGGTCAGGCAGGATGGGCACTAGAAGCAAGAAACACCATGGAGAGCAACAGTGAGAGACTATAATGGCATACATACAGACCATGGAGGGAAGGTAGGAGGGGGTCAGGGACAGCTAACTGACCACACAGGGAAGGTGGGAGGGGCTGTGGCAGCACAGAAGACAATGCATGACAAGTGGGAGGGTTAGTGTTATGTTATGTTATGTTAAAAGAAATTTCTTAAGCGCACTAACACCAATTGGTTTCTTGGCGCTGTCAGTGATATAGGATATGACCAGAGAAACGGGCAACCGAGATTTATTGGAATACTTGCTGGAAAGCCAGGTCTTTAAGGCTTTCCTAAATGACAGAAGGTCAGGGCAGTGCCGGATGTCCAAGGGGAAGGTTTTCCACAGCAGTGGCAGCACAATGGCTATGATGGGCAAGAGGGAGGGTGCAGGGGCATGCACAAAGGACCATGGAGGATAAAAGGGAGGGTCAGGACCTGGGCACAGACAAGAGAGTTCAGGGGAAGGGGCCTCACAACAGACCACATGGGGCAGGCAGGAGGAGCAGTTGCAGCACAACAGACCAGGGAGGGCAGAAGGGCGTGGCAGTGAAATGGACCATGGAGGACAGGAGGAAGGGGATAGGACATGGAATGTGGACAGGCAGGGTGGAGGTAGCAAGGACAGGTTACAGTCATCTGAAAATGCTGGACAGGTGGGAGGGGAGTGGCAGCTCAACAGAACACTCCGAGTAGATAGGAGTGGCAGGTCCATGGAACATGGTGGGCAAAAAGGATGGAGCATTGGCATGCACACAGACATCGGAGGGCAGGGGGAAGGTAAATAGGGGCAGCAAGCTCAGCACAGAGGCTAAGCAGGAGGTCAATGATGGGGCATATAATTGGGCAATAAAGGGTAGGAGCAGTGGACTGGTACATCATGCTAAATGGAGGGGAGTGGCAGCACATCAGACCATGCATGGCAGGAGGGAGGAGGATAGTCCATGGATTCAGACAACAGAGGATAGGAAGAAGGTGGATGGGGCAGCAAGCTAACTTTTCAGAGAAGGTGGGAAGGACAGTGGCAAAACAACGGCCACACAGGGCTGTAGTAAGGGAGCAGGGACATGGACTTGGACATTGGATGGCTAGGAGGAGGGGAGGCAGGAGCTGCAAGCTTGAGTGGGGGCAGCACAATGCCAGGCCCTGCTTCCAACCACCCACCATCCATTGTGATATGCATCTCACTTAACGTTAAAAAAAACTAGAAATTTGCTGAAAAAAACAAAGACTACAGGGATGGTATAGTTAGACTCAGATTTCACTCATACACAACCAGTGACATTCAACTATTATAGTTATCTGAGCTAACTATAACTTAAGCCCCCACAATGTACTGCTAATGACCTCAGACATTATATCATTCATGACATGGTCTGTTACATCACTCATGGCATCACTCATGACATCTCAAATGAGCTGTGAATGGAATGGAACTATAATCTCTAGAACTTTATTTTGGGATAGTGTGTGTATATTAACAGCCCTTTTTTCATTTCTTTTGTGTAAGAACCATTATAATATGCAACATGCCCAGATTAATATGGCCGATAGCCTTTCACTTTAAAGTGATGTGTAGTCCATTGTTTATGTTTGTGTTTGTAATCCTAAGTATGTTTTTTATGAATAAGTCACGTTGACGAACATGTAGGTCTGGTGGTCATGGGGCAAGATATGCTGAAATGACATTGTGTGCATATTAACACTTGTTTTCTTTTCTTTCTTGTATCAATTCCTGAATTTTCACATTGTGACCAGGCCAATATGGCTGCCAGCTTTTTGGATTAAAGCAATATGTAGTCCTTTATTAATGTTGGCAACTTTAGGCATTTGTACATTTAAATAAGGATGCTACAATGACGTCTTGTATCGTTATCAAGGTTTGGACGAGCCAAAACACGTGGATCATGTCCTTTGCAGATTAAATACTTCCAAACTACAACCTGAGTGCTGAATCCTTCCTTGTAAGAGTGAGAGGAGATTAAATACATATATATAAAATTCACTGAAAAAAACACAAGTTTCAGGGACATTATGGTTAGAAATTAGCATTTAAAAAAAACTCAGAAATTCTCTGAAAAAACCACAGCTTTCATGGACGTCATAGTTAGTTGGACATTTCACTTGTACAAAACAAGAGAAATTCTGCTGTTATAGTTAGTTGTGCTAACTATAACTCGCGCCCCCGCAATGCATGGTAATGACATCACATATTACATCACTCATGACATGGTCGGTGACATCACTGATGACATCTCAAATTACATCACTGATGACATCATCCACGAGATCATCTGATGCACCTCCTCACACCCTAAAATACAAAGTACCATTCTCGAAACCATAGACATACCAATACTAGTACAGCTAACAAAATGTGTGCACTATGCATGCAGACCTCTAACCAGCTACATACTATTGATACGCTCTTCTAGATACCCAGTTAGTACCTATGCAGTCTAGGAATCCTTCTGTCTGTCCCATGCACTTCTCCATGCACCCTTCCAGCACTATCTATGTATCCTATTACTCCACCAATACCTAAGCACTTATAAATTCAGCATGCACTTTCTTTGCAATGCTGAAATTACTCCAGTTATTAGTCGTATACTTAAGGAATGGCTTAGTCACTAACACAAGTGCAGGTACAATATTTTGTACACTATGCATGCACACCTCTAAACAGCTACAAACTATTGATACACTCTTCTAAATACCCAGATTGCGCTCATGCAGTGTAGGAATCGTCCAGTTTGTCCCATGCACTTCTTTAATCACTCATCTACCACTATCTACTTATCCTATCACTCCACCAGTATGTAAGTACTTATAAATTAAGTGTGCACTCTGTTTGAAGCACTGTCATCAACAAGTACACTTAAAATATTCTGGGCATAATCCCTACAAATCTCTAAGCATATACATACTATTGGTCCACTCCATTAAATACTGAAGTAGTACCCATGCAGCGTAGGATACCTCCTGTCAGTCTCATGCAATTCTTCAATCACGCATCCAGCACTATATTCTTATTGTATCAGTCTGCCAATACATAAGCACTAATGGGGCAGATTTACAAGCACCCTGCGCCACCAGTATGTCACTTTTTGTAGTGTAGTGATTGCGCCAGGCACTACTTCATATTTACAAGGAGAGGAAAAGCCACCCTGCATGGTTTTTCCTCTCCTTGTAAATACGACCCCTTCATTCACAGAAATTTGCGTTGAAGGGGCGTTCCATAGGTGTTGCTGTGGTTGTTCCCACACAACACCCATAGAACAAGACACATCTCCGGATTTATGAGAAATCATAAATCTGGAGATGTGTGTGAATGCTGCGCCATCCTAGAGTTGGTGTAGCAAGGCACAACGAGGAGAATTGTTTTCATTTCTCCTCATTTTCTCCACTTTCAATGCATGCTGCCTTCCACAGCATACATTGAAAGAGGAAAACGCCTTTACTGATTGTTTTTGTGCAGGTAGTTGTCCCTTCCTGCACAAAAACAATCTCCGCACGACACAGAAATCCTTGCATCATGGTGCCAAGGTGCCTGTGTCACCGCATGGCTGCTGTTTGTGCAGCAGTGCAGAGGGAAGCACAGAGTTGCAACATATTCATGTACATATGTCACATCCCTGTGCTTCGGAATTGCCACAGTGCAGTGCAGCTAAAGAGCTTGCAGTGTCACGCTGCAGTACTTCCTCATAAATCTTCACCTATAAATTCACCATACACTACTAATGCATTCTTTCAGTCAATCATGCTGTATACATATATTCAACCAAACTTTCACACATTACCTTGCAATTATAGTTCTTTCTTTAACTAGGTAAGGTAGTTCTTTCTTTTTTCTTTTGTATTTTTTTAAATAATTCTGTGTTTTTTTGAGTGTTTTTTCAAAAAATGAACAAAAAAAAGAACCATTAAAACAGGAAACTTTTGAAATTACTTATCCTGAGGATACTCCAGATGTACTTGCCACAGCAGGTGAGGGGTTCAAAGCAGCACACCTCATTTCCTCCCGAGCAAGATTGAGAAGATGTGTGGTCCGGAGATGCTTGTACATAGAAGCAGTGCCACAAGAGTATTTTTTTTCACTGCCTCTTGACAGGACTCGGTTATACATTTTGCACATCACCTTTCTTGCATTTACTTTCTTCTCTCCAGGGAAAAGTGAAGAATTTCCACACTACAGATTTCTCTGTGGACGTGGTGCCTCCTGCAAGAATTATTCTTCAGAAGATACTACCTCCTGCTGCTGCTGTCCAGATAACATTTTGTTTGATATTTTTAAAAAAACACTAAAAAAACCAAGCAAAAAGGGTTCTTGTAGGAAAAGAGATGTCTCTCTAAAGATGCTCCAACAAGAATGATTAAAATGGGAGGGGTCCTTCAATAGTTACAGTGGGAAATGTTATGAACCAATGAAATCTTTTTTTTGAGGTCACATGGGATCCGAGCAGTCTGCGCTCACAAAACACGCACCCGACGCAACTTCGCGAAAATATATTTAAAATAATATAAGTTTATTATAAATACAAATATATTATTTTTATGAATCTCTTAGATAATCCCTTGCCCTAATATGTATATTAATGGCACATACATATCATTTTAGAATATCATTTTTTTTGCGGGAGTCACACACCCAGCGCGCCCCAGCACGTATATGACGTCACGCGGGACCCGCCACCGCAGAGGCATTGCGTACCGTAATGCGCAAGTGTCGCGAATGCGCCATAGTAGGAGTCGCGGACTAGTCGCATACCGTAGTGCTCCTGAGGCGTGAGCCGGGAGCTAGGGAAACATAAGTGAATTTGTACTCGGTCCTCGAGTTTTATTATTTGTAATTGTGTCATTTTAGGTCCTGTGTACTGCGCCCAAATAACGGAGGTATTTGCATCAACCTACCCCGTTTTTAAAAATGTTCCCGATTTTATTAACTGACCCGTTTTTTTATCATTGACTTCCTGGCAGGAGGGGCAGGCTGAGTCACGAGCTTCTAGCCCCTAGCCTAGCTTCAAAGGTGGAGACAGGGAGGGGAACTGCGATCGGACGCTCGCCGGACGGCCGCCATCTTGGGTAGGGCCAAGGCCGAGCAGTCCAGTCTTTCCCCTACCCTGCCCCCCTGGTGCATAAAGGTCGCGATGACGCGACCGCGCGACCTGTAGTGCTCCTGAGGCGTGAGCCGGGAGCTAGGGAAACATAAGTGAATTTGTACTCGGTCCTCGAGTTTTATTATTTGTAATTGTGTCATTTTAGGTCCTGTGTGCTGCGCCCAAATAACGGAGGTATTTGCATCAACTTACCCCGTTTTTAAAAAATTTCCCGATTTTATTAACTGACCCGTTTTTTTATCATTGACTTCCTGGCAGGAGGGGCAGGCTGAGTCACGAGCTTCTAGCCCCTAGCCTAGCTTCAAAGGTGGAGACAGGGAGGGGAACTGCGATCGGACACTCGCCGGACGGCCGCCATCTTGGGTAGGGCCAAGGCCGAGCAGTCCAGTCTTTCCCCTACCCTGCCCCCCTGGTGCATAAAGGTCGCGATGACGCGACCGCGCGACCTGTAGTGCTCCTGAGGCGTGAGCCGGGAGCTAGGGAAACATAAGTGAATTTGTACTCGGTCCTCGAGTTTTATTATTTGTAATTGTGTCATTTTAGGTCCTGTGTGCTGCGCCCAAATAACGGAGGTATTTGCATCAACTTACCCCGTTTTTAAAAATGTTCCCGATTTTATTAACTGACCCGTTTTTTTATCATTGACTTCCTGGCAGGAGGGGCAGGCTGAGTCACGAGCTTCTAGCCCCTAGCCTAGCTTCAAAGGTGGAGACAGGGAGGGGAACTGCGATCGGACGCTCGCCGGACGGCCGCCATCTAGGGTAGGGCCAAGGCCGAGCAGTCCAGTCTTTCCCCTACCCTGCGCCCCTGGTGCATAAAGGTCGCGATGACGCGACCGCGCGCCAAAGGCGCGCCAAAGGCAAGCCCGTCTGCGCCCGTCCGAGCCTGGCCCGGGCCTAGGGCCACGCACTCTGCCGGTTGCTCCAGGAGAGATCTACAGAGAGCGACATATAGTCCAGAAACATTGCGAGCCCTAATGGGACCAGGGAGACAACCTAGCTGTGTTGTCCTAAATCTGAACGAGGACCAACCCTTAAGCACACATGCCTGCGGTATTAATGTCTCCCATTAAGGCCACATCCAGAGCCAATCGAGGAAATCATAAAGCTGTGGAATCTACCTTTGAGTGCCTCCTGGTGAATGCCAGATCGTTGGTAAAACACAGTTTGGAGTGTGCGCTGTTAATTCAGGAAGAAAATATTAAAATTGCTTTTGTGACTGAGTCCTGGACGGACGCTGCTTCCGGCCCAGACCTAGTTAAAGCCACTCCCCCAGGTTACCTTACCTTTACGAGAGACTGGCCACTGAAGAAAGGCGGAGGTCTAGCAGTTATTTATCATGACTCTCTTAACGCTCTCTTTCACCCATTGACTGTGGGTGGCTGTGAAGCGGTAGCTTTTAACTTTTCTTTAGGCAACCATCATTCATTTAATGGATGCTTAGTTTATAGACCCCCGGGTATTAAAAACATTTTCCTGAACTCTGTAGGTAGAATTCTGGAGGAAGGACTGTGCTCCAAGGACTTTACGGTCTTGGGAGACTTTAACTTCCATTTAGAAAACCTCACGGATGCAGACACCAATGCTCTTATTGATCTGATGGATGGGGCCCAGCTTAAACAACTGGTTAGTGGTCCTACACATAAGGTCGGCCATACCCTAGATGGGATTTTTTCAAATCACCCCACTCTGGGCTTTACTAAATCTTTACCACTTACCTGGTCGGATCATAGGGCACTGCTATTTGTCATCTCTGTGCCTAAATCCCAAAGTAGGGGGTGCCCGTCTAAAATGGCCAGGATGTGTAGGGCCTGGAATAAAATTGAGGGTAGTGCCCTGGAAGAATATTTGCTTTCCTCAAAGGAGCCCCTTTCATTAGAGGTGGAAGCGGCGGCGCTCGCCCATACTAGTTGGATTGATAAAGCGTGTAATTTTCTTGCCCCAACCAAGCTACGCCTCCTGACCAGAGCACGACTTTCAGCGCCGTGGTTCTCGGAGGAACTAAGAAACCACAAGCTGGAATGTAAAAAATTGGAAAGGGTCTGGCGGAAGGAATATAGGGAAAGTGACAGAAGTCGTCTGAAACTAAGTCTCCTAACATATAAAAAAATGGTGGGGAAGGCTAAACAAGATTTCTACACTAACCGTATAAACCAGGCTAAGAACTCGGCGAAGGAATTATTTACGACGGTGGCAGCCTTGGCTGATCCGGTCCCTGCGGCTATACCCGCAAGTTCCGAACTATGGGAAGATCTTGCTAGATTCTTTCAAAGTAAGGTGGAGACGATTTTCAAAGCCTTTTCTAGACAGGAGAGACTGAATAGCCAGGTGGCCTCGCCAGAAATTGTTATGCAGTCATCCCCAGTTCATAACCTTGATAGCTTTTCACCAGTAAATGGCGATGAAATTAGGCGACTACTGTCACTGGCAAAGTCAGGTGCTCCGTCCGACCCGTGTCCGGTGGCTGTGATGAAAATGGCCCCAGATATGATAGTTTCATCGCTAGTGACCATTTTCAATATGATGCTTGGGACTGGAAGTTTTCCAGCTTGTTGGAAAGAAGCATCAATTTTGCCACTACTAAAGAAACCTAACCTGGATATCAGGGACCCAAATAGCTATCGCCCAATAGCAAGGCTCCCACTACCAGCTAAATTAATAGAAAAAGCGCTTAACGCTCAACTAAGCGCCTTCCTGGGTGCCACTCAATCTTTGGACCCCTCTCAACATGGTTTTAGACCTTACCATAGTACGGAATCCGCCCTCATTAAAACAACTGAGGAGATCAGAGCGGTGGCCGATGCAGGAGGGAGGGCACCCCTGGTGCTGCTGGACCTCTCCGCGGCCTTCGATACGGTCCACCATGGGATTCTACTTGACCGTTTGAAGGCCTGCGGAGTTCAAGGGAAAGCGCTTGAGACACTTAAAGCCTTCCTGTCCGACAGAGTCCAGAAGGTGGCCTTGGGAGACTATGAGTCAAAGCCCTTTATTCTGCCCTGCGGAGTGCCTCAGGGCTCGTCCTTGAGCCCTACGTTGTTTAACGTTTACGATAGCTCACTGGCGCCAATAATTCGGGCACAAGGGTTTGATCTCACATCGTATGCTGACGACACCCAGATTGTGGTGTCGGTATTACCAGGGAGGGAAGAAGTGGCAGCTAGGAATTTCCAAGAGTGTATGCTGGCGGTGGGGAACTGGATGGCAGTTAACTGCCTTAAATTGAACTCGTCTAAAACCGAAGTTATAGTGTTTGGTTTAAACACCAACTTCTGGAGCCCAAGCTGGTGGCCAGACCAGATGGGCAAAGCCCCCACCCCAGTAGCGAAGGTAAAAAATCTACAGGTGTTGATCGACGATCAACTTACCTTTCGTCCTCAGGTCAGTGCTTTATCCTCTTCGGTGGCCTACCTGCTTAAATCCATTCGTAAGGTCCTTCCATTTATCCCCGACAGTGACAGGAAAACAGTGGTCACAACGCTGGTCATGGCAAAGTTGGATTACTGCAATGGTCTATTCCTTGGTGCCCAACAGGGGATACTTAACAAATTGCAGGTACTTCAAAATGCGGCGGCAAGACTTATTTTGGGGACCCCTAAATTTGTCTCTGTGTCTCAGGAGCTGGCCAAGTTGCACTGGCTTCCAATCCGAAAGAGAATTCTTTTCAAAGCCCTATGCCTAGTTTTTAAGTCCTTACAAGGCAAGGGACCTTTATTCTTTCGGCAACACTTTTGTTGGTACCGTCCGACGAGAAATCTTAGATCAGCCGATATGGGGTTGATTGTGATCCCTCGCTTTAAGAGGACACGGTTGTCAGGAATCATTCAGTCAGCTCTATATACAACACAGGACATTTCCGCCCCAAGAAGTCATTCAGGGTTGTGGTGAAACCTAGAATGGTGAACTTCTGGGTAGATGTGAATTAGTTAGAGAATTCAAGATGGTCGCCGCTATTGCCGTGGTGACATTTCGGCGACGTTCTAGTCTCCCGCTATCTTGAAGAGCGAGAGCGCTGAGAACTGCGCACTTCAAAATAGACTTTACCGTGAGTGGCCGTAATCCAAGGCGCTCACCGGAGTTTCGAGTTTAGTGTTTCTGAGTGAATAATTCATAGTCCTGTTCCTAAATATCTTCGTCCAGAGTCGAAGTTGGGTTAGCTGAGAGAACCAAGACTGTGAACGGTTCTCGTCTTTCGACGCGTTAGTGAAGAGAAGTCCGTCGAGAGCAGGTTGCATTTTGACAGTTATTCTAGCAGGAGGCTGAGAAGTTTTTGTGAGAAAGTCTTTTGAACTCTTTCTGAGGAAAATTATTCTCAACTTGCAATTCCACCCCCGCAGCGAGGACAAGTCTACAAACGTCGGAGGACGGCAAGTCGGCATCCCCTGAAGGACCAAGTAAGACTTTTCCAATTGTCAGGAAGATCTTCTAGTTTTCCCCAGAGCTCCCCCATTGCGCTGCCCTATCTCTTCCCTTCCCCCTTTTCTCCTTCCTGGTTCCTTTTTGCGCGCATCTTCCAAAAGTTCAAGACTGTCTTCATGAACTGCATGACCAACTTCACATACTTGTGAACAGACTCCCATTCGACGGCAACGTTACCATAGAAGAAGGTAGGCGAGAGAATACTGGGTTGATGATTAAGGAGCATTTCCTCTAATTCAGTTACTAACGGGGTGTCCTCCTTTTTTCAGTATTGTTCACTCCTTCATGGTAACCACTCGCGACCACATACAGAGAGGGGCAAGGCTCTAAAGACAACTGGTAGGATAAACTGGATTTGAGTACTATATGTCCTGGAAGTGTAGTTGGAGTTCTGCATTGTCTTTCTCTCTTTCCTCTGTGCATTAGGAACCCACGAGTAGTCCTGACCACCAATAGAACATAGAAGGTCAAGTGGGTGCCAGTTGTCGTTGGAGTGTCTCTCTTTTCTGTCCACTTCCCCTTTCCCCGTCTCTGGTGCCGTTGCTCGTGAAGCAGCGTCACTGGGGACAGGGCATTGGGAGCCAGCATCAGTTCTGCCTCTGCGAAGAATCTGGGACCTGACAGTTTGAAGTGCCCAAGTGGTTCACTCGCCCAGGCAGAATGGTTGAAGAGTTTAGTCTAAAGTCCCTTGGGGAAATGTTAGCCGGGATTCAGAGAGAGATTGGAGCTGTGAGGGAGGAAAATAAAAATTTGAAACAAGAGTTAGTAGTTTCTCGTCAGGAAACCTTGCTGTTGTCCCAGCAGGTCGATGGGTTGGCAATGAGCAATCCCGCAGGGTCTTCTCCAAGTTCTAGTAAGAGTACCACTGAATCTGATACCAGAACGGTAGCACAAGTTATTCATTCTGTTTCTCCCTTAATTCCTTTAGCGGCTCCGGAGCGATTTCATGGGGACCCCCAAAAGGCCCAGTTGTTTCTGACCCAATGTTCGTTACACTTTATGTGTCGTCCTACCCTTTTCCCTGATGCTCAGTCTAGAGTGGCGTTTGTCTTGTCATATCTGGGTGGGGACGCTGCAAATTGGGCAATGCCTCTGGTAACACGAGATGAACCATTCCTGCATGATTTTGATCAATTTAAAACGGAGTTTCTCCGTATATTTGATAGAAGGAGGATATCTCAGGCTACTGATAATGAATTGCTTGAGCTCAGACAGGGGTCAGGAGATTTGATTACCTATTTGGCACAGTTTAACAAACTCATTGTCGAAACTCAATGGCCTGAGGAGAAGAGAGCAGCTCTGTTTTACCGAGGACTTCGGGATGAACTGAAAGATTCCCTAGCCCAGATACCTAACCGGCCCACTGAGCTCTCGGCCTTGGTTGATTTGGTGTTGGAGTTGGATTTTCGTAGTGTGGAAAGAAAAGGGGAAAAGAAAAGAGATTTTTGAGTCAGTATTCCACGCTTTGATAGAATGAAGACAGAAGGATCTAAGAGTGTCAGTGCCCAGTCGGATGTCGAACCAATGCAGATTGGAGCAGTTCGTGGACCCCTGAGTAAGGAAGAGAAAGAACAGAGAAGATTGAAGAGATTGTGTTTGTATTGTGGAATGCCGGGGCATTTTGTTAAAGAATGCACAAAACGACCTAAGATCCAGATGAAGGGAAACGCCATGAACCATCAGTAGAAGGGGTCGCTCTGATGAAGTTGAGAAGACGATCCCAGAAGGTCATTCGCTTTCGAACACATTACAGACTCTGATGCCTCATCTTATCTTGCAGTTGACCGTAAAGTTTCGAGGTCAAGAAATTCCTGGAGTGGCGGTAATGTTAGACTCAGGGGCTACGGGCAATTTTTGCAACATCAAGTATGCAGAGCGAATGGGCACCCAGTCTATCAAAAAGATTAAGAGTGAACCAGTGAGAGCGGTGGATGGAACCAACTTGTCTTCTGGCCCAATCACCGAACCTGTGGAACTTTATCAAGTAGATGGTCATCATGAGAAGGTGCAATTTAATCTGATTGACGCGCCACAGTTTCAGTTGATTTTAGGCTTACCATGGCTTACCTTGCACAATCCAACAATTAATTGGGAAAATCGGACAGTGAAGATGCAATCAGATTTTTGTCATGAACATTGTTATAGTCAGGATCCACCGAAGCTCATTCCGACTCAATCGCAATTACTTTCGCATGGGGGGCAGACGGTCAGTGTGATTACGTCTGTGGAAATTCCAGCGGAATACCAAGAATACAGGGAAGTCTTTAATGAGAGAGAAGCTGAAGTATTACCTCCACATCGCTCCTATGATTGTACTATCGATTTGGTGCCGGGAGCGGTGCTTCCTTGTAGCAGAATTTATGCTCTTACGGAAAAAGAGAACCAATATTTGAAGGAATATCTGGATCGTTATCTGGCAAATGGATTCATTAGACCCTCCCAATCCCCGGTATCCTCGCCTTTGTTTTTTATTCCTAAGAAGGAAGAGGGAACCTTAAGAACCTGTATTGACTATCGAGCGTTAAACCGAGCCACCATCAAGAATCGATATCCTTTGCCCTTAATTTCGGTCTTGTTGGATCAAATCAAAGATGCTCAGATCTTTACTAAACTGGATTTGCGCGGGGCTTACCATCTGGTGCGGATGAAGGAGGGACACGAATGGAAGACCGCATTCCGAACGAAGTTCGGTTTGTTTGAATATTGCGTGATGCCCTTCGGCCTTTGCAATGCCCCTGCTGTGTTCCAGCATTTTATTAACGATGTCATGGGAGATCTGATTGACAAGATTGCAGTAATCTATCTTGATGACATTTTGATTTTCTCTAAAGACCCTCAAGAACATCCAGAACATGTGAAGACGGTGCTGCATCGTTTACAAACTCATCATCTATTTGTAAAATTGGAAAAATGTACATTCAGTTCCAATTGAGTGGAGTTTTTAGGATTTGTGCTATCTCCACAGGGAGTGATGATGGATCCGGGAAAAGTACGAGCTGTTGAGGATTGGCCGTCGCCCAAGGATGTGTAGGAGATTCAGAGATTTCTGGGTTTTGCTAATTTTTACCGTCGATTCATCTCCGGTTTCTCACAATTGATTGTCCCGATTACTCAACTTCTCAAGAAAGGGGTGAAATTCCAGTGGTCCAGTGAGGCTGAGAACGCTTTCGGTACCCTGAAGAAGAGTTTCACATCCGCTCCACTCTTACATCATGCTGATCCAGCTGAACCTTTCTTTGTGGAAGCAGACGCTTCGGATCAGGCGATTGGAGGGGTCTTATCACAGAGACATCCAGATACAGGGCAACTGCATCCCGTAGCTTTTCGATCACGAAAACTGAATGCAGCGGAAATCAACTACACGATTGCTGAAAAAGAGCTTTTGGCTGTGAAGGATGCCTTCGAAGACTGGAGACATTATCTTTTGGGAGCTCGACATAAAGTAACCGTGTTCACGGATCACAAGAACCTGCAATTCTTGAAGACGGCAAAGACTTTAACCCCCCGGCAGCTACGTTGGTCTCTCTATTTTTCTGACTTTGATTTTGTTATTACTTATCGACCCGGCAGTAAGAATGGGAAGGCGGACGCATTGTCGCGAATTGATACTGTAGAAACACAGCATTTGGTGGAGGTTCAACCAATTATTCCGGAGACTCAAGTTATCTGCACAGTCACCTTGGATGGATTTCAAGAAGCAGTCAAGAAAAGTCTGTCTGCAGAAGAAATCAAGGCTTGGGTAGCTCAAGATCCAGAACGCAAGTGTCATCAACAATTCCCATACTATCGAGAAGCGTTATTTCTCCCAACCCTGTCCTTACAAGAAAAGGCCTTGAGGATGTGCCATGATCAACCATTAGCTGGACATAAGGGCATTATGAAAACTCTAGATCTGGTTCAGCGTTATTTTTGGTGGCCTGAGTTGTCTGCCTCTGTCAAGCAGTATGTGTTGTCTTGTGATCTATGTGCCCGAAGTAAAGCTACACGACAGGTTCCACGGGGTATGTTGCAACCCTTACCAACTCCTACCTGTCCGTGGCATACTGTATCCATGGATCTGATTGTTGATCTACCCCTTAGCAAAGGGTTTAACACCATTTTGGTCTTTGTGGATACTTTCTCCAAGATGTGTCATTTTGTCCCCCTGACTGGACTCCCTTCTGCAAAAGAGTTGGCGAGATTATTTGGGGAATACGTAGTGAGGTTACATGGAGTTCCCAAGATAGTGATTTCTGATCGGGGGGCTCAATTTGTTTCCCACTTCTGGAAGGCTTTTTTTCATGGGTTAGGGGTTGAGCCTAGGAATTCTACAAGTTATCACCCCGAGACTGACGGTCAAACTGAGCGTCAAAATCAGGAACTTGAACAATATTTAAGACTGTTTCTTATGGATCAGGGAGGGGAGTGGGCAGATCAGTTGTGGATGGCTGAGTTCGCATGTAATAATGCGAAAAGTGCATCTACAGGCTATTCTCCTTTCTATGTCAATTATGGCAGACATCCTAACCCTTTTTGTGTGCAGGAGGAATTGGGGGTGCGAGCAGCGGAGGAGTTGTTGAAAGACATGTCTTCCCTTTACAAATCTGCAGAAGAGAATTTAATTCAGGCTAAAGAAAAGTACAAGCAATATGCAGATAGACACCGTAAACCAGCTCCAGAGTATCAGGCAGGTGACAGGGTGTGGTTGTCCACTAAGCATTTGCATCTCAAGGGGAATAGGAAGTTTCAGCCTCGGTTTGTGGGTCCATATTTAATTGAAGAGGTTCTGGGTCCAGTCACAGTGAAATTAAAACTTCCTCCTACCATGAAGATTCACCCCGTCTTCCATGTGTCATTGTTGAAGAAGACTTCCCCTCAGGTTAGGATAGAGAAGCCTCCTCCTCCACTTCTTGTTCAGGGACATTCTGAATATGAGGTCAAAGGTATTCTGGACTCCAAGATCCGTTCCAATAAGTTGTTCTATCTGATAGATTGGAAAGGATATGATCCGGAAGATCGCTCCTGGGAAAAAGCTGAAGATGTTCATGCTTCTCAGTCAGTCAAACGCTTTCATTCTCAGTTCCCGTCCAAGCCAGGACCGCTGTCTCGGTCATTGAGAGGGGGTACTGTCAGGAATCATTCAGTCAGCTCTATATACAACACAGGACATTTCCGCCCCAAGAAGTCATTCAGGGTTGTGGTGAAACCTAGAATGGTGAACTTCTGGGTAGATGTGAATTAGTTAGACAATTCAAGATGGTCGCCGCTATTGCCGTGGTGACATTTCGGCGACGTTCTAGTCTCCCGCTATCTTGAAGAGCGAGAGCGCTGAGAACTGCGCACTTCAAAATAGACTTTACCGTGAGTGGCCGTAATCCAAGGCGCTCACCGGAGTTTCGAGTTTAGTGTTTATGAGTGAATAATTCATAGTCCTGTTCCTAAATATCTTCGTCCAGAGTCGAAGTTGGGTTAGCTGAGAGAACCAAGACTGTGAACGGTTCTCGTCTTTCGACGCGTTAGTGAAGAGAAGTCCGTCGAGAGCAGGTTGCATTTTGACAGTTATTCTAGCAGGAGGCTGAGAAGTTTTTGTGAGAAAGTCTTTTGAACTCTTTCTGAGGAAAATTATTCACAACTTGCAATTCCACCCCGGCAGCGAGGACAAGTCTACAAACGTCGGAGGACGGCAAGTCGGCATCCCCTGAAGGACCAAGTAAGACTTTTCCAATTGTCAGGAAGATCTTCTAGTTTTCCCCAGAGCTCCCCCATTGTGCTGCCCTATCTCTTCCCTTCCCCCTTTTCGCCTTCCTGGTTCCTTTTTGCGCGCATCTTCCAAAAGTTCAAGACTGTCTTCATGAACTGCATGACCAACTTCACATACTGGTGAACAGACTCCCATTCGACGGCAACGTTACCATAGAAGAAGGTAGGCGAGACAATACTGGGTTGATGATTAAGGAGCATTTCCTCTAATTCAGTTACTAACGGGGTGTCCTCCTTTTTTCAGTATTGTTCACTCCTTCATGGTAACCACTCGCGACCACATACAGAGAGGGGCAAGGCTCTAAAGACAACTGGTAGGATAAACTGGATTTGAGTACTATATGTCCTGGAAGTGTAGTTGGAGTTCTGCATTGTCTTTCTCTCTTTCCTCTGTGCATTAGGAACCCACGAGTAGTCCTGACCACCAATAGAACATAGAAGGTCAAGTGGGTGCCAGTTGTCGTTGGAGTGTCTCTCTTTTCTGTCCACTTCCCCTTTCCCCGTCTCTGGTGCCGTTGCTCGTGAAGCAGCGTCACTGGGGACAGGGCATTGGGAGCCAGCATCAGTTCTGCCTCTGCGAAGAATCTGGGACCTGACAGTTTGAAGTGCCCAAGTGGTTCACTCGCCCAGGCAGAATGGTTGAAGAGTTTAGTCTAAAGTCCCTTGGGGAAATGTTAGCCGGGATTCAGAGAGAGATTGGAGCTGTGAGGGAGGAAAATAAAAATTTGAAACAAGAGTTAGTAGTTTCTCGTCAGGAAACCTTGCTGTTGTCCCAGCAGGTCGATGGGTTGGCAATGAGCAATCCCGCAGGGTCTTCTCCAAGTTCTAGTAAGAGTACCACTGAATCTGATACCAGAACGGTAGCACAAGTTATTCATTCTGTTTCTCCCTTAATTCCTTTAGCGGCTCCGGAGCGATTTCATGGGGACCCCCAAAAGGCCCAGTTGTTTCTGACCCAATGTTCGTTACACTTTATGTGTCGTCCTACCCTTTTCCCTGATGCTCAGTCTAGAGTGGCGTTTGTCTTGTCATATCTGGGTGGGGACGCTGCAAATTGGGCAATGCCTCTGGTAACACGAGATGAACCATTCCTGCATGATTTTGATCAATTTAAAACGGAGTTTCTCCGTATATTTGATAGAAGGAGGATATCTCAGGCTACTGATAATGAATTGCTTGAGCTCAGACAGGGGTCAGGAGATTTGATTACCTATTTGGCACAGTTTAACAAACTCATTGTCGAAACTCAATGGCCTGAGGAGAAGAGAGCAGCTCTGTTTTACCGAGGACTTCGGGATGAACTGAAAGATTCCCTAGCCCAGATACCTAACCGGCCCACTGAGCTCTCGGCCTTGGTTGATTTGGTGTTGGAGTTGGATTTTCGTAGTGTGGAAAGAAAAGGGGAAAAGAAAAGAGATTTTCGAGTCAGTATTCCACGCTTTGATAGAATGAAGACAGAAGGATCTAAGAGTGTCAGTGCCCAGTCGGATGTCGAACCAATGCAGATTGGAGCAGTTCGTGGACCCCTGAGTAAGGAAGAGAAAGAACAGAGAAGATTGAAGAGATTGTGTTTGTATTGTGGAATGCCGGGGCATTTTGTTAAAGAATGCACAAAACGACCTAAGATCCAGATGAAGGGAAACGCCATGAACCATCAGTAGAAGGGGTCGCTCTGATGAAGTTGAGAAGACGATCCCAGAAGGTCATTCGCTTTCGAACACATTACAGACTCTGATGCCTCATCTTATCTTGCAGTTGACCGTAAAGTTTCGAGGTCAAGAAATTCCTGGAGTGGCGGTAATGTTAGACTCAGGGGCTACGGGCAATTTTTGCAACATCAAGTATGCAGAGCGAATGGGCACCCAGTCTATCAAAAAGATTAAGAGTGAACCAGTGAGAGCGGTGGATGGAACCAACTTGTCTTCTGGCCCAATCACCGAACCTGTGGAACTTTATCAAGTAGATGGTCATCATGAGCAGGTGCAATTTAATCTGATTGACGCGCCACAGTTTCAGTTGATTTTAGGCTTACCATGGCTTACCTTGCACAATCCAACAATTAATTGGGAAAATCGGACAGTGAAGATGCAATCAGATTTTTGTCATGAACATTGTTATAGTCAGGATCCACCGAAGCTCATTCCGACTCAATCGCAATTACTTTCGCATGGGGGGCAGACGGTCAGTGTGATTACGTCTGTGGAAATTCCAGCGGAATACCAAGAATACAGGGAAGTCTTTAATGAGAGAGAAGCTGAAGTATTACCTCCACATCGCTCCTATGATTGTACTATCGATTTGGTGCCGGGAGCGGTGCTTCCTTGTAGCAGAATTTATGCTCTTACGGAAAAAGAGAACCAATATTTGAAGGAATATCTGGATCGTTATCTGGCAAATGGATTCATTAGACCCTCCCAATCCCCGGTATCCTCGCCTTTGTTTTTTATTCCTAAGAAGGAAGAGGGAACCTTAAGAACCTGTATTGACTATCGAGCGTTAAACCGAGCCACCATCAAGAATCGATATCCTTTGCCCTTAATTTCGGTCTTGTTGGATCAAATCAAAGATGCTCAGATCTTTACTAAACTGGATTTGCGCGGGGCTTACCATCTGGTGCGGATGAAGGAGGGACACGAATGGAAGACCGCATTCCGAACGAAGTTCGGTTTGTTTGAATATTGCGTGATGCCCTTCGGCCTTTGCAATGCCCCTGCTGTGTTCCAGCATTTTATTAACGATGTCATGGGAGATCTGATTGACAAGATTGCAGTAATCTATCTTGATGACATTTTGATTTTCTCTAAAGACCCTCAAGAACATCCAGAACATGTGAAGACGGTGCTGCATCGTTTACAAACTCATCATCTATTTGTAAAATTGGAAAAATGTACATTCAGTTCCAATTGAGTGGAGTTTTTAGGATTTGTGCTATCTCCACAGGGAGTGATGATGGATCCGGGAAAAGTACGAGCTGTTGAGGATTGGCCGTCGCCCAAGGATGTGTAGGAGATTCAGAGATTTCTGGGTTTTGCTAATTTTTACCGTCGATTCATCTCCGGTTTCTCACAATTGATTGTCCCGATTACTCAACTTCTCAAGAAAGGGGTGAAATTCCAGTGGTCCAGTGAGGCTGAGAACGCTTTCGGTACCCTGAAGAAGAGTTTCACATCCGCTCCACTCTTACATCATGCTGATCCAGCTGAACCTTTCTTTGTGGAAGCAGACGCTTCGGATCAGGCGATTGGAGGGGTCTTATCACAGAGACATCCAGATACAGGGCAACTGCATCCCGTAGCTTTTCGATCACGAAAACTGAATGCAGCGGAAATCAACTACACGATTGCTGAAAAAGAGCTTTTGGCTGTGAAGGATGCCTTCGAAGACTGGAGACATTATCTTTTGGGAGCTCGACATAAAGTAACCGTGTTCACGGATCACAAGAACCTGCAATTCTTGAAGACGGCAAAGACTTTAACCCCCCGGCAGCTACGTTGGTCTCTCTATTTTTCTGACTTTGATTTTGTTATTACTTATCGACCCGGCAGTAAGAATGGGAAGGCGGACGCATTGTCGCGAATTGATACTGTAGAAACACAGCATTTGGTGGAGGTTCAACCAATTATTCCGGAGACTCAAGTTATCTGCACAGTCACCTTGGATGGATTTCAAGAAGCAGTCAAGAAAAGTCTGTCTGCAGAAGAAATCAAGGCTTGGGTAGCTCAAGATCCAGAACGCAAGTGTCATCAACAATTCCCATACTATCGAGAAGCGTTATTTCTCCCAACCCTGTCCTTACAAGAAAAGGCCTTGAGGATGTGCCATGATCAACCATTAGCTGGACATAAGGGCATTATGAAAACTCTAGATCTGGTTCAGCGTTATTTTTGGTGGCCTGAGTTGTCTGCCTCTGTCAAGCAGTATGTGTTGTCTTGTGATCTATGTGCCCGAAGTAAAGCTACACGACAGGTTCCACGGGGTATGTTGCAACCCTTACCAACTCCTACCTGTCCGTGGCATACTGTATCCATGGATCTGATTGTTGATCTACCCCTTAGCAAAGGGTTTAACACCATTTTGGTCTTTGTGGATACTTTCTCCAAGATGTGTCATTTTGTCCCCCTGACTGGACTCCCTTCTGCAAAAGAGTTGGCGAGATTATTTGGGGAATACGTAGTGAGGTTACATGGAGTTCCCAAGATAGTGATTTCTGATCGGGGGGCTCAATTTGTTTCCCACTTCTGGAAGGCTTTTTTTCATGGGTTAGGGGTTGAGCCTAGGAATTCTACAAGTTATCACCCCGAGACTGACGGTCAAACTGAGCGTCAAAATCAGGAACTTGAACAATATTTAAGACTGTTTCTTATGGATCAGGGAGGGGAGTGGGCAGATCAGTTGTGGATGGCTGAGTTCGCATGTAATAATGCGAAAAGTGCATCTACAGGCTATTCTCCTTTCTATGTCAATTATGGCAGACATCCTAACCCTTTTTGTGTGCAGGAGGAATTGGGGGTGCGAGCAGCGGAGGAGTTGTTGAAAGACATGTCTTCCCTTTACAAATCTGCAGAAGAGAATTTAATTCAGGCTAAAGAAAAGTACAAGCAATATGCAGATAGACACCGTAAACCAGCTCCAGAGTATCAGGCAGGTGACAGGGTGTGGTTGTCCACTAAGCATTTGCATCTCAAGGGGAATAGGAAGTTTCAGGCTCGGTTTGTGGGTCCATATTTAATTGAAGAGGTTCTGGGTCCAGTCACAGTGAAATTAAAACTTCCTCCTACCATGAAGATTCACCCCGTCTTCCATGTGTCATTGTTGAAGAAGACTTCCCCTCAGGTTAGGATAGAGAAGCCTCCTCCTCCACTTCTTGTTCAGGGACATTCTGAATATGAGGTCAAAGGTATTCTGGACTCCAAGATCCGTTCCAATAAGTTGTTCTATCTGATAGATTGGAAAGGATATGATCCGGAAGATCGCTCCTGGGAAAAAGCTGAAGATGTTCATGCTTCTCAGTCAGTCAAACGCTTTCATTCTCAGTTCCCGTCCAAGCCAGGACCGCTGTCTCGGTCATTGAGAGGGGGTACTGTCAGGAATCATTCAGTCAGCTCTATATACAACACAGGACATTTCCGCCCCAAGAAGTCATTCAGGGTTGTGGTGAAACCTAGAATGGTGAACTTCTGGGTAGATGTGAATTAGTTAGACAATTCAAGATGGTCGCCGCTATTGCCGTGGTGACATTTCGGCGACGTTCTAGTCTCCCGCTATCTTGAAGAGCGAGAGCGCTGAGAACTGCGCACTTCAAAATAGACTTTACCGTGAGTGGCCGTAATCCAAGGCGCTCACCGGAGTTTCGAGTTTAGTGTTTATGAGTGAATAATTCATAGTCCTGTTCCTAAATATCTTCGTCCAGAGTCGAAGTTGGGTTAGCTGAGAGAACCAAGACTGTGAACGGTTCTCGTCTTTCGACGCGTTAGTGAAGAGAAGTCCGTCGAGAGCAGGTTGCATTTTGACAGTTATTCTAGCAGGAGGCTGAGAAGTTTTTGTGAGAAAGTCTTTTGAACTCTTTCTGAGGAAAATTATTCACAACTTGCAATTCCACCCCGGCAGCGAGGACAAGTCTACAAACGTCGGAGGACGGCAAGTCGGCATCCCCTGAAGGACCAAGTAAGACTTTTCCAATTGTCAGGAAGATCTTCTAGTTTTCCCCAGAGCTCCCCCATTGTGCTGCCCTATCTCTTCCCTTCCCCCTTTTCGCCTTCCTGGTTCCTTTTTGCGCGCATCTTCCAAAAGTTCAAGACTGTCTTCATGAACTGCATGACCAACTTCACATACTGGTGAACAGACTCCCATTCGACGGCAACGTTACCATAGAAGAAGGTAGGCGAGACAATACTGGGTTGATGATTAAGGAGCATTTCCTCTAATTCAGTTTCTAACGGGGTGTCCTCCTTTTTTCAGTATTGTTCACTCCTTCATGGTAACCACTCGCGACCACATACAGAGAGGGGCAAGGCTCTAAAGACAACTGGTAGGATAAACTGGATTTGAGTACTATATGTCCTGGAAGTGTAGTTGGAGTTCTGCATTGTCTTTCTCTCTTTCCTCTGTGCATTAGGAACCCACGAGTAGTCCTGACCACCAATAGAACATAGAAGGTCAAGTGGGTGCCAGTTGTCGTTGGAGTGTCTCTCTTTTCTGTCCACTTCCCCTTTCCCCGTCTCTGGTGCCGTTGCTCGTGAAGCGGCGTCACTGGGGACAGGGCATTGGGAGCCAGCATCAGTTCTGCCTCTGCGAAGAATCTGGGACCTGACAACGGTGGGGAGGCAGAAGCTTTGTGCTGGGCGCAGCCAGAGCCTGGAATGCCTTGCCCCACGCTCTCAGAAAATTGACGGACCTCATGGCCTTTAGAAGAGCATTAAAGACATGGTTATTTACCAACTGATTCCCTATCCTGCCTCTATCCCAGGAGTAACACTTAGTGCCAGGACACCTACGGGTAACAGAGCGCTGTACAAATGTCAAAAATAAATAAAATAAAATACCAATCTCGCACATCACGTAATATTAAATGTATATGATGTAATTGAAAAACACGCAGCCATCGCACACCATACGTGGATCCTTCATGACTTTTCTAAAATGGCGACTAGAATCTGTGCACCCACCGTGATGTGTTCGCTTTGGGTGCGCGACTCCGAAAGTTTTTGGGAAAAAAAAGAAAATAATATGAACATATTACAATAAAAAAATAAAACAAGAAAATTAAACAATATTTCAGTTTGAATTGTTTAAAAAAAATTGTTGCAATTTTCAGAAAAATATATAATGTTATTTAATTAATTTATTTATAAATAAACAGTTACAAAACTGTAGAAAAACAGCAAAAAAAATAGGTATAACTACTATTACACTTAAAATTAGCATTTAAAAAACCTTTGAAATTCACTGAAAAAAACATAGGTTTCAGAGACGTTATAGTTAGAAATTAGCATTCAAAAAACCTTAGAAATTCACAAAAAAGACCTTAGGTTTCAGGGATGTTATAGTTAGTTGAACATTTGACTCATATAAAACCAGAGAAATTCGCCTGTTATAGTTAGTTCAGCTAACTTTAACTCGCGTGCCCGCCCTGCACTGCTGATGATGTCACATATTACAACACTCATGACATGGTCAGTGACATCACTCATGACATCACTGATGACATCTCAAATTATATCACTGATGATATCACTGATGACATCATGCAGTGAATGTGTGTTTTTTTGAAAATTAAATATGTTTTATATTAGGCCTGGGCGTAGTGGGCGTAGTGGGCGTAGTGGCACGAGAAATTGATTACATTTTTTCCAGAGCTCACAGAATGTTTTTAACATCGATCGATTTTTTTAAAAATTCCGTGGTAATATTTACATGTGTATGTTTTTTTGATTAAATATGCATTTAAGCATTGTGATCACATTACAGACCTTTGGGGTTGATGATGCATCCAATTATATCATTCAATCTATTTGTCTATTTCGAATTGGACTTATACATTGCATTATCACTTGCAAATTGGAAATGTTGCACCTGGTTTTAGCATTTTAGCATTTGAGCAGCTATGATGTTTTAAGGTTTTTTTCATTTGGATGTGATACTTGGCACTTATATCATGTGCAGTGTGTGTTCCTTGTTCATTACATCAGCTGACAGCTGGTCACATGATGCTTTGGTACTTTTCAGAAATGTCACACTCATCTGATCAGCGCTCATGTGAGCAAGGCTCTACGGAGCTGAAACGTCATGCGACTTACTTTGCTTCATTAAATTAATTTGCACTAAATTGGTCCGTGTCTGTGGAGTCTTTTCTGGCAGGGCGGAGTTGGCTCTTCTGCTTGGTTTGAGACGCGGTACTATGCGCTATATATATATATATATATATATATATATATATATATATATATATATATATATATATATATATATATATATATATATATATATATATATAATATATATTCACGGACTTTCTGATACCCAGTGTAGGCCGCCACTGGGTGGTTGTATTTAAGACCATGTTTCCATAAGAAAAACACTGTTTGATGATTCTTCTCAAAACTTAAAAAAATTAAGTCTCCACCACCTCAGCTCCTTCTTGGAAACGTTCGGGTTGATCTGTCAACCAGGGCCTGTGAAAAGTGGAGAGGGGGAATATGTTTTCCCCATTCATTTTTCCATAGGAAAATTGTACAGCAATACTGCAAAAACTGGTGATTGGAATTACACTAAATTTGGCAGAAACTTAGATCTTGGTCAGAAAGCGTGCTTTTTGCCATTTGGCATATCCCCATTCAGAAGTTTTTGAGGAACTAAGGCTCAAAATGTATAGATATTTCACACCACCGAGGACAGATATTGAGATAAAATCTGATTGGCAGCCACCACATCAACAAAGATGTGTCAGCCATTTAAAGAATTGGGGGCTCACCTACAGGCCTGGGGCCAAAAATATAATTTGTTTTTTGACCAGTTATGTGGATCTGCAGAGGAACCACGGATCTGTGAACCACATCAATTAAAAAAAATGGCAGGCTCCCCCCCTTGTAAAAGAAGCCTTCTGGGGTAGGCCAGGGCCTGGGGAGGCCAGTGCATTTTTTAGTCTGCCGTTAGCCAGGACCTTTTGATTTTACTAAAATATGTATAATATATTTACATGTAGGGGGTTTCAGCCACCTCTTTTCATCCATTGATTTCTTGTTATGTCATTCACCTTTTGCTTCCACCCCTTTTAAAGGAGTGGGTCAACCTACTTAAGCCACTCGTTAATTTGACTTTGAGTGACTGCATTTCACCCTCTCACAAGGAGCACATCCAAACGCAAGCTAGTTCCCTTCAGTGCCAATGTTTTTGTTTTTACTTTATAATTACTTTAGTATTGTCTTTAAGTTCAGAGCCTGATGTGATAGCAGGATGTCTCTGATGCACATTCCATCTTTATCAGAACCCATCTCACGTCAATGCTGTTGTAAACTTCTATTAGAGTGTTTTGCTTTCTGACTTCTGCTATTTCACAGCATACTATCAGACTGTACCCATTTGAAACTGTTCTATATCAAGTTATAGTTTTTTACTTTATTACTCTTCTTCTTTCTTTATTTCCTTCTTTCTTTCCTAATTTCTTTCCCTCTTTCTTTATTTCTTTTTCTTCCTATTTCACTCTTTTTTGCCGTCTTTCATTCTTTTTAAAATTCTTTTTATTTAAAGAAAACATATTCAACAACACTGCTTACACACAATGTCTACATGTGTTACAGAAATCAAGAACTCCCCTTGTCGCCTAACAAATGATAGTGTATGTGGGTTCACTTCCCCAGTGTGCCCCATCCACTGCATCATCCATCTCAATTGTACAGTCAAAGCCCACTCCTCGTGTTATTCCATGGCTGCCAAATTCATTCCCATTCTTTTGGGCACCCTCTACTAAGGTAAATATGTTTCTTCATCAGTTAACACCAATCCATGTCTTTTTTGCACTGTTCAATGTCCAGGGGGTTTGGCAAGCCCCATCACCCATCCCTAAAGTACCTTTCTCCTGTCCACCATGAGACCCACACTGCAAAATATCTTTGCAGCGTCACTTTACCCCAAATATCCACAATTACCAGTTTTTCAATTAGAGGGTTCCGTTGGCCAGCTATGTCTGTAAGGCACCGCTCCAGAGTGTATACACAAATGTACCCCTTATGCCACATTTGCGCAGGCACCAGGCTGTCTCCTTGCAGCCGATCTTAGCCAGCAGTGCCCTTGATTAAGTATGCCCTGTGCAGAATCTTCAGCTGCACCAATATGAATCCCACACATATTATCACCTCCCTGGGTGCAGCCAATGCCTCCTCCCAGTCACCTTCCTCTGAAGTGCTGCGAATAATCTTTTCCTAGATGAGCGATATTGCTTTCTTTGGAATTACATTTAACAGCATTCTTTCCTCCAGGGGAACATGTCTGCCAGGGGGGTCTCCCTGAAGACATGATCTCCTAAGGCATGGCGTAACTGTATGCATTTAAATGCCTTCGAACTTGCCAATAGAAATTCCTTCTTGAGATCTTCCAGGGTTTTTAGCCCAGTCCCCTATACATCCTCCAGCTTACCGATACCAAAGACATCCTATTTCCTAAATCCCCACAGGTCGCCCACACCTTCTTTCATACTTGCCTTCTTTCATTCTGTTTTCTTTCTCTCGCTTCTAATTTTTCCTTCTCTCTTTCCTTCTCCCTTTCTCTAGTTCCTTCTTGGTTTCCCTCCTGTTTTTCTTTCTTTCTTTCTTTCTTTCGTTCTTTCTTTCTTTCTTTCTTTCCATTCTTTCCTTCTTTCTCTCATTCCTTCTTTTTTCTTTCTTTCTTTCTTTCTTTCTTTCTTTCTTTCTTTCTATTCTTCTCTCTCTTTATTTTTTTTTCCATCCCGCTTACTTTCTCTCATTCTTTTCCTTTCCTTCTCTTTCCATTTCTCTTTCTTTCCATTTCTCTTTCTTTCCTTTTTTCTTTACTTCTCTCTTTCCTTCTTTTTCTTACCTTCTCTTTTTCTTCTTTCCATCTTTCTTACCTTCACTTGTTCTTACTTTCTTTCAATTTCTTTCCTTCTCTCTTTCGTTATTTCTCTTTCTTCATTCCCTCTTTCACTCATTCATTCTCTTCCCTTTTTAATTTCTCTTTCCTTCCTTTTCTCTTTCCTTTTGTTTGTTTCTTTTCTTCTTTCTTTTTTCTCTTTTTCCTTCACTATTTCTTTATTTCCTTCCTTCCTTCTTTCTTTCTTTCTTTCTTTTTCTTTCTTTCTTTCCTTCCTTCTCTTTCTTTATTTCTTTCTCCATCCATCGTACTTTCTCTTTCCTTTTCTTTCCATTTCCATTTCTTTGCATTTCTATTTCTTTCTTTTTTCCTTCTTTCCTTCTCTCTTCCTTTCTGTTTCTTTCCTTCTCTATTGCTTATTTCCATCTTTCTTTTCTTCACTTGTCCTTTCTTTCTTTCTTTCTTTCTTTCTTTCTTTCTTTTCTTATTTCCTTCTCTTTCTTTATTTCTCTTTCCTTTGTTCCCTTTTTTACTCATTCTTTCATCCTTTTTTAATTTCTTTTTCTTTCCTTTTTGTCTTTCTTTCTTTCCTTCTCTCTTTCCTTCTGCTTCTTTCTTTCTTTCTTTCCTTCTCCGTTACTTCTTTCTCTTTCTTTCTTTCCTACTCGTTTTCCTTCACTCTTTCTTTCTTTCTTTCTTTTTTCTTTCGATCTTTCTTTCTTTCTTTCCTGCTTTTATTCTTGTGTTCATTCATTCATTCTTTTTATCCCTTTTCTCTCTTTCTGTATTTCTCTTTCCTTCCCTCTATCTTTTTTCTCATTCTTTCTTTCGTTATATCTTTCAATTTATCTTTCTTTCTCTTTCTTTCCATTTCTCTTGCTTTCCTTCTGTTTCTTACCATGCGTTTTACTTCCTTCTTTCCTTCTCTTTCTTTCCTTCTCTCTCTCTTACTTACTTTCTTTATTTTTTTCTCTTTCCTTAATTCTTTCTTTCTTTTTTTCTTTCTTTCTTTCTTTCTTTCTTTCTTTCTTTCTTTCTTTCTTCCTTCCTTCCTTCCTGTCTTTCTTTCTTTCTTTCTTTCCTGCTTTTATTCTTGTCTTCGTTCATTCATTCTTTTTTTATTTCTTTTCTCTCTTTCTGTATTTCTCTTTCCTTCCCTCTATCTTTTTCACATTCTTTCTTTCTTTATATCTTTCAATTTATCTTTCTTTCTCTTTCTTTCCATTTCTCTTGCTTTCCTTCTGTTTCTTTCCATGTTTTTAACTTCCTTCTTTCCGTCTTTCTTTCCTTCTCTCTCTCTTTCTTTCTTTCTTTCTTTTTTTCCCTTTCCTTAATTCTTACCTTTTTTCTTCCCTTCTTTCTTGCCGTCTTTCCTTCTTTCTTTCTCTCTCAAAGGCAGAGGCTTTCAGCCAATGCCAGACTGACTGACTTTTATAGGTCTGTGTGTTGACAAGACTTTTTGATTTGACTAAATTTATGTGTATAACATAGTTACTTATAGGGGTTTCAGACAGACGTTATCCATTAGTCTGTGGTTGGTGTTATGACGTTTTTTTCCCACCCACTTCAGTATGCATTAAGGGTAACATATCTGCCCACTTAGCCATTGGCTGACTTCATTGTGAGTTATGGCATGCTGCCCTTTCATAGGGAACACATCCACTCAAAAAATAGTAGTTCCCTACACTGCCATGGAGTTCTATGGTGATTTTTTGGAGACCCCCAAATTTTTTTAACTGTAGCAAATTTCTTTTTTTTTGATTGATGAGGTTGCAACATATTCCCACATGATCAGGTTTTGCAAAAACCATGACAAAGTAAGAATTGCCAGAAAGCTTGTGGGCAATGCCAAATCTAATGGCTTTGCCAGTGCTAGTTTAATTTTTGGGAGGGGGTCATGAACCCCTCCTAAGCCTCACAGAGTCAGCGGGGACCTCATCTCCCAGGGACAGGTTTTTTTCTTGGGAGGTGTGCATTGGTCCTCCCTCCCCAAAAAGTAGATCAGCCCCAGGAACCCCACCCCTCTGGGGCCTGATCTAAGCCTTGCCCTGGCGACACCATCCCCTGGGACACTGCTGTTTCCTGCCTAGGATAGTGCTGGCATCCCTGTCCGCGCTGTCCCAGGCAGAAATCCTAACTCTGTTCTAAAAGCGAGAAACACCTGCAAACTGATTTACTCAGTATTATGCTTCAAACTGCCTTCCCATTTGCGACAATTTGTTTAACCTTACTTTTGATTTACTCAGGTTCTAGATATTTCTAGTCCGCTCTTTCTTTGGAAAGTCTTTTGTGACAGTTTTTTTTAAATTCTTGTGGGGTCATTGTTACATTTCCATTGTAATTTGGTTGCCCTGAGGATGGTCTCTTGGACTATGAACAATAGAGACTGAAACGTTGATGCCAAGTCCACTTCCTACGACATGCACCATCTGGACTCTTTACCATTGAATTGAGTTATCTCTTTTTCTATATCGATATCAATAAGAGTGGATTTTACATTCATTAATCTCTAAGGGGCATATTAACAAGGGCTTTATCTCCGCTTTTTTGGCTTTAAAAGCCAAAAAAGTGGAGATAAAACTATAGCCCTATTTACAAGAGGGTGCTAACATGCATAATCGCATGTTAACACCCTTTTACCCTTTTTCTTTTTCTAATGAGATGCAAAGTGGGCATCACTGGGCAGTACAGCCTTGCAAATATCGCTGATGTGCACATCGCGATATTTACAAGGCTGCCTCAGCATTTTAGCACACGTTAGTTTTTGGAGAAAACTGCTGTGTTTTCCAAAAACTAACATCTGCTAAAATCCTGACTTACCCATCTCTAACATAGGGGGTGGTTTATGCTGATACCACCACAGGGTCGTATCAGCAAGGTTATCGCCCTTTTGCAGGGAACATCCCTGGAAAACCATTGATGTTCCCTACAAAACGGCGATTTCCCTCACTATCTCTGGAATTTTTGTCACCCTGGAACAACGCGTTGTTGATAACGTGCTACCAGGGCGATAAATTCCAGAGATAGATGGCGATGAATAACAAAGCGCTAAGCACCCTTTGTGTTATTCATCTCCGTTCCTTGCTGATATGCCCCTAACTTCTTCAGTTTTGATCTGTTTTGCAAGATTAATGTTGATGTGGAATTTCATGTTTAGTACCCCAAAGCTATTCATAAGGAATACTATGGACTTATTCCACATTTAAAATCAGTGTGCGCCTTGTTCATAAGATTTTCTGTTTTATGAACTACTTACAAGGTTTGAGTCTGGTTTACTCTTTATTGTCATGATTGGGACAGAGACTTCAAGTAAATCACTCCCAAATATCTTTCTCTATAATTGCTTCCCTTGTTAGCTCCTTACTTTTTAATACTCTTTATATTGTAACATCGCATCATCAGCGGTGCACAACTGTGGGGGTTGGGCTCTGCACCCAATTCCACGCCCAGCCAAAGGTTGTGCGCTACAGGGATAAAGTGATGCAGAGTGTTGGGCACAGGGCCTGCATCCAACGCCATGCTGCGCAAGGCCTATGGCTGTGAGATGCAGGTGATAGGGCACCAAATGCCCCATTATTTGGAGGGTTGGGCACCCAAACCAAAACTACGTATTGGTGATTAACATGGAATTTTAGAGTGTAAAAAACATAGAAATTCACTGAAAAAAACAATATTAAAGTGACATTATAGCTAAGAATTGACAGAATTTGTTACTTTACATTAAAAAAAACTCTAGAAATGCAATGAAAAAACCATAGGTTAAAGCAGTGGTTCCCAAAGTTTTTTGACCTGTGGCTCTCTCGAACTATTGGCCAATGGCTGCCACTCCCTATTATGTTACTTTTGTTAGTGGGTGGTGGGATGCAAGCCAAGCCTCAGGAGAACTTCAATTTGTGTAATGTTCTATTAGGGTGACACCAGAAGTAAGCTGCGTTATTGAAATTTTGAACGAATATTTAGTGATAAAGCAAAACTATGACCCCTCTATTCAGCATGACTTCATAGGCAGGACTGACTGAGTCACACATAAAATATATGACAGAAATTTGCTGTGCCTAGGGTACAGGGTGTGCACAGAGTGATGCACCATTTTATGTTCTTTAATATTCCTCAGAGAATGTACGCACATGACTTACATAGCAATCCCCTGCCTTCACCGACGGAGCCCTGAAGACAACCGGAGTGTTCCTAAAATGCCCACGTCGCTGCACGTTCCTGTATTTTCACTTCAGTTTAAAACAGGAGTTCCCATTTCTTTGTATGCCACAAAATTGCTCTCTATAGAGAGTTTACAGAACTTTGTGATCTAAAGATGCACATGGCTAATCCTTTTAAAAGAAATATCCCCAACAGGAGTACTAACAATGCAAGCTTCACATTATACACTTGCTTCACATACACTCACTCCCTTTCTCTCACTAACGAGAGAACACAGGCACAGGAACAGACACACTCTCAGGCAAACTATCCCACAAGCTCACACGTACAAATACACTTTCTTTCATGCATGCATGCAAACCCTCTCTTCCAACATAAATGGAATAGGGAACAGTATGTGGCCTAATGGCTAGGGCAGTTGTTCTCGGAGCTGGGGAACCGGGTTCGAGTCACAGGAGGGATGATCCCCAACCTGTGATTTTGGGCAAATCACTTGATCTCCCCGTGCCTAACAAAAATGAACGTGTCAGTCTGTAACACAACTGGTGCTAGGGTGACCAACTGGCATTGGTGCAAATTCAGGACGGTGAGTGTAAAAATTCAGGACAAAGGGTCAAAATTCAGGACACAAATTCAGGACAGGAGGTCAAAATTCAGGACAAAACTTCAGGACAATTGGATACGTTTTACAGACACATCAGAGGTCGCGCAATAGTATATAAGTAAGCCCAGCCATATCTAGACATATTCAGCCATTTGCAAACCTATCCATCATGTATCCTTCCATCTATCATTTCACTCATCCATCCCTTCATCCATCCTTTCACTCATCCAACCATTATCCATCCATCCACCCTTTCACCCTATCCATCTGCACCCTCATCCACCCTCTCTTCTACCCATCCATCCATTCACTCATCCATCCAGCCATTTACCCTTTCACCCATCCAGTCATCCTTTCACTTACTCATCCATCCACCCAGTCACTCATTCTTCCACCCATCCACCCTTTCAGTCATCCATCATCCTCCCTTTCTCTCTCCATCGACTCTTTCACTTAGCAATCCTTCCTTCCATCCATCCACCCACCCACCCATTCATCCATCTGCTCATTTGCTCATGAATCCATCCATTGACCCTATCACTCATCCATCATTTCTCTTATCCATCCTTTCACTCCTTCACTCATCTTGTCATCATGTTGTCCATCTAACTTCCCTTTCATTCACTCATCCATCCTTACATCCACCCTTTCACTCATCCGTCCATCCATTCGCCCTTGCACTTATCAATTCATCCATCATTTCACTCATCCATCCACCCACTCATCATCCACCTTTTCACTCATCCATCCGTTCACTCATCCATCCACCCTTTTACCCATCCAGCTACCCTTCCACCCATACATCCAGCTATTTCCCTTTTCTCTCTTCCATCCTTCCACTCACTCATCAATCCATCCATCCTCTCCCATTATCCCTCTATTCAATCTTTCATTAATCCATTCACCCTTTCACTAATTCATCCAGCCATCCCTTCACTTACTCACTCGCCCACCCATCAAGAACTTCACCCTTGCTGCAGAAGCCATCCCAGGACGCGGACAGAAGCCACCCAGGGCAGAGACAGGATCCATCACAGGGGGGACAGGAGCCATCACCGGCAGGGGAGCGGGGGGGGCAGGAGCCACCACATGGGGGGAACAGCATCCACCAGGGTGGGCACAGGGGTGGGCATGCAGTATACTAGTATCATCTTGGTCTCTTCCAGGTTGGGGGAGGGCTCCTCACCCCCTGCTGGACAAGACAATGAGAAGACAGGCTGCGTTTCCAAAATGTTAATTTTGCCCCCCTAACCCCCCCCCCACACGCTGATGTACAGTACTGAAAGGAGATACTCCAAGAGAACTGATTTAACTAATTGTCCTCCATACTTTGTTAATCAGTTTGGGTGCGATTGTGCCATTTCTTTATTTCATTACAATACAGACCGTTTGTTTGAAGAATCGAGGTTTGTTTACAATTTAGTGACTAACTAAGCTCTGTGAAGAGAAGCACGTGCTGCCTCGGCCGGTTCTAGGATGTTTGGGGCCCTGGGCAGAAAGGGGGAATGTCTCACACCAATTGCAGATACAAGAGGCATTCAGGGCTGTTTGCATCTGAATAGATGCCCCTGCTCCTGGAGCTGCAGCCCCCCTCCCGCTTCTCAGTCACCTTCAAGCACCTCTTAACAGCTCATCAAGAGCTGGAGGTGTGAGGGTTGCCATCCCGCTGTGCCTCTCCAGTGCTGCTGGGTATCTGAGCTTTCATACAGCATCGGAGTCCTCAGCAGCATTAGAGTCAAGAAGAGAGGTGGGGGCCAGCTGTGTGACCAGTTAAAATTACGGACAAATGGCGTCCGTTAAAGAATCCTTCACGGACAACGGACAGACGGCCGAAATTACGGACTGTCCGTGAAATTTACGGACGGTTGGTCACCCTAACTGGTGCTCATGTAAAGCGCTCTGATACCTTTGAGTCTAGTTTGGACTATGTAAAACTCCCCCTCCCCCCCAAAAATCTTTTTTATGGTAGTGCGAGTCTAGCAAATGAAAAACAAGTAAACATATCAGAATGTAAGAGGAATAAGGAAGGAGTAGTAACTGGAACTGTGCCCAGGGACTTCCTCTTCCTACAATAACCCCATATATTACAAATTACATAATCCTAACTTTACACCACATCCTTAAATCACGCTGTTACAAGCCTGCAATATTATGGAATGCTTTACTCACCCAGACAGTGTGACCCAGAAGTCACAGATACCATCTAATCATGGAGTGGTAGCCTACAATTGTTAAAGGTCTTTTGAGTGCAGAATCAGATAAGGCCTTTATCAGTTGCTTGTCTCTTTGCCGAAGCTCCTTTCATTTCTCTAAATTTGAAAGCTGTGCCTGTCAATTGTATGAACACATTTCTTATGACTTCGCAGGGCAAAGTATAACTAGGGGCAGAAATTCCTTCTCTTCCTCACATGAGTTGGCTGCACACTGCTTTCAACCTGAAGGTGAAGATCAGGCGAAAGAGAAAGCACAATCAATAAGGAATAATTTCCTTAAGTAAGTATAATATGCCATATCTGAATTCCATACACCTGTTGAGGGCAAACACTGAGATAACGATATTTTTCTTTTGTTGAACTACAGAGTGTACACTTAAGTACAATTAAGAGTTATGTCAGTATCTTTAGGCACCTTTAATATTGTACAAAAATAATTTCTGGACATGGGATTCCATGCGGAGTTCATGATGCTTGCATTGATGCTTCTTCTGCACAGATTGTTGTAAGAAAATCTATTTTGCCCACTCCAGTAACTGCTGATATTGCTTCAGAAAGTTCACTGTTTCCGACACAAAATCCTGTTTATGCATTTGTTTGGTCATCTAGAATAGACTTTATCAAGTCTGGGTGCAACAGACTAATATCCTTCAAAGATTTTAGGTTCAAAAGTGTGTGGTCTCCTTTTGCCGTCAAGACCTGCAAATCGATTATAGACGACAATGGTTTGGTCAAATTTGTAGCTGAACTAGTCAGGGACTCTGGCTCTCTCTTACACATGCACGGACAGAAACCCTCTCTTCCAACAAAAATAGAATATGAGGTGAATGTTTAATCAGTGGTTCCTGAACTGTGTGTTTGGTGAGCGGCGTACCTGGCTTGTTTTGATGGCGTACCAGGGTGCAGCGGTGCACAGATTGCAAACCACTGGGTTAAAGGAACATTATAGTTAGGGGAAAATGTCAGTTAAAACAATCTGTTGTAACTGAACAAAACCACTGAAATTCACCAGTTATAGTTATTGCAAGTAACTATAACTGGTGCTCCCACCATGCACAGTGCTGTCATAATTGATGTATTGTCAGATGTTGCAGTGATGTTATCAAATATGCCATAAAACATGTCATGAATGAAGTAATGTGTGAATGTGTGAGGATATATATATATATATATATATATCAAACACACAAAGAACGCCAGTTTGAGGAGCCTCAGCGAAAATTAACAGCCTTTAATTTGCAGGATTTCGCTGAGGCTCCTCAAACTGGCGTTCTTTGTGTGTTTGATATAGATGCGGCCATGCCTGGTCGCGAGGAAGCCAGCTGCATCCCCAGCAGACCTAGCGCTCTGAAAACTCAGAGGCGCGTTGGAGCGGAAAAGCCGCTTGGAGGACGTATTATTGGAGCAGCGCATTGCAGATAATGTCATCCCTTGCCTACTTAGGATTTTATTTGGACTACCATATGCAGAAGGTATCAGCACCCACGAGGGGAATACGATGGGGAACTACCGGCTCCAGCATGCATAGCAGCACTCAACAATGGAGGCGGAGCCAGGTAAACTTAAAAAGGTGTGTTCCCGATCAACTGCTGCTATATCTGCTCCCTGTGCCCGTGACCAAGAACACTTGATGTTTGAAACGCGTTGGGCTTTTGAACTGAATCAGAGAGACATTGTGTCTGTACTACGCTGCCACAATCCTGCAAATTAAAGGCTGTTAATTTTCGCTGAGGCTCCTCAAACTGGCGTTCTTTGTGTGTTTGATATAGATGCGGCCATGCCTGGTCGCGAGGAAGCCCGCTGCATCCCCAGCAGACCTAGCGCTCTGAAAACTCAGAGGCGCGTTGGAGCGGAAAAGCCGCTTGGAGGACGTATTATTGGAGCAGCGCATTGCAGATAATGTCATCCCTTGCCTACTTAGGATTTTATTTGGACTACCATACGCAGAAGGTATCAGCACCCACGAGGGGAATACGATGGGGAACTACCGGCTCCAGCATGCATAGCAGCACTCAACAATGGAGGCGGAGCCAGGTAAACTTAAAAAGGTGTGTTCCCGATCAACTGCTGCTATATCTGCTCCCTGTGCCCGTGACCAAGAACACTTGATGTTTGAAACGCGTTGGGCTTTTGAACTGAATCAGAGAGACATTGTGTCTGTACTACGCTGCCACAATCCTACAAATTAAAGGCTGTTAATTTTCGCTGAGGCTCCTCAAACTGGCGTTCTTTGTGTGTTTGATATAGATGCGGCCATGCCTGGTCGCGAGGAAGCCCGCTGCATCCCCAGCAGACCTAGCGCTCTGAAAACTCAGAGGCGCGTTGGAGCGGAAAAGCCGCTTGGAGGAAGTATTATTGGAGCAGCGCATTGCAGATAATGTCATCCCTTGCCTACTTAGGATTTTATTTGGACTACCATATGCAGAAGGTATCAGCACCCACGAGGGGAATACGATGGGGAACTACCGGCTCCAGCATGCATAGCAGCACTCAACAATGGAGGCGGAGCCAGGTAAACTTAAAAAGGTGTGTTCCCGATCAACTGCTGCTATATCTGCTCCCTGTGCCCGTGACCAAGAACACTTGATGTTTGAAACGCGTTGGGCTTTTGAACTGAATCAGAGAGACATTGTGTCTGTACTACGCTGCCACAATCCTGCAAATTAAAGGCTGTTAATTTTCGCTGAGGCTCCTCAAACTGGCGTTCTTTGTGTGTTTGATATAGATGCGGCCATGCCTGGTCGCGAGGAAGCCCGCTGCATCCCCAGCAGACCTAGCGCTCTGAAAACTCAGAGGCGCGTTGGAGCGGAAAAGCCGCTTGGAGGACGTATTATTGGAGCAGCGCATTGCAGATAATGTCATCCCTTGCCTACTTAGGATTTTATTTGGACTACCATATGCAGAAGGTATCAGCACCCACGAGGGGAATACGATGGGGAACTACCGGCTCCAGCATGCATAGCAGCACTCAACAATGGAGGCGGAGCCAGGTAAACTTAAAAAGGTGTGTTCCCGATCAACTGCTGCTATATCTGCTCCCTGTGCCCGTGACCAAGAACACTTGATGTTTGAAACGCGTTGGGCTTTTGAACTGAATCAGAGAGACATTGTGTCTGTACTACGCTGCCACAATCCTGCAAATTAAAGGCTGTTAATTTTCGCTGAGGCTCCTCAAACTGGCGTTCTTTGTGTGTTTGATATAGATGCGGCCATGCCTGGTCGCGAGGAAGCCCGCTGCATCCCCAGCAGACCTAGCGCTCTGAAAACTCAGAGGCGCGTTGGAGCGGAAAAGCCGCTTGGAGGACGTATTATTGGAGCAGCGCATTGCAGATAATGTCATCCCTTGCCTACTTAGGATTTTATTTGGACTACCATATGCAGAAGGTATCAGCACCCACGAGGGGAATACGATGGGGAACTACCGGCTCCAGCATGCATAGCAGCACTCAACAATGGAGGCGGAGCCAGGTAAACTTAAAAAGGTGTGTTCCCGATCAACTGCTGCTATATCTGCTCCCTGTGCCCGTGACCAAGAACACTTGATGTTTGAAACGCGTTGGGCTTTTGAACTGAATCAGAGAGACATTGTGTCTGTACTACGCTGCCACAATCCTGCAAATTAAAGGCTGTTAATTTTCGCTGAGGCTCCTCCAACTGCCGTTCTTTGTGTGTTTGATATATATATATATATATATATATATGTCTCACAAACGCCCTTGCGCTCAGGCGGGCACTCCCAGTGCCCCATCAGTGTTTTCCTCGTGGCGACACTCGTTCTCTCAACCTTCAATGATTGCCATGTCCGACGCGTTTCGAGGACCCCGCCTCTTAATCATGGACTGCTTGCAGCAATAAGGAAAGGCTCACCTGTATTTGTAAATCGTTTTTATTTAGTTTCCACAGTTTAAAGCAGTCCATGATTAAGAGGCGGGGTCCTCGAAACGCGTCGGACATGGCAATCATTGAAGGTTGAGAGAACGAGTGTCGCCACGAGGAAAACACTGATGGGGCACTGGGAGTGCCCGCCTGAGTGCAAGGGCGTTTGTGAGACATATATATATATATATATATATATTTTATTTTTTTAGAACAAAGAGGGCGGCACAACTGGATACTTTTTATGAAGCTTTAATCACACAAACACTCCACCGACGCGTTTCAGCCTCACGGCTTTTCTCACGGTCAGCAAGTCCCTTTTTGCTTTTTGTTTATATACTGCCCCATCTTAGCCATTAGGTGGCATTATGGGATATGTAGTTTATCAAGCAATATGTAAAAAACAATATAATTAAAACAAAGGACTGGTGTGCTATGGTTGTGTAAGTATAGTACTTAAGCATCCTTAGTTATTTTCACTTAGGGCATTTCATACATTCATGATCTTACTGCGTTTTTGGGTATAGTACCCTATTACAGTCAAATATAGTTCATGCTGAGTTCAATATCACTCCAGATGTATGTGAAGATCTTCTCCAAAGTTCATGCCTCTGGGGTGTTTTGTTCGGAATTGAATTATGAGACGTGATTCCATCTGTCGTAGGAGACGCACTGTGTCTCCTCCTCTGTCCAGTTTGGTCAGCATTTTCAATCCATAGAAACTCATGGCTCGCCAATCCCCATTCTGACAAGATTTTAAATGTTTAGCTGTGGCATATAGCATGTTTGAATTTTTAACAGCCCGGATATGCTCCAGAATTCTTTTTTTCAACATACATGTTGTGGATCCTATATACTTCATACCACATTTGCATTCAATCACATACACCACATTTTTGGATGTGCATGTGATGTATTGTTTGATCGGCATGTATTTACCATTTGGTTCCATTACATTCTTCATTTTTTTGCCTATTTTACAAGCTTTGCATGTAGTACATGGTTTAAAGCCCACATTTTGTTCAGTCCACCATTTTGGTTGTTCTTCAATCTGAAAGTGGCTTTTGACTAATAAATCTTGCAAGGATGTGTTCTTTTTATAAGTAATGGAAGGATGTTTGCCAGCTAGTGGCCCAATGTCTGGATCACTGGTTATTAAATGCCAATACTTTTTCACTTTCTTTGCAATCAACCCACTCTCCTTGTTGTAAGTGGTTATGAATCTTGGCGGATCCTTGTCTTGTGGGGGTTTCTTTTTTTCAATCAAAGTTTCTGTTCTGCTGATTTTGTCAACTTTCTTTTTGCAATTTTCAATACATAGTCTTTATATCCCCTAGATTGGAATCTGGTTTTGCTTTCAAGTATCATTCTCTCCGCATCTTCCATTTTTGAGCAATTTCTCTTAAGTCGAACGTATTCTCCTTACGGGATGCTTTTAAGCAGTGATTTCGGATGAAAGCTAGTGCCATGGAGAACACTATTGGTGGCAGTTTTCTTGCGGAACAACGTGGTTTCTAGTTTTCCTTCTGAGATGTAGACTTTGGTGTCTAAGAAGTCTATCTCCTTAGTGTTGGTTGAACATGTAAACTGGAGTCCAATCTCATTCTGGTTAAGTTTGATGAAGAATTTTTGAAATTGATCATTGGTCCCATTCCAGATCAGAAAAAGATCATCAATATATCTGACCCAAAGTATAATCCGATCAAGTTCTTCCTGTTCGTTGTTGTTCCATACTAGCATTTTTTCCCAATAGCCCATGGTGATATTGGCATAATTGGGCGAAAAAGAAATCCCCATGGCCGTGCCACATTCTTGCTTGTACAGATCACTGTTGAATAAAAATACATTGTTTGTCAGGCATAGCTCTATCATCTTAAGAAGCATTGCTGTGTGTTGCAGTTCCTTAATGCTGCGCTGGTGTAGAAAGTATTTGCATGCTTTCAAACCTATTTCATGCCTTATTGAGGTATAGAGCGACACAGCATCGATTGTCACTAAGAGATAGCTTGGATTCCATGGTATATCCATAAGGATTCTCAGAAAGTCTCCAGTGTCCTTTAAATACGATGGCATACTTTGGGCAATCGGAGCGAGAAAGTTATCAACATACCTTGAGACCTTTTCATATAATGAGTTGCATGAGGACACAATTGGTCTCCCTGGTGGATTAATAAGTGTCTTATGGATTTTTGGTAAAAAAATAGACACACGGAGTGATTGGATGTTCCGTAGTCATGTATTTTCTCTCGTCTTCACTTATCAGTCCTTTAGCATGCCAGGATAGTAGTAGTTCCTTTAAGTCGGACATAATTTTTCCTATGGGGTTCGTTTTCAACTTGCTGTAATGTTGTGGGACCTTAAGTTGACGTTCCGCTTCTTGGATGTAATCCTTGGTGTCCATAATAACGATATTTCCCCCTTTATCGGCGGGTTTTATCGTTATGGTTGCATTGTTCGTCAGATTCTGAATTGCCTTTCTTTCTTTAATTGATAGATTTTGTCTCTTGTTGTCTTTGACTTTAATGAGATTGTCAAGTTCTTCCATCATAGCATCCGAGAACAAATCAATTTTATTTCCTGGCGATAGGACTGGACAGTATCGAGATTTGTTTTTTAGTCCAGTATTCTTGCTCAAGTTAGTTTGAATGTCCATTTGTTCCAACATTTGGGAATCAGTTATGATGTTGCCATCAGGGTTGAACATTGCCTCAAATGTCTCTCTTAGGTCAGATATTTGTTCAATGGTAGTGGTAATATTTTCTTCCGTTGCTTCTTCTGTGATGTCGTTTACACAGTCTGATGTTCCTTTGTTGGCGTGAATTTTCGCCAGTTTCAGTTTCCTCACGAATTTGTACAGGTCAATTTTTGTTTGTGGATAATCGAAATGGGCTTCTGGGCAAAATGATAAACCTTTATTTAATACGTTTTGTTCTTTTTGTGTTGGTTGGTATTGCGATAGGTTCACTATTAAATTGGTCACTTCCTGTTGCGTAGGGGGTACTGCCTTCTTTCGTTGCTTGGACCTGCGGGTTTTTCGGGTGCTGGTGAGGGATTTGGTTGGTTTTGTGCACCTCTTCCTCTCCCTCTGTTCCGAAAGTACGTTCTTCCTCTTCCTCCCCCTCTGGTGATATTCTTTTCTAAGTTCACCATTTTTACTTCTTCTAAAATGTTGAAGTTTTTTGACTGGTCACCTGTCACTTCAATTAGGCTTGCATCTGATTCACTGCCACTGGATGCCTGTGTGGTGGGAGGAAAGTTCTTTTTTAAGTTATCGTAGCGTCTCGCAAAAGTCAGGATGCGACCATGTAGATAATCAAGCTTGTCTCTTTTGAATTTACGCTCTTTGCGTTCCTGTATTTCTACTTCATATGCATCCAGTCTTGTTTCCATTTCTGATCTTAATGTAATTATTTCTTCCTGTTTTGTTTCTTTGGAAATCAGTTCTTCAATCTCTTTGATTTTTATTGTGATATCATCAATATCCATTTTAGCGTGTTTGATAAGAATGCGCATCATATTTAGGGAACACAACGTGTTGTTTTCTAACCATTCCAGAATCAATTCCTCCTTGGTATCTGGATGAGTTGGCATGGTAAATATCCTTAATCCACGCGGAATTCGTTTGACTTCCACATAGTTTTCAAGAGTTATAATTTCCCAGCTTTTGTTCACTTCTTTTTTATACAAACGTTCTAATGCATTCATTTGTTGTTTTAACGTGACATTTTCACTCTCAGGTGCCTTTGTTTTGCGGGTCACGTCTACCGCTGCAGCCCCTGGTTTAAACATTGTTGATGCTTTTGTAGCGCGTTTAGCAACACGCGCTTCCATTGTTGTGGTTTGCTCCCAAATTAGAGTCACAGCACACCTTTACTGCAAGAGTGCTTTTATCGGTGGTTAACTTAGATAATGCTTCACTTTCTCCAGTCTGCTATACACCAACTCGCCTCGTGTATCGTGTACGCTCAGACGCATTCACCGCTGATGTAAGCAGCCACTTCGATTGTCCGCTAACTTAGTTATTTCAATGTAAAACGGGGACGCTCACCTCGTAGTGTGTTGTTTAAACAGCTGCAGCCGAGCCCGCCGCTTCTACCACACAGCAATCGAGGGCGTCTCCTTCGTGTTTCAGCAGACTTGCTACACACAGGCAATCGGGCGCATCTCGCAGCAAACGTATAAATCCAAAGCGATCCTTTCAAGCCTGAGAGCGCTCAGCAGTGTGTGCTCGGCCCGAGGCCTGGATCATAGCCCTGTATTAATTTTTAGAACAAGGTCTCAAGGTCTCAAGGTATGTTGATAACTTTCTCGCTCCGATTGCCCAAAGTATGCCATCGTATTTAAAAGACACTGGAGACTTTCTGAGAATCCTTATGGATATACCATGGAATCCAAGCTATCTCTTAGTGACAATCGATGCCGAGTCGCTCTATACCTCAATAAGGCATGAAATAGGTTTGAAAGCATGCAAATACTTTCTACACCAGTGCAGCATTAAGGAACTGCAACACACAGCAATGCTTCTTAAGATGATAGAGCTATGCCTGACAAACAATGTATTTTTATTCAACAGTGATCTGTACAAGCAAGAATGTGGCACGGCCATGGGGATTTCTTTTTCGCCCAATTATGCCAATATCACCATGGGCTATTGGGAAAAAATGCTAGTATGGAACAACAACGAACAGGAAGAACTTGATCGGATTATACTTTGGGTCAGATATATTGATGATCTTTTTCTGATCTGGAATGGGACCAATGATCAATTTCAAAAATTCTTCATCAAACTTAACCAGAATGAGATTGGACTCCAGTTTACATGTTCAACCAACACTAAGGAGATAGACTTCTTAGACACCAAAGTCTACATCTCAGAAGGAAAACTAGAAACCACGTTGTTCCGCAAGAAAACTGCCACCAATAGTGTTCTCCATGGCACTAGCTTTCATCCGAAATCACTGCTTAAAAGCATCCCGTACGGAGAATACGTTCGACTTAGGAGAAATTGCTCAAAAATGGAAGATGCGGAGAGAATGATACTTGAAAGCAAAACCAGATTCCAATCCAGGGGATATAAAGACTATGTATTGAAAAATTGCAAAAAGAAAGTTGACAAAATCAGCAGAACAGAAACTTTGATTGAAAAAAAGAAACCCCCACAAGACAAGGATCCTCCAAGATTCATAACCACTTACAACAAGGAGAGTGGGTTGATTGCAAAGAAAATGAAAAAGTATTGGCATTTAATAACCAGTGATCCAGACATTGGGCCACTAGCTGGCAAACATCCTTCCATTACTTATAAAAAGAACACATCCTTGCAAGATTTATTAGTCAAAAGCCACTTTCAGATTGACGAACAACCAAAATGGTGGACTGAACAAAATGTGGGCTTTAAACCATGTACTACATGCAAAGCTTGTAAAATAGGCAAAAAAATGAAGAATGTAATGGAACCAAATGGTAAATACATGCCGATCAAACAATACATCACATGCACATCCAAAAATGTGGTGTATGTGATTGAATGCAAATGTGGTATGAAGTATATAGGATCCACAACATGTATGTTGAAAAAACGAATTCTGGAGCATATCCGGGCTGTTAAAAATTCAAACATGCTATATGCCACAGCTAAACATTTAAAATCTTGTCAGAATGGGGATTGGCGAGCAATGAGTTTCTATGGATTGAAAATGCTGACCAAACTGGACAGAGGAGGAGACACAGTGCGTCTCCTACGACAGATGGAATCACGTCTCATAATTCAATTCCGAACAAAACACCCCAGAGGCATGAACTTTGGAGAAGATCTCCACATACATCTGGAGTGATATTGAACTCAGCATGAACTATATTTGACTGTAATAGGGTACTATACCCAAAAACGCAGTAAGATCATGAATGTATGAAATGCCCTAAGTGAAAATAACTAAGGATGCTTAAGTACTATACTTACACAACCATAGCACACCAGTCCTTTGTTTTAATTATATTGTTTTTTACATATTGCTTGATAAACTACATATCCCATAATGCCACCTAATGGCTAAGATGGGGCAGTATATAAACAAAAAGCAAAAAGGGACTTGCTGACCGTGAGAAAAGCCGTGAGGCTGAAACGCGTCGGTGGAGTGTTTGTGTGATTAAAGCTTCATAAAAAGTATCCAGTTGTGCCGCCCTCTTTGTTCTAAAAATTAATACAGGGCTATGATCCAGCCCTCGGGCCGAGCACACACTGCTGAGCACTCTCAGGCTTGAAAGGATCGCTTTGGATTTATATATATATATATATATTACCTACTGGCGGTTGCCAGTTGGTAGTTATAGTTAGGACCTATTATCCATAGGAAATCAGCAACATTCTATTTCCAATAACTTTTGTGCCGATTGATGAATCTTTGTGAAAATTTCCAAACTTTTGGCCATCTCCCGCTCCTATCCTGAAAGTCTCTGGATGATTAGTCAAGTGGGGGCCAAGAAAACAGGGGGGTCCCAAAACGTGTTTTCTCCATGAAATTTCCCATAGGACCATTAGCTGCAGCTACAGCCCGAACTGCTGAACGGAATTACGCCAAATTTGGCAAAGAGGTAGTCCTCAGTTCAGACTCGTGCCTTTTGCTTAAATGATGTCAATCTGTTCAGTAGTTACTGAGAAAATTACAGTTAAAACCATTTATATATCTATGGGCGCGCAGGATCCGTGCACCCTGCGTGCACCCTGAGCGCACCCTAAGTGCACCCTCCCGATCACGCGCTGAATGCTAATTGGCTGTCAAGTTGTGGTCAATATTCGAAACTAGGAGCTGTTGGCAGCCATTTTATGCCTTGGTAGAAGCGAAGCTGAAGAAGTCTGTGAAATATGTGTGCAAAATGTATAAAGGGGGCAGGGTAGAAATACTCTGACCTGCTTAGGGCGTCCCAGAAGGACATCCAGGCCCCCCCCCAATTATTTTTTTTAAATCTCTAAGTGCGCCCAGGGTGCGGAGATCCTGCCGTAAAAAAAAAAAAAATAGAACAAAGCTTCTTTTATAATTAGCCCCCGGTTTGGCCAAATCCCCAGGGCAAAATTAATAAATATAAAGGGGCCCCAGAGGTGCCCCCCCAGCCCAGGGGACTGCCACCCCCCGGGGCAACAAAATACATTGTTGGTAGGGGCTCAAAAGCCCCTCCCAGTATAATTTGTGGGGGGGCTCAACGGCCCCCAAGCCCCGGGGACCACCGCCCCCTGGGGCTCTATGGATTGTAAGAGGGGGGCTGGGTGGAGCTCTCGAGGGCCCTGGGGACAGCCACCCTCCAGGGCCGGCTCCTGCAGTGTCCTGGGGTGCCCACCCCCAGGACACTGTTGTTTGCTATGAGAAGGCGGGAGTCTCCCGCCCTCCCATAGCAAACGTGGTTTGGATTTTGAAAGAGAGAGCAGGGAAACCTGCTCTGTCTTTCAAAATCCAAACCATATTGGTTTTCCACACGTTAGCAGCTCCCCGTGTGGAAAAGCAATGCCGGCTCCAGAAGGACGCAGGGAGCCGGCTGGGACCATGGGGCATTGGGGCTCCCCGAACGGTCCCCATTGTTGTATTTTTTTTTACGGTAAAATTAGGAGTCGCGCACCCACCGCGGCACTCACTGCAGCCCCTGGTGTGCACGCGTTGGATGCACGGCTTCTAACCCGTAGGGTGCACGGCTCCACCGCGTGTGGTGCACAAAATGTACGCGTTGTCTGCACGACTTTGACGCTTTGAGTGCGTGACTCCAAGCCAAAAAACAAATAATATTTTTCAGATATACATCAAGCTGATGTGTTTAGTGCTTAGGTGGCTCTAAAAAGAGCCCTTGTGTTTGAGAGATTTTAGTACCTACAAGTAAGTACCAATGCAGAGTCTAAAGTTCAAGAGGAAGACTCTGTTCCCGCCATCTGTAAAATGTACATAGATGCCATGCATATTGAAATGCAGATTGTTGTGGTAAATGGACCCCATTCTATAGTCTTGGAGAAAAGCAGAAACAGATGTATTCACATGTTTCCTAGCTTTCTCAATCTGTGGACAAAATTGATTGGACCAGTTCCATTTCTGCCTTTGGCATTTGTTAGAATAGACAAAGGCAGTTTTGGGGGAAAAGTGACATCAATTCTCCAAAGGTGTCCTTCATAAGCATTTCCAGACCTACCCCAGTCAAAGTGCCTAGGTCATTACCACCACAGTGCACAATTATGAGGTCAGGGTGTTGGAGATGCAAAAAGGATTTAACCAATGGCATCAATTGGTGCCACTTTAACCCTTTCTGTCCAATCCATTTAATGTCTACATTTGGCAAAATGCATGGGATAGAGTTGCCTGTGTAGAATCACACAGTGAGTCTGTGTGCATTTAGGAATCATTCTGAGAGAAGTATTTTGGTACTTCATGTGTTTCCTGACATGTAATTGATTAAAAACATATTGTGTTCTCACATTTTGGTTGAATTAGAAAATAGTAATTGGTTATGTGTTTCCAAAATGAGTTTAGCTTTAATAGTAAAATGCAGTTATGAAATATATGGAATGGACGCTTGATGTGTTTGCAGACAAATAAGTACATGTACTCTTGCAGTGACACTACCCTCAGCACGATTCCCTACACTACACAAACACCACTGCACTACCCTAAACCCTTAATCTACCTCCAGCACGACCACCTAAACTACCCATTAACCACTGCATTACCCTAAACCCTAAAACACTACCCCAGCATGACCCTCTACACTACTCAAACACCATTGCACTACCCTAAACCTTAAATCTACCCTAGCACGACCTCCTACACTACCCAAATACCACTGTATTTTCCTAGAACAGTACCCCAGCACAACCCCCTACACCACACAAACACCACTGCACTACCTTAAACCCTAAAATACTATCCCTATCATGACACCGTACACTACATAAACACCACTGCACTATGCTAGAACACTACCCCAGCATGACCCCCTACACTACCCAAACAGCACTGTACTACCTTAGAACACTATCCTAGCACGACCTCCTACACTACCCAAACACCATTGCACCACCCTAAACCTTAAACCTACCCCAGCACGACCCCTTACACTACCCAAACACCACTGTACTATCCTACTACTCCATTTATAAGAAATATTGTTATTTGTCTAGAATCACACTGTGAGTCAGTGTCCATTTGGGAAAATAGAGAGAGGATGATTTGGTTGGTTGATGTGTTTGCAGACATCTAAGTACATTTACTCTTGCAGAACACTACTCCCAGCACGATTCCCTACACTACACAAACACCACTGCACTACCCTAAACCCTTAATCTACCCCCAGAATGACCCCCTACACTACCCATTCACCACTGCACTACCCTAAACTCTAAAACACTATACCAGCACAACCCCCTCCACTATCCAAACACCATTGCACTACCCCAAAACACTACCACAGCACTACTCTCTACACTACATAAACACCAGTGCACTACCCTAAACTCTAAATCTACCCCTACTAAGACCTCCTAAACTACATAAACACCACTGTACTACCCTAAACACTAAAACACTACCCAGCACGACCCCCTACACTACCCAAACACCATTGCACTACCCTAAACCTTAAATATACCCCAGCACGACCTCCTACACTACCTAAACACCACTGCACCATCCTAGAGCACTACCCCAGCAGGACCCCCTACACTACACAAAGACCACTGCACTACCCTAAACCTAAAATCTACCCCAGTACGACCACCTACACTACCCATTCACCAGTGCAGTACCCTAAACTCTAAAACACTACCCCAGCACGACCCCCTGCACTATTCAAACTCCACTGCACTACCCTAGAACACTACCCCAGCCCGACCCCCTACACTAGACAAACAATACTGCACTACTCTAAATTCTAAATCTGTACTGTTGCAAAACCATAGTGACTGTTTATGAACCATGTAGTAATCTATTTACTGAAGTAAAAGTGAACCAATTATGAATTTATTCAGTGTCTTTCCTTATAGGATTGTGATCATTTAGTAAATAAGCATGTACTCATACAGTGCTTCAGGTTTTAGTGTTATGGAGTGCTTCAAACTGCTATGCACTATGTATGTAGTGCTCTTACCACCTTCACAGTTGTGCTTCAGGCCCGCTGTTATGTGATGAGTACAATTGAAATCACTGTTTTTAATGAAATTCAATATATTTTGAGAACAGCAAAGAAATTTCTTTGTAAAATGTTAAAATTATGCTGTGCTCTTAAAAATGTTTTATTACATGTTATAATTATTTTTTCTTTTCTTTTACAGATCCTAATTTTAAAATATGGAATTTACTATATTTTACATTATAAAAAACAAGTGAATACAATGTGTAGTGTTTTTTTTATGTATTATGGCTGAGGCAAGTTTAAGTAAGTCTTAAAATGCACAATGGACCGTGTTTCAATACAGTTGAAAAAAAGGAAGATGGATGGACTAGATTTGTGCAGAGAATTCCATTGCAGACAGGTATCAAATAGGTGACAGCTTCAGAGCACCTGTCTGCAAGATACATGGTATAGTACACAATAGAGTCATATGGTGGTCTTGTAGGTCCTGGGAATTTTAGAATTATAAGAAATAAAACTATTTAATTAAAGCACATCACTAAGTGTTTTTGCAACTGTAACATGTGCACAAGTCACATGTCACAGTAGGCCCCACCCCTTCTCTTCAGTGATATATAAATATGTGCTATAAGTTTCCTAAAACATAAGTACTTATAAATGCATCTTGTTCTCTGTTAGCAGTACAGAAATGTACTCCTATAATAATATATTGGCCTAGCCATTAACTTTCGTTCTTATTTACAAGGTGAGGAACAGGCATTCTGTATACCTTTTGCTTTCCATGTAAATATATCTCATCATACACACCACTTTGCGTTGAAAAGGTGTTCTGTAGGCGTTCTATAGGTTTTGCTGTGCGTGTTTGCACAGAATAGTCATAAAACAAGACATATGTCCAGTTGTATCAAAAATCATCAATCTGGCCATGTTTGTGAATGCTGCATCATCCTCCCATTGGTGTAGCAAAGCACAACAAGGAGAATTGTTTTCACTTCTCATTTTTTCTCTTTCAATATATGCTACAATGCACAGCATATATTGACGGAGAAAAATGCCTTTACTGATTGTTTTTGTTCAGCAAGGTGTCTCTTCCTGCACAAAAACAATCTCTGCATGACATGGACATCCCTGCACCATGGTGCAAGGGTGCCTGTGTCACCAAATAGCTGCAGTTTAAGCAGCTGTGCAGAGGGAAACACAGACCTGCAACATTTTTATATACATATGTTGCAACCCTGTGTTTCGGAAGTACCACAGCATGCTGTAGTTAAACAGTTTACAGTGTCATGCTGCAGCACTTCCTTATAGTTCTGCACTTATGCATTCACCACACATCACAAATGCATTCTTTCAGTCAATTATGCACTACACATACATTCATCTAAACTTTCATACACTAGCATACAAGTTTAGCTCTTTTTTTAACCAGAGTAGGTAGTTCTGAAAATAACTTTTTTATTTTGTTTTGTATAGGGAAAAAAAGACAACTGCAAGAAGAAAACAATGAACTCCAGGAAAAAAAAAAAAACTAGCACCGATGATTCTCTAGTGCTCGACAAACCAAATCCACAGACTGCTCTCCATAGCAGAGCAATCTATTACACTTAATACAGTGTACTTTTGTGTTGGCAAATTGAGGGCGAATGTCCAGATTTTCAGAAGACGTAGCAGCAGCAGAGGTGCTAGGAACTGCAGACGGAGGTGTTTGAGCCAATCTTCTACAATCTTCTCATGCCAAGTACACAGGATGCTGTGTTTTTAGATGTTTCATCATTCTTGCGGTCCTGCAAGAGTATTTCTTATTGAGGTTTACTCTTGACAACACACCTTCACTGCATTGACTTTCTTCTGTCCCTCTGGGAAAGAAAAAAACTTCCAACCCACTGAGGTGTACCTCTCACGAGGTGGAGGTTCTTGAACAAAAACTCTATATTAGTTTTTAATTAGTTAATGGAGTATTCATATGGAAGAGTGAATGTGTGTGTGCTTGGGTGGGAGGTGTGTGACTGTCCAAAGATGTGCACATAGTTGTTTTACTAGGTATATCTTGTTAAGACTGGATGTGGAAACTGTTGTTTGAGTGAAAAATCCTTTTTCTGGGTGTGTTGATGAGTAAATATACTTCTCAATGATACAAGTCCAACAATGTTGAAATATAAAATGCACTGCATGTGACAATTGGTGTATATAAAAAAATATATATGAGAATCGGTGGTTGTCTGAATAACTGTATAGAAAACTGTATGCTTATAATAGTGATTATTAGCCGGCCCGGCGGATGCGGAAAATCCTCTGCGGACCCACCAAAGACTCACCGCCCTCTTAGGATGGCTGGTGGGTCCTGGTTTCAGTCTGCTGCTTTTCCGCCGCGGTAGGCTTACAACCGCGGCGGAAGAGCTCTAACATGGCTGGCGGTGTCTATCAGACACCGCCAGCCATATTAGGATGGTGTAAAATGTATGCTTTTCCGCGGCGGCTTTTCCGCCTTGGAAGAGCATACGGACCTTCACTTCGGGGGCCCGTTGTGGGCCCCCTGGGTGAAGGGGGAGTGGGGGGTGCACATGGGGGGTACCTATGGTACCCCCCTGCATTTGCATGAACAAAGCAGCAGGCACCGCGCGGTGCCTGCCGCTTTGTGCACGCAAATGCGGTGCATGCATTTTTAACATTGCGGCAGGTGCAGCTTGAACCTGCACCCGCCGCAATGTTAAAGATAGAGGATGTGACCGCCACCCTGGCGGTCACATCCTAATCTGCACGGAGGGAACGACGCAGCCCATGTGGACGTTCCCTCCTACTCTGGGGTCGCGGACGGACTCAAGTCCGTCCGCGATCCTAATGACCCCCTAAGTATGAGTTACTTTCTATGCCAATAAATAGGTATGTTTGTATAAGTGTGTAGCTCAGTAAATGTATGTATGATCAATTGTTTGCATAAGTGAGTATGATGACTGAATAAGTGAGTAGAATATGTCCTGCTGTGTAATGTTGATATAGGTGTATAAGTATATTTAATATTGTTCTATTGATCTTTGTCAGAATGTATGAGTGAATGTATAGGTAAGTGTTTAAATGTGTTTACTGTTCTATTGATCTTTGTCAGAATGATGAGTGAATGTATAGGTAAGTGTTTAGATGTGTGTGTAGATGAACAAATTAGTGAGTGGGTTTTTTCAAACTTGTGTTGGTGTGTGAGTGGTTTCAAAAATGGTAGTTTATATTTTATAGTGAGTGATGAAAGGTTATACTTGTGTATGATGAGGTGTATCTAATTGTCACATGGATGATGTCATCAGTGATGTCATCAGGAATGTCATTTGAGAAGTCATCAGTGATGTCACTGACCATGTCATGAATGATGTAATATGTGACATCATCAGCAGAGTAAAATGACCAGCTAACTATAACACCCCTAAAACCTATGATTTTTTTATTTGTGAATTCTGAAAAAACCATACGCCTTACAGAAATTATAGTGAGGAATTAGCATTTAAAAAACCTTAGCAATTCACAAAAAAATCATAGGTTTCAGGGACATTATAGTTAATTGAACATTTGACTCATATAAAACCAGAGAAATTTGTCTGTTATAGTTAGTTGAGCCAACAATGACTCGTGCGCCCGCAATGTACTGGTGATGACGTCACATATTACATCACTCATGATATGGTCAGTGACATCACTGATGACATCACTGATGACATCATCCAGTAATTGTGTATTTCTGTAAAGTTTAAATATTTTTCATATATATCTATGCCAAGGTGTATTGAAGAATGAGTGGATTTACAAGTGCCTGAATGGATTATTTTTCAGGTGCGTGACTGACTGTTTAACCCCTTGGGTGCTCATGACGAGGTCAGCTCATCATGAGCTGTGGTGCTCCAGTGCTCATGACGAGCTGAGCTCATCATGGCCGCGCCCGTTCCGTGTAACGCTCGCACGCTGGGCTGATTCCCCTGCTGTGCTGAACGTTCCATGGGAACGGGTGTGACCATGACGAGCTCAGCTCGTCATGAGCACCGGAGCACCGTAGCTCATGACGAGTTGACCTCGTCATGAGCACCGGGGCGCTGTACGTGCCCCCCGCGCCCCAGCACAGCGGGGGAAACAGCCCCGCACGGAAGGGGTTAAGTGAGTGATTGAACGTGTCTTACTGAATGCATGGGTTAGTGACTAAACTGTGTGAAAGTCTGTATTAGTCTCTCAGTTGTTGTATAAGCGGCTGCATGGGTTGGTGAGTAGCTACATGACTGTCTATATGGGTTATTGATTTGTTGTCTGAGTATCTGTATGGGTGCCTGAGTGTCTGTGTGGGTGGGTGGGGGTGTGTGTGACTCTGTGCATAGATGTCTGAGTGGGTGATTCACTGGTTGTATGGATTCAAATGTGCATCTGGGAAGGGCTGTATGGGTAACTTAGTGTGTGTATGGGTGTGTTAGTGAGTGAATGAATGTCTCAGTGGTATATGTGTGAGTAACTACATATGTTTTAAGTCAGTATATGTGAGTGTTGGAATATATAAATGACTATACATGAGAGTAAGTTATTTGAAGAGTGTGTGTATAAATGAGTGTCTGCTTGTATCAGTGATTGTATAAGACAGTAAGTATGTGTTAGTATCTGCATAAATAAGTGATGTGGTGTGTGCATAAATAACGGAGTTGGTTTGTATAACTGTATTCATGAGTAAATTGGTATGTGATTGATTCTTTGCATGACTGACTAGGTGTGTGAGTAAATCTATGGATGAGTGGCGAAGTGTTACTGTATGTATAGGTGTATGAGTACATATTATAGTACTGAATTGATGAGTAACCGCATGTATAAGTGACTGGATGTTTGTTTAGACCTAGGAAATAGTGGGTGGTATGTTTTATCTGGCATTGTTGTGTGTATGGTTTCAAAAATAGTAGCCTGTATTTCAGAGTGCATGTATCAAAGTTTATATTAGGGCATCAGTATATGCATCAGATGTTCACGTGGATGATGTCATCAGTGATGTCATCAGTGACATGAGATGTCATCAGTGATGTCACTGGCCATGTCATGAGTGATGTAATATGTGACATCATCACCAGTGCATTGCGGGCGCGCAAGTTATAATTGACTCAATTAACTATAACAGGTACATTTCTCTGGTTGTATATGAGTCAAATGTTCAACTAACTATAACGTCCCTGAAACCTATGTTTTTTTGGTGAATTTCTAAGATTTTTTAAATGCTAATTCCTAACTATAACGTCTGTAAAACCTATGTTTTTTCAGTGAATTTTAAAGGATTTTTAATGTAAATTTCATATTTTAATGTTTATAAAACCTATATTTTTTCCATTATATTTTTCAATATTTTAGTACTCTATTATACTTCTTTTTTTAACTTTAAAAATGATGTAATGTTTTATATCTTCCCCAAAAAATATGTAAAACTGCACTTCCATACCGGTTGCGTACCAAGCTCCATCACCACGCGAATCAGAGCCACCATATTGCTAAACTCTTAAATGATGCGCATTTTGTATCCGAATGGGTTTGTGGCGTCGTCCCGCGTAACATCATATACGCATGAAGTCGCCCCAGCTGCTACTTTGCTATTCGATGGGTATGCAGTACCAAGCCACGCATTACGTCATGTACGTATGGAGTCGCGCCCGTTGCGCATTGCGTATGCGATGAGTGTACGCCGCCAGGGCCTGTATTACGTCATAGACATATGGTGTCGCTCCGGGTACACCATTCCCCCTTTTTTGTCGCAAAAGTATATCTAAATAACTTTAAACAATCTATGAAAGCAAGTGATAATCTAAAATATTTTAAACATTTATATATTTCTAATTGTAATAAACTTATATTATGATAAATATATTTTCTCAAAATCGCGTTGGGTTCGGCCTCGTTGCACGCTCGGCGCGCGATTGCCATGTGACCTTAAAAAAAATCATTTGATTGCTTCATAACAATTCTCATTGTGACAGTTGGATGACCCTACCCATTTTAGTCATTCTCTGTGCAGCGTTTGATGAGAGACACCTCTTCTGCTTAAAGAGCTTTTTAAAAAAAAGTTTTTTGCTGTATACACATATCTTATACTACACACAACATGCAACGATCATCTTGATCAATATACATGGTCAGTACATTAGCCTTCCACGTGTGATGGCCATGCATCTCAAACATTACATCAAAAAACAAATGTGTCTTACACAATGCCCCTGGTGTGTGTGTGTGTGTGTGTGTGTGCACATTATTGTGCTGCCTTTAGGCCTGGGTATTGGTGGCTCTAAGAAGTATCATCAGCCAATGCCAGAGTGCACATCCTAGATCACATGTGACAAACAGTAAACAGAAATGTGTAGATTTGTATTGGTGTACACTCTGTTGTCAGGTTTTACCAATATAGTAGTGTGTTCTATGTGAGACTTTCAGATTCACGTTTGACATTCATTGCTTGACTGTAATGAGCGTTATCACTGTGTATGACGTAGCCTGACTGCTGATCCTCACTCCATCCAAGCACATTCAAATGTGGGCACTTCGTGATAGCAACACTTTCAATAATACCGCACACCATTGACATGTGTGTCTGCGCATATCCACAAGCTTGACAACGACATGTGATGTTGGCCATTCAATGTTTTCGAACAGCATCTCATAAGCGATAGTTGCTGCCCTCCCGGTACATGCTACATTAATGTAAATTGCGCATTCTGCGACATCAAAACTGCAAAAGAAACACATATAAGTACACTTCCCGGCCAGGCAGGAACTGAACAATGCCCAGAACCCCATACAATAATTCACACCCCTACGCTGGCCTGGCATACACAAGCCCAGCCCACTTTGTGTACGTATAAATAGGGTAATGACAACGCCACATCTCCCAGTTCTTCTCTAAATTTTGAACCCTACTGCCCGTCCTGTTTTGAAAGGGATCCATAAGGTGTACACCATCCTGCAATCAACACTGCAACTGAATTGTGAACACTGCTGCCTTTTGTTTTTACACACACAACAATGACAGCAGGTGAGCAGTGAGGCCTGGGTGCACAGCAGCTCCAATTGAGCGCGATGCTGCGGGAAGGGTGGGATGCATCAGCCTCGGTGCGCAGGTGCGAACAAGTGAAGTTTCCATGTGTAATGATGTGATCTCTGACCTCATTCGGTCACATGTCTGTCTCATTTTAAGGACCAAACAGCGGGCAAGTGATTATAGGACCACCCAGTGTGGGTGTGCCTATGAAAAAAGACAAAAAAATATATTTTCTTGAGTCCCCTCACTCACCCAGGGTTGCCCCTAGGTGACATGCTTCATCATTGGGGCCATCCCAAGCATCTACTGCTTGGGGGCGTGCTGCGACTTGCAAAGGATACGTAGGAGCACTGGTTTGTGAGTCTATGTGTAGTGCAGTGCAGTGTTAGAGTGGGAGTGGTTTATTGTGCTAGTTATTAAAATTACCTAATCAGTAAGCCTATAATTTATTCCTACTTCTAGTTGGTAGGATAAAAGAGGGGTTTGGTTAAAAGGGAAAAATTAACTGTTATTTGGTTAAATGACCCAGGTAATCCGTCGACATGTTTCAAGGTATCCCCTATACCTTTTCTTCAGGACAACATGGGGACCAGCCCCATGCGTACCACTCCGGTGAATAACCTAAATTAGGTTATTCATTACATTAAACATTAGAAAGCATATTTAGGCCATCTTCCCATGCTGTGTCATACTTGTCATGAACTTTAAATTAAAGAGATAATCAAAAGTCTTCCTAATCCCTCCCTCCCCCCCTTGACATAACATGGATACATTTGTAAAAAGCAAACATCCGTAGTAGTCCGGAAGCAGTCTATATGCATAGCAAACGTACACAGAGCGATGTAAGGGTGTCGTCCACCCTCTGTAACCCACCCTCCCAATTGCCAGTAGGGAGACACAACACTCAGGTCCCGACCCCGACACAGAAATCTGAATTAGGTCCAACCCTGTATGAATACAGAGCAAACAACAAATACAAATACAGTGCTAGTAGCAGGTAAGCGATACTAGAGTATGTGCGGATAAGTATTCACTCAGATGTCGCAGTGAGTGGCATTGTAGTGGGTAGAGCCTCCCCAGCCTGAATGTCTTCTTCCTCTGCACTCCACGTGAGAAGATATGCCGTGAGTGGTGCCCATATGTCCTTCGGCTGTGAGGTGAGGGGTAGGAGCTCAGCATAGTCATGTAACCTCTCTTGCCATGTGGACAGGGAGTGAATCCAACATTTACACTTGGGGGCGCGGCCCCTGCCCCAGCGGCATGCAATTAAGCGCTTAGCAAGCAGCAGACTTAGGGCCAGAAATTTTTTGTGTACAGTGACTACAGAGTGCGTTAGTCCCAACAGTGCCTTGAGTGGGCAGGGGGTGATGGTCACACCGAGCATGCTCGTGAGCCCCTCAAATATCTGATCCCAGTACCTAGCTATTTGGGGGCAAAACCACGCTAAATGCATGAAATCGGCTCCAGCGGCGCCGCATCGGAGGCAGCAGTCAGTGTCTTTTAAGCGAAACTTGTGCAATTTGGCAGGTGTGTGATAGAGCCTGTGAAGAAATGTATAATGGAGTAGCCGCAGTCTGTTGTTGCTGGTAACGGCTTGTGTATGAGTGCAGCTGATCTCCCACTGTTCGTCAGAGAGGGGTGAATCTAAGTCTCCATCCCATTCCAATCTAGCTCTAGCAGGGGCGGTGCTGGGCGCATTCAGCGCGTGTTTGTAAAGCATGGATATGACGTGTCGAGGGGCTTCAGGTTGTACCAATGCATGAAGGGGAGCAAGTGTATCAGGTTCAGCGGGGAAAGAGGGGGTTAAGGCTCGCACATTCTGTCTCAGTCTGGCAAATAGAAAGGTATCCATAGAAGAAGGTGTCACTTCCCCGATAAATTGGTCCGCCGTGCGGAATGTGCCCTGTACGTAAAGGTCTCCCCAGCAGCCTATTTTAAATTACGGAGCATTACGTGACATATTACTTCACATGTGACCTGTAGCAGAGGGTCGTTAAGCAAGGTCAGGTTGGCGAGTAGGCAAATGGGTTACCCATTACAGTGAGAAGACGGTCCCATGCCTGTACAGTGCAGTCCACAGTGGAAGGGTCACGGCTTCTCCGACTGACATGAGTATGAATATATCCAGTGGGGACAACTGGGCCCATATAGCCTTCCTCTACTGCCAGATGAGCCATATAGGGTGGTGGGTGATACCAGTAAACCGCGAAATGGGCCTGCGCGCAGTCGTAATATCTCTCAAAATTGGGCACTTCAAATCCACCCAGATGGAAAGGGAGCATAAGAGTATTAAGGCAGAGTCTGGCTTGTTTCCCTCCCCATATAAGACGCGAAAGCTGGGAATTGAGCGTGCGGAAGAAAACGGTGCCAGGGTTGTATGGGATATTAACAAAGAGGTATAGCAGCTTGGGTAGTATGTTCATTTTTATTAGCGAAATGCGGCCCGCCATGGAGAGGGGAAGGTGTAGCCATTTCGAGATGTTGTCTGTAATTTTGTCCATTGTGGTGCCATAGTTGGCACCCATCATTGCTTCCTTGTCCCTGAGTATGTGCACCCCCAGATATTTCACCTCCTCCTGCTCCCACTGCAATGGGTAGTCGAGTTGGAAGATTTGTGTATTATCCGTGAGTGGGAAAATAGCAGATTTAGACCAATTAATCTGGATTCCAGTGACACCTCCAAATTTAGTAATTTCGCGAAATATCGGATTTAGGTTCACACAGGGTTTTTCAATATACAAGGTGATGTCGTCGGCATATAGTGAGACCAGGAGAGGCCGGGAGCTATAAATGAGGGAGCGGTGGTTGTGTTTTTGCCTAAGTATTGCAGCCAAGGGCTTAATTGCCAGGGCAAAGAGGATGGGGGATAGTGGGCAGCCCTGTCCGGTCCCTTGCTGGACATGAAACGGAGCGGCTCTGGACCCATTAAGGAGTACAGTAGCAGTGGGCTGGTGATAGAGTAGTTTCACCCAGTCTAGGAAACTGAACGGTAACCCCATATATTGTAGTGTACCTAGCAAGTAGTCCCATTCAAGGGAGTCAAATGCCTTGGTGGAATCTAGAAAGACCGCCACGGCATCACACAGATCTTGAATCACGGCGTGAAGTGTGCGGAGATTATGGGAAGTAGCCCGATTAGGCACAAACCCAGCTTGGTCAGGAAGAACTAGGCGTTCCATAAGGAGATTGAGTCTCGTGGCTAACACCTTGGCTAGTATTTTAGTGTCATTGTTCATAAGGGAGAGGGGCCGGTAGGAATCGCAGTGTGAAGGGGACTTACCGGGTTTAAGTAGAGAAGTAATAAGCGCCTCCCTCATGGTGCAGGGCAGGCTACCCTCCTCCAGGGCGGCGTAGTATACCTGTTTCAGGATGGGGGCCAATATGGGGGCATAGAGTTTATAAAAATCGATAGGGAGGCCATCGGAGCCTGGGCTTTGGCGGAGCGCATACTCATAATGGCGTCCGTTATCTCCTCGAGTTCCAATGGAGCATGCAAAAACTTCTGTTGTCCCTCACCTAGCCATGCCAGCGCGACATCATCAAAGTATGCGGGGAGGTCAATGGGTTCCCCCCTGTGTGATGTGTACAGTGTATGGTAGTGGTCTCGAAATACGCGGAGGATATCATGGAGGTTCTTATGTACGTCCCCGCTGTCATCTTGTATCTCTGTGACGTAAGTTGTAAATCTAGGGGGTTTAACAGCATTCGCCAAAGCGCTCCCCGGTCTGTCCCCCTCTCCGTATATACGTGCCATGTGTGGGGGCCCTAAAAACGTTCCTTGCTTGTCTGCCACCTGCGTGTATTCAGAAATTTTGCTACGTAAATGCAGGAGAGTGTTGGGGTCATTTGGGCTGCGCGCTCTGGACCTTTCTAGCTCTTTAAGCTCGATTTCCAGGTTATGTAGTTCAGTGCGCAGAGATTTTAACACTCCTCCTCCCTTCGCGATGCACCATCCCCTGAGGGTAACCTTAAAGGCCTCCCAGACAGTGGTCATACTATCTACAGAGGTGATGTTGCGTTAAAAAAAGTAGCGAATATCTTGTTCGAGTTCGGCCTTAAAAGCCGCGTCTCGAAGATGAGCAGGATTGAGACGCCACGAAAGGTAGAGGGAAACATTGAGGAGCACCTGGAGCTCTACAAGGACCGGAGAGTGGTCCGAGAAAGTGCGAGCAAGATGTACCGCTCGGGTCAGCCAGGGAGATAATCCAGCAGAGACAAACACATAGTCACGTCTTGCCCACGTAGAGTGTAGGGAAGAGTAATGTGTGCCTTCTCGTAAGGTAGGGTGGAGGTGTCACCACGTATCTACTAGGTTGTTATCCGCCACAACCTCGCACAAGGCGCGCTGCATGTTAGTGTAATGTGCGGGGAGCGGGCGGGACCTATCGACAGACAGTTTCATAGCAGTGTTAAAATCCCCGCCTAGAATAAAGGTGTGAGATGCCTAAAGTGTGTATCTTGCTCCATAACACCAGCAGGGTGGATGGCTGGTCTACGTTGGGGCCATAGAAGTTGGGTAACAATACATCGTGCAAGCATAGACGACCCCATACCAAACAGAATCTGCCCTCATTATCAGTGTCGCATCCTGCGGGTATAAAGGCCACTCCTTTTTTAATTAAAATCGCGACGCCCCTAGCATAGTTAGAATATTGTGATAAGGTGCGACTAGAGGCCCATCTAGTTGCAAAAATGGGGGCTTGGCCGGGGGGGAGGTGTGTTTCTTGCAAAAGGACCACATTTACGCCCTGTCTGTCAAGTATCCTAGTATTTGCCTACGCTTTCTAGGGTCGTTCAGACCCCTTACATTCCAGGACAGTAACCTAATACTCTGTGCTTGATCAGTGCGGGTCATGGTGGTTGAGAAAAGGGTATGGTAGAGAACGGCGGTGCAGATAACGAGTGAGTGTACACAAGTGGAACAACTGCAGTACTAGCAATACATAGCATGTGTAATTGATGTAGTAATGGCACACCGGACTTAGGACAAATGTGCCCCCCCCCTCCCTCCTCTCCCACGCTGGCTACCCCAACTCGCCAGGAAAAAAACATCCCTCCCCCCATAAACCATCCACTGAGAAGCTGCTCCCAGCAGAAACAGTCCCAACAAAGGAAAGTCATTAAGTCTCAATGGGGAATGCCCTTAGAAAAAGAGGGCGGCTAGGGCCTCCCGCCCATAGTGCTCCATCTCCCTATTTCACCCATCTACCACCGCCTGGGTCTCAGGGGCGGAAACAACGGGATGGAGAGGAGCAGTCCAGGGACAATAGAAATTCTTTGGTCTACTATAGTGTAATACATCACCAGTCAGCAGGATGTCGTCTTGTTGCCCGGAGGGGGAATCACACCGCTGGATGAGTTCATCTCAAAAGTGGCACCTCAAGAGGGTTCCGACATGGGTGAATGAGAGCCGGACCGATGCCTGGCAGCAGCTTCTCGCGATACCGACCTCCTGTCATGTTTCAGTTACTCTTCAGCTTAATGAGGCGTTTGGAAGATGTGCTGTGGATCCGCAGTCGTGCAGGATAAAGCATTGCATACTGGATACTGCAGGATTGGAGCTGCTTCTTCACTGCCAGGAATTTACGTCGATCCCTCCTGCACCGCCTGCGTAAAATCTGGGTAGAAGGATAGTGTGGTGTTCTCAAAGCGAATTTCCCCCTTCTCTCGTGCCAGGCTTAGCAAAGTGTCCCTGTCTCGGTAGTTGAGAAATTTCATGATAATCGGACGGGGTGTCGCTCCTGGAGGAGGTTTGGGCGCCAGTGACCGATGTGCACGTTCAATAACTAGGTGCGCCGAAAAAGAGTCACGGCCAAAAATGTCGCTAAGCAGACGTTCTAGGTAATCCTCCAGGCGGCCAGTGTTTGTGGATTCTGCTAGGTCTAGCAGGCGCACGTTGTTCCGCCTGGAATGTGCTTCCAACTCCTCATTTTTGTCCGCAATTACCTTCAAGAGTTTGTCCATCTGCGTCACTTGCTGTCGAGTTGTGGTTGCGCCGTCCTCCAGGCCTGAAATCCTGTGTTCAGCTTCCTTGAGGCGCTCCTCGTGCCCATCCAACTTGGCCACCACATTGTCCAGTCTGAGATTCATGGAATCTATTTAGGAGTCTATTGAGGTCAGGCTTTTTTGCATGGTGACCAGTAGGGTTTTCCAGCCGTCATCTTGCGTCTCTGGGGGGTCCGCCTTGACCGGATTTTTGGAGCTGGCACCCGGTGTCCTCTGGCCCTTGAAATGCAGCTTCGACTGCCTGGGTTCAGTCTTCCCCATCGTGACAGCCTGGGCCGTGCAAGTACGCTGTAGATCAGGGTTCCTAACAGTCAGCCCACGTTCCCCCACTTGGCTGCGCAAATCCAGCGCAATTGTGCTCAGGGCAAGGCAAAGGTGAGCGTGGTGGCTGGCTTAAAAGTGCCAGTAGGCGCAGGTAACTTGAGGGACTGGCTCCAAAGTCACTGATGTTCCAAGCGTGAGCAGCCTCGACGATCGAACGAATTCACCCCCTATAGGATCAGAGGATAGGAAGTGGCGAAGCACGTGGAAGGGCCTCCAGTTAAAGTAGCCACAGGCAGCGGCGGCAATGTAGGCAGCAGTACCTTTCACCTCCCCTCGGCAGGCTCCAGGCCGGCGAACAGGGCCCCCAGAGGCGGGCGTGGGTTGAGGCGTCCCAGGGAGGCAACAAAGTCAGCAACAGGGCCAGGCGTGTTGTAGTTGTTCCGCTGGGCGCCACAAAATGGCGGCCGGCATGCAGGAGGCGGGGGAGGAACAGTGGCCCGGAGGCTATCCTCCACTGGCGCAGTACTATCAGGACGGTTCCGGTCAGTGACGCTGTAGACTCGGTGGAGCACAGTCTAGCAGGCCCCAAGATATCACAGCCTCTGACCAAGTCTGTAGGAGTCACAGAGCCCAGCCCCAAGGAGTTCGCCAAAATGGAGGTCGTAGGTCCCACCTCCACAGCGCGCGTGCCCTCAGTGCCACAGGCTTCTAGCTGCGCTTTGTCCCCACCGCACCCACTGCCTCACACTGGGGCTGCCATACGCGGTAATGTCTGGGAGGCGGGGGGGGGCTCCACAGGTCGTCTCGTAGCCCTGTTGTTAAAGCCGGAGTTATTATGATGGATGATGGTGGCCCGAGGGGGGGGGGTGAGGCACCCCGGCACCGGTCTCTGGACACTTGGGTTCCGGGGGAGCGGCAGAGAGCACAGCGGTGATCGTCCCGGTCAAATCGGGACGCCGCACGGGGGAGCAGGGCCTTGTACCTGGAGCGGCCCGCTAGGCCCCGCAGCTCCGGCCCCCAGTAGATCGCCGCAGCCGCCGAGATGATCAGGCCCCTCCACAGCTCCGTCCCGCGGCAAATTCAAGCTCGCCTCCCCGGCTCGCCGTAGGTGGTACAGCCCTGAAACTTCCACCGAGTGTGAAGGAGAGCCCACGGAAGGGAGCAGTCGGTTTTATGTGGCCAGGATGGGGGTTATGTTGCTAGGATGGGGGTTATGTTGGTCTTTGTCCCCGGTCGGGCAGGAGCTCTACGCTAGAGCGGCCATTACGCTCCATCGCCACCTAGCGCCCCCCAGATCATGGGACACCTATGACCACGACCATGGTGGAGCCACAGAGCAAAGAGATGCTGGACGAGGCACCATTCCCAACAAGGAAAATGAAAGAAAGATGGGCTATCCAGAAGCCCCCAACCTGTTGATCCACCTGTGCCAGAAGTCCCCGCCCATTGAGCCTAATTGGTGGGCTCACTTGCGTGAAATTTCTCCCCCCCCTTGGTCCATGTCAGATCTGACCCCACTCCACCCTCTCTTCCCTTGACCTCCCCAAACACCCCCCCCCCTTTTCATATGGGGTTTTTGTAATTGACTTGATGAAGAAACACAGCATAAAGATAAAATAGGGTTAGTAGGGATGGACTTCACTGATCAAGAATAGGGTGCCGGTACCCTGTCTAAGGTACCTATGATAGATTAGTTAGGGAACAGGGCAAAAAGGACTGTGGTCCGAGAGCAAAGAACAACCTCGCCCTGCAACGTGGAATCTGGATCAGAGCCAGACCCATGGCGCCACCGCCGGTGCTCAACAGCGCCAAAAAAAGAAGAGAACAATGGGAGCCTACCAGTGATGGCTCGTTGTAAAAGACACTGGAAAGGAGAGCCTTTGCACATTATCACTCCCTGACCATCACTTATATCAGGTTGAATTTCTCTCCCAATCACTTCGTATTGATTATGCTCCAATTGAAGAAAAAAAAAAAAGATTTTCCTTTGAAACCTTACATCGGTCGCTTTTACTGTGTATGATAATGATAATTGTAGAACACCAGTTGTCCTCATGAATATGCTTTCTAGTTTGGATCCCCATGGAGTCCAGACAACAAATAATGCACTTAATGGTCCTTATTCTACCAGAACAACTTGTATGATAACATTTTTTTATTAGAATGCATTTACTGCATCATCTAAGAATTATGCTCATCTCCAGGTCTAAACGTATGGTACGACAAATGTCATTTTGTATGCACTGTCTCCCCGCTTGTTACATTGACTGCATAGGTTATTGACGAAACTGTTTGTATTGACAGCAGAATTGTTTTTCATCTGCCTGTAAAGCATATAGACCACCGAAGACCGCAATGGACATCCCAACTGCATACTTAGCTTTTGTGTATAATAATGTCAACTTGTACATCATCAATACAGATATGAACAGAAATGAACTAACTTATGATAAAAACTGGGGACTGTGGAAATCGATAAACTTTAGGAATACATAAGCGGCGTTCATTTATGTTCGCCACAGCCACTGTTAAGAGCAAAGTGAAGATCGTGAAACATTGCCAGCGCCATCTTGCGTAGCAAGGGCCTCTGCGTGCGCGTAAGCAGCAACCATTTTAGATATCGCAGCCATTTTGTACTCTAATGGTCACCTTTTTCTCTCCCTGCCCTCACTAGCACCCATCTGACCCTCTGACCAAACCTGGTAGGTGTGCTGAGGCCATAACTAACAGGCATGCCTTTGATGGTATCTTCAAAGAGACATTCTATTGCCACAACAACCCTTAGTGCCCTTTGGCTAAACCACCACCTCTTCCTGTCCTCGATAACTAATGAACTTATGAACTTTTGCATTCTTCTCCCCTCCCCACACTTGTGTACTAACCAAAGATTTCAGATACTAAGGTGACCCTTGCAGACATGGTTTATTGAATCGCAAACAGCAAGACTTGTTTTCACCAACAATGGGACCTGTTTTATCAACGGAACAGACTCTTAGATCTGGCCGGTCTCACATGTTTTAGACCCTGAAGCAAGGCCCTGTTATACCATAATATTGTCTGTTTGCCCGGGTGGGAGGAGAATAACAGTGGGGCTTGTATGACAACACGCTCGGAGCAGGGACTCAAATGTTGTATAAACATGTTGATATAACAAAGGTGGGCTGACATGACAACAATGCATTGTGTAAAATCTGTGTAAAAGGAAGAGCCAAAATGAGATGCAGTTAGAGCACCTCCCAAAGACATTCTGCGTGTCCGAGTTTGAAGTGTTCTCCTCTGAAGTAATAAACCTGTTCTTGCCTTCCAGTTACCAGTGCCTGCCTCTTTATTTTGGTAACTATTATTAAAGTGAATTAGAGGCGTCTTGCGCCGGGCAGATTTGGTATTTACAAGAGAAACGCTGTTTTTCTACAGGAGCAGGAATAAATTATAGGCTTACTGGTTAGGTAATTTTGATAACTAGCACAATACACCACTCCCACTCTAACACTGCACTGCACTACACATATGTAAATGTAAATGTATTTCGATTTATATAGCGCACGAATCACCCAGGGGTCTCAAGGCGCTTGCTTAAGGAACCCGTCCTGGTATTCCCCTATGAGATACCCCGGCAGGGTATCCACAAGGTGAAAGCCAGGCATCCCGCCGCGAGGGGCCGTAGTGGAGATTAAGCAAGCTATTGCCCAGAGTCGCAGAGTGTGACCCTGTGAGTCGAGTAGGCACCGGAGCGAGAATTGTCGAGTCCGTGGAATTTTTTTGAGCCCGAGACCCGCCGAGGCGGGGAATCGAACCCTGGTCCACGGCCGATCTCAGCTTCCGGGTCTGCCGCCTCTAACCACTGAGCCACGCTTCTCCACATAGACTCACAAACCAGTGCTCCCACGTATCCTTCGCAAGTCGCAGCACGCCCCAAGCAGTAGATGCTTGGGATGGCCCCAATGATGAAGCATGTCACCTAGGGGCAACCCTGGGTGAGTGAGGGGACTCAAGTAAAGACATTTTTCTTTTCTTTTTTCATAGGCACACCCACACTGGGTGGTCCTATAATCACTTGCCGGCTAGGTTCCTATGTTCCATCACATATGGACTTATTGTGTTGTAATTTATGATTTAGGAGGCCAAACCTAGCTATTTCCTCCTTTTCCCCCCTTTTTTGAGTGTTCATTTTAAGGACCTGCTGGACCGTACTGTAGGCCTCAGCCAGCAGGCAGCGCTGCCCTACAGACACATGGCGTTGGCTTTTAGGGCACTGTAGTGAGCTCATTAATAAGTGTACATGCACACAGGCTTTCATCAAGATGGTAGAAATGTGGCTGTATTAAGTAGAGCTAGCCCACTGGGGCGATAGGCTAACTAGAATGGATGCATAGCACGCATCAACAGGATATGTGATCTGTAGCCCACTGGGGCGGGACTGGAATTATTGCAATGATATTTTACGATCTCATCTGTTTACATGTCAGCATTTTTGCTTTACAGTGTTAGAGGTACTAGCCCAATGGAGCCCACTTGGGCGTAATCCCTACTATTTACCTAAACTTTTAATTGAGTACATGGATTATTTATTTGTGTTTTGCAGCAAACCCACAGATTTAAGGGTATTGAGTTCAATGTAACCCACTGGGGTGCATCTACATGCCATAAGCCACATTATTGGTCTTATAAAGCACACATTCGGATCATCTGTTTACGTTATATGTTCAAATGCACGCAGTATTTTCCAATGCATTTTTCATATATATATATATATATATAAATGTGGAAATAATTATAGTTGCTTTGGATATGTATATACTTGTTTTTTGTATATAACATTGAGGATACATGCCGTAATTCGTTTGTTTACACTGTTCCAAAATGGCCGCGATATTAGTTTACATCGGTGATACACTTGAATTGTAGTCCTATGTCTATTGTTATGACTACATGGTTTAAAAATGTGGCTACTGTGAGCTTTTCTAAAGCGTGATCAAGGCTTAAGTGCTGAAACGCGTTGTTTTTGCCATTAAATGTATTAATTTTCTTCATAAGAAGATGTCAGAGTGGTCTATGGATTTCCAAGGACTGGTGGAAAAAATACGAGGGACTTTCGGTGTCCCTGCTCGGACAGCCCGGGACAGCTGACTTACAGAAACCGGAGATCGTGGAGAGGATATATATATATATATATATATATATATATATATATATATATATATATATATATATATATATTCCACGTGCTTGTCTCTACACTCCACAACTTCAGGAAAAAGTTGTGGAGTCACACCTAGCCTGCTTGTACTTGGGTAATTGAAGGAGTTTTGCATGAGTAGATCTTAGACTTCTTGCTGGGACATACCATTTGAAGTGTGTTCTCAAGAACTGTGGTCCTGAGCCATGAAGTGCCTTATATGCCAGACACAGAAACTTAAACTCTATCCTTTTGTCCACTGGTAACCAGTGAAGTGCCCTTAGTCTGTGGGAGACTGATTAAGATCTGAGAATGTCCAGCACTAGCCTTGCTGCTGCGTTCTGGAGACGTTGCAGTTTAGTTAGGTATTGGGCTTGAATCCCTGCGTATAAAGCATTATCGTAGTCCAGGCTGGACAGGGCCAGTGCCGTGACCAGTGTTTTGCATGAATCGTGGGGAAAAAAAGGACATATTCTTCTGATCATTTTTAATATATACCAAATGGTTGACAACAGATTATTGATCTGGGCATTAAAGGTCAATTTCTCATCGAATAAGACTCCCAGATTTTTAACTTTACATACTGGGATTGCACAGTTGCCCAGACTGTTGGGCCATCATTTGGGGGACCAGAAATCTGCGTTGGAGCCCAGAAGCATAATCTCTGTTTTATCGCCATTCAGCTTTAAACGGTTAAGCTGCATCCATTGATTCACTTGCATCATGCAGTTCTTGAAGCGGTCCGCCGTTTTCGTCTACGTTGCATGATACTGACACCACTATTTGGTTGTCATAGCATACGAAACTGGCAAGAACCACATTGCCTGCTGATCGAGGCCAGGGGAGCAACATAAATGTTGAAAAGAGTGGGGCTCAAGGATGAGTCCTGAGGCACTCCACACGGTGACCTGAAGGAATTGGATGCATATTCTCCCTGAAGCACTGCAAAAGTTCTGTCCCTTAGAAAAGATGACGTAAGTGCAGAATCTTGGAGCCCAATTCTTCTAGATGTGTTAGGAAGATCTCATGGTTCACAGTGTCGAATGCCGTCGATATGTCTAATAGGATCAGGGCGGCCTTCACTCCTGTGTCCAGAATAATCCTAAAACCCTCAGCTGCCATGACCAGAGCTGTCCCTGTTCCCTGCTGCTCCCTAAACCCATACTCTGATTGATCCAGAAGATTTCTAGATGCTATGAAATCTGTCAGTTGTTTGCTAAGCAGCTTTTCCAACACCTTAGCTGGGAAAGGGATTCTGGAAATTGGCAGACAGCTGCTGGGTTCCTTAGGGTATAGATTCGATTTTTTTAGAAGTGGAATAACTGATGATGTTTTCCAGGCATCTTGGAAGAGTCCTGACTGGATTGAACACGAAGTATAACTGTTCACTAAGTAACTCTGGGAACAAATGCATTATTTTAGGCGGACATGGGTCAGTTTGGTCTCTGGGCCTGATGGTCTTTATTGCCTGGCTTGGCAGCGTTGGTGGTTGATGCTGTCCTTGCAACACTAGTCATTTAGGGCCAAATCTGGAGGTAGTAAGCATGATAGTGCTATACAGATGGCCCCATGATGTCTGTCGGGATGAGAAGTTGTGGATGACAGCAGACTGGGAGACATCGTCCTTGCAGCGAGGAAGTCACTGTACATTCAGCGCAGGTTTCAGTCCTCCTCCTGTCTTGAAATGCCCTACTTGGAAGGTCGACGTGACTCATGGTGACTGGGCACCGTGTTCAGCGGTGAGGACTATTGGGCTAATACATTTTTGTGTATCGGCCTCCCCCGACCCCACTTACGTGTTTGTTTCCACTGTGCATATGGCTGCAACAAGTGGAGACCTGGAGTGGGTCTCCAATTGTGGATGCTTTGGTTTTGGAATAAATGCGGCCCATCCAGGTCGCGGAGAATCCCTCCCCACTGAAGTGTGGCTTCGGTGCAGTCACTAGAACAGCGCGTAAAGAACAGCGTGTTGTTTTTCCAGGCGAGAGACAGTGAAGCGGCAATCTTTGTTGGGCAAAGCAACCCACTATGGTTTTTAATAACATTGAGGAGGATTAGCAGCAGCCTCTACGAAAAGATTTAAATATTCAAGACTACTAAGACCAGAAGGCACTGAGCCGCCACGCCCGAAGGCGGGACTTTGGTACGCCTTAAAAGTCATCGGCGTGCTGCTTCTCCTGATTGGCCATCCCTGTGAACAAGGGCGGATGGACGCCAGAAACATGTAAGGGAACTATGGCAGAATTGTGCGATGTCCTCTCGTTTGTTTGCAACACTGCCTGGTAAAATAAAGTAATGAAGACAAGCTGGAGTGGGTCTCCAATTGTGGATGCTTTGGTTTTGGAATAGATGCGGCCCATCCAGGTCGCGGAGAATCCCTCCCCACTGAAGTGTGGGTTCGGTGCAGTCACTAGAGCAGCGCGTAAAGAACAGCGTGTTGTTTTTCCAGGCGAGAGACAGTGAAGCGGCAATCTTTGTTGGGCAAAGCAACCCACTATGGTTTTTAATAACATTGAGGAGGATTAGCAGCAGCCTCTACGAAAACATTTAAATATTCAAGACTACTAAGACCAGAAGGCACTGATCCGCCACGCCCGAAGGCGGGACTTTGGTACACCTTAAAAGTCATCGGCGTGCTGCTTCGCCCGATTGGCCATCCCTGTGAACAAGGGCGGATGGACGCCAGAAACATGTAAGGAACTATGGCAGAATTGTGCGATGTCCTCACGTTTGTTTGCAACACTGCCTGGTAAAATAAAGTAATAAAGACATGCTGGAGTGGGTCTCCAATTGTGGATGCTTTGGTTTTGGAATATATGCGGCCCATCCAGGTCGCGGAGAATCCCTCCCCACTGAAGTGTGGGTTCGGTGCAGTCACTAGAACAGCGCGTAAAGAACAGCGTGTTGTTTTTCCAGGCGAGAGACAGTGAAGCGGCAATCTTTGTTGGGCAAAGCAACCCACTATGGTTTTTAATAACATTGAGGAGGATTAGCAGCAGCCTCTACAAAAAGATTTAAATATTCAAGACTACTTAGACCAGAAGGCACTGAGTCGCCACGCTCGAAGGCGGGACTTTGGTACACCTTAAAAGTCATCGGCGTGTTGCTTCTCCCGATTGGCCATCCCTGTGAACAAGGGCGGATGGACGCCAGAAACATGTAAGGAACTATGGCAGAATTGTACGATGTCCTCACGTTTGTTTGCAACACTGCCTGGTAAAATAAAGTAATGAAGACATGCTGGAGTGGGTCTCCAATTGTGGATGCTTTGGTTTTGGAATATATGCGGCCTATCCAGGTCGCGGAGAATACCTCCCCACTGAAGTGTGGGTTCGGTGTAGTCACTAGAACAGCGCGTAAAGAACAGCGTGTTGTTTTTCCAGGCGAGAGACAGTGAAGCGGCTATCTTTGTTGGGCAAAGCAACCCACTATGGTTTTTAATAACATTGAGGAGGATTAGCAGCAGCCTCTACGAAAAGATTTAAATATTCAAGACTACTAAGACCAGAAGGCACTGAGCCGCCACGCCCGAAGGCGGGACTTTGGTACACCTTAAAAGTCATCGGCGTGCTGCTTCTCCTGATTGGCCATCCCTGTGAACAAGGGCGGATGGACGCCAGAAACATGTAAGGGAACTATGGCAGAATTGTGCGATGTCCTCACGTTTGTTTGCAACACTGCCTGGTAAAATAAAGTAATGAAGACATGCTGGAGTGGGTCTCCAATTGTGGATGCTTTGGTTTTGGAATATATGCGGCCCATCCAGGTCGCGGAGAATCCCTCCCCACTGAAGTGTGGGTTCGGTGCAGTCACTAGAGCAGCGCGTAAAGAACAGCGTGTTGTTTTTCCAGGCGAGAGACAGTGAAGCGGCAATCTTTGTTGGGCAAAGCAACCCACTATGGTTTTTAATAACATTGAGGAGGATTAGCAGCAGCCTCTATGAAAACATTTAAATATTCAAGACTACTAAGACCAGAAGGCACTGATCCGCCACGCCCGAAGGCGGAACTTTGGTACACCTTAAAAGTCCTCGGCGTGCTGCTTCGCCCGATTGGCCATCCCTGTGAACAAGGGCGGATGGACGCCAGAAACATGTAAGGAACTATGGCAGAATTGTGCGATGTCCTCACGTTTGTTTGCAACACTGCCTGGTAAAATAAAGTAATAAAGACATGCTGGAGTGGGTCTCCAATTGTGGATGCTTTGGTTTTGGAATATATGCGGCCCATCCAGGTCGCGGAGAATCCCTCCCCACTGAAGTGTGGGTTCGGTGCAGTCACTAGAACAGCGCGTAAAGAACAGCGTGTTGTTTTTCCATGCGAGAGACAGTGAAGCGGCAATCTTTGTTGGGCAAAGCAACCCACTATGGTTTTTAATAACATTGAGGAGGATTAGCAGCAGCCTCTACGAAAAGATTTAAATATTCAAGACTACTAAGACCAGAAGGCACTGAGCCGCCACGCCCGAAGGCGGGACTTTGGTACACCTTAAAAGTCATCGGCGTGCTGCTCCTCCCGATTGGCCATCCCTGTGAACAAGGGCGGATGGACGCCAGAAAAAGTTAAGGGAACTATGGCAGAATTGTGCGATGTCCTCACGTTTGTTTGCAACACTGCCTGGTAAAATAAAGTAATGAAGACATGCTGGAGTGGGTCTCCAATTGTGGATGCTTTGGTTTAGGAATATATATATATATATATATATATATATATATATATATATATATATATATATATATATATATATATATATATATATATATATATATATACATATATATTAACTAACGAAAGATTACAAATTCCTAGCATAATTGTACAGAGTTTAATGGTATAGACTGTAGTGTTGCACAGTGGCGTGGCATAGAGTGGATTGATATTTGGTAGAGTAGCATACAGTGGAGTAGGGTACAGTGGAGTGGCATAGACTGGAGTGGCATAAGGAGGAATAGCATAAAGTGGAGAGGGGAAGAGTGGAGTGTCGCACATTAGAGTGCCATAGACTGGAGTGGCAAAGAGTGTAGTGGCGTAGAGTGATGTGTTGTAGAGTGGAGTGGGGTAGAGTGTAGTTGCATTGTAACTTATACAAAATAATACCTTGAAAAAACAAGAGACAAGAGGCGTTTAGCGAAACAGGAACAGTTTGTTTGATTAAACAGAGCGGATGGGAGAACACTTTAAGGTGCAGGGTCTGAGTACTGTCTCAATTTACAATCGGTCTGCAGCATCTTTTTATACAGTTCATAGTTGACAAAAAAGTATTTCTGGAGGTCCAGGTATGGGAAGGAAAGTAATCTGCTGCCTTTGGAGTCATGCATTAATTGTCTAATGGAAAGTACAAAAGGGCCACGACCTTGCGTGGACACAATGTGGCCAGTAGGTAATGTGTACGGATGGCCGGCATGAGGAGTGCATGATCACTGCATGGGCTGTGTCCTGATTGGATATATGTTTCTAACTCATTTGACATCTGAGTTCATGGCATTTTGGGAGCATGAATACCCCTCTACCATGTGTGCTTTGTTGGAGCCAATCTCCCGGGTCATTGTAGCATCGCTGTGCATATCTGTGGGATTTATTTATGGTTTCCTGTTTGTGTGTTTATCTGCTGGCTACGTGCCACCTCACCAGTGACCTATCAATCAGTGATCTTGGTCCTAGGTCGCAGAACCTGCCTGACTATTGTTTGGGAGAGGGAGTTCATGTGGAGTTCACAACGGGCGAATTTCTTAATAAAAATGTGAATTTGTTCTCATAAATGAATTTATAGTTTTCCATATAATCATTGACTTTTTCCACATTAGCATCCCACCCCTCTAGGTGATTTTTCAACTAGACTATCTGACTCATACCTTTCGACAGTTACTTTACTGGGCATATGTTGCTTCTTATGATTGCTCTAGAGAAGTACTGCCTTCCTATTTACTTGCATTTTTTCCATTTTAGGGATTGCATTTTCAAAGCAGGTAATGCCCAAATGTACAGGTCCACACAAAAATAGAAACACAATGAAAACTGGCAACAGTAATCTGCACATACCAGTTATCCACTGGGGGAGACAGGAGGATCAATTTGAAAATCTCTCCTGCTCAGGGGCACCTCACTCCACACTTATGACTCTCTGTAAGTGTTGCAGTGTTCTAATGGCAAGTGTCAATCTCTTATTGTCTACGTCATTCCCTGGAATGAAGGTGCAGCAGTATGCACCAATCTTGACACACACCCCTCCCTCCATGACAGTCATCAAGTCCAATATATATTGATGCTGCATTACCATGAGGCAGATAGTTTGCAGCTCTTCCTTGACTAAATTATGGTCGAGCTCAATTCTGTTCATCATTTTAAGCATTTCCCACTTGATTATTTGTAACCAGCAGGCATTGTCTTTTGACTGCAGGGCGAAGAAGGTTATCGACCGTCCTGCCGAAACTTGTGTATCAGTAAACAGTCTGAATTCTTTGGGAATGTTCTTGTACTGAGCCCACCCAAAATATTCTGCAGTTCTCTTCTCATGAGCCTGGTGCAGCAAGGTTGCCTTCCCTACCTCCTGCTGGTATAAGTCTGATAGTTCTTCTCCAGGAATGATCTGGGTCTGGGAGTGTATGGTGACCAGGCAACAGAGTCTGTTTTAACCAAGGACGAGGTGAGTATAGGCAAACTCACTGCATTGCCAGTAGAAATCCATAAGCATGAAGGTGCCCCATTGCATATCTGTAATGTGAATGGTGGTACAAAAAGAAAGGTCAGGAGGGTCTAAGGGGGTCAGTTTACCGACCCTGACATCTCAAAACCCCAAGTCAAATGTAATAGCAAAAAGAAGAGATGTCTGGTCAGATCAATGTGTGTGCTGTACTAGAAGCTAAAGACAAGGTGAGATCGTGTAGCAACCAAATGAAATGACACAGGGCTGAGAAACTCCCATCAGCCCACCCTTATGGCGGAATGTCATCATGTGGGATACAAATAGTAAATCCAAACCTCGCCCAACCCATCAATCGATGGTGCAGAGATGGATTTCCGAGGTGAAACTCTAGCCACAGTGTTATTCAGATGATGCTGATGATGTGCAGTGCTGTGAAGATATGAGTGAAATGTTAAAATTGGCTACTAGGGCAAAAAATCAAGTTTAATAGGGATTGTCCTAGTGTCAAAATTAAAATGACGCCCAATAGTCTGAAAGTATGACTATGTTGTGGCGCTGTGCAGTGAGGTCAACATGTTTCAGCCGAGTGGAACAAACTGCCCGGCTTTCTTCAGGACCCGGAATGGATAGCTACTGCAAAAAGTGCAAGTGAGAAAAATATAAATATTATGATTGTGCAACAATCGTTCAATTACTCCTACCAGGAACTTGGGTCCCCAATGTAATCTGGTGGGATTGAATTAGTTGTCCTTTCCTGTAAGAAAAAAAAGGAAAACAGTGCACAATATATATGATAAGGTTGTATACAAATATCCCAAAATGGCAAAAAGAGACAGTACAGACAACACATAAACACACGAAGAGAAACATCTCTTCGAGAAACAGAGGGCCGTAGTCCTTCTGTATGTCAAATCTTATTCAAATAGATAATTTTGTTTGATATTTTATTCACCCAGCATTGTGTGGGAAAAAACCTCACCTCACCCGGCAACCGCTCGGGAAAATGAGCCCCCGCTCTGATATATAGAAATGAAAATGGGGACACAGTCAATATCTTATTTGTTGTGTCCAGCTAAATTGCTATATCATATCTTTTTTTTGAAAGAGAAAAACCCAGTTATTATCAAAAGACCCTCCTTCTATGAACTATAAGGCTGAACCTTCACTAGTGGCGTGAGATGGTCTGCCTCTTAAACAATCAATCATTCACTTATGGAGAAGGCCATATAAGTGAAACAAAGTAAGGGATAAGATAAAAGTTATAAGTTAAAAGGGATAAGTAAAGATGGTGAGGATCCCCAGGTCTCCATACTCGTGGAATAAGGAGATGATATTTTCAGGGAGTAAGAAGCTCAAAGTTCTCCTAGTATCAATCAAAACTCCTCGAGGAAACATCCAGGACCTACCTAGCCGTCGGTACCCCTCTCCGTCGTCCGAGAGGAAGTCGAGGTACCGGAAGACGCAACATTGCGCTTTTTATGGCGTGCTTAATTGGAAAATGGCTTCAATTGGGCAGTTAATTATTGGAAGATGACGGCCGCATAACTCCAGCTGAAATCGCGTGGAGAACGGGCCGCTATTCAGCTTGCGCATGCGTTGTCGCAGGATCCGATGGCGCATGCGCGATGATGTAGTGCCCGTACGCTTGTCTCGCGCTATTCACTAGCGCATGCGCCTAGGCAAGGTTAGATGTACATTCAACTCGCGCTGATGCGCGTGGAATAATTGGCACAGATAACTATTAATAAGCGCTTTATACTACTTAAGAGGCGCTTAATACTGCTCATGCAGAATATCCGTGCCTATTATTTTTTGGTCGTTTGAAAGGTATATACAAATCTCATATGAAAAAAGACACAGTTTTGGTATTTCATTTACCGACAAACCGGAGGGCACCGCAAAGTTATGATTTTATATCGCATTGTTTCGTGTACTAAAACATTACCAAACTATGGCACCGGTATTAGCATATATCGCAAATTAAAAGGGAAATATGCTTAACAAAGTGAGACTTGGTGGAAAATCAAAATTGGATTCTAGTTAAATATCGATGGGACTGGAAGGAAATACTGCCAGATCTGAAAACGTGTAAACACTGCACTCATTGATTCTGCTGGAAGTAGTACAGGTAGTATCGTACAACAAAGGGACTACAATAAAGTCAAAAGAAGGACCTATGATGTAAGATAATAACTAGATCTGGTGTCCAGGCGTGACTTGCGCGTTGTTATTTTGACTGTATGATTCAGATATATTGGTGTATGGAAAGGGCTGACAGATGCCATCATACCAAAAAGCTGTTTATAGTCTAGTATTAGGGCAGACCTGTAGGTGGAATATGGCTACAATGATATCCATGGTATGTCATCATTCAGGCCTTTACTTAAAAATCCATTTCTGCTCTCTGACAAAAAGGAATCTAGACACGTCACTGATATGAGGTGGGATAAACGGATGTTCAAGGATCACCCACCTCATATCTGCTGCCGTGTGTTTAAGGGACAGAAAGTGATTGGTCAGACATGTGGATTGTTTGTGGCATCGGATAGTGCTTTTATGCTCACTAATGCTCGATTTAATTTTTCGGGTGGTGTGTCCAATATACCTGAGTGAACAGGGGCAGGTTATCATATAAACAACTCTCTCTGAGTTACAATTTGTGTGTTTTTTAAGAAGCCAAGGTTTTCCCATTCCTAAATCCACTCTGTCTGTTTTGTACGTTTGTGGACATACACTACAAGAGCCAGAGGGGTAGTGGCCCTGGACCAGTGGCAGATTCCAAAGTGTGGTGATACTGTCCATGATTTGTGCTCTTGGTCTTGTATGGACCAAGCTGTCACGTAAGCTAGGTGCTCTTTTGAAGGAGAATAGGGGAGCTGGTACATTGGTGTCCGCTACATTGAGGATACTCCAATGTCTCCGTACTGTTTTTTGGATTTTATTAGAGAGCACACTAAAGGTGCTGAGAAAAGTGAGTCTATCCAATGGGGGTTTCTCAGGCCGCCTGTCCAAAAGAGCCTCCCGGTTGTTATTAGATGCGCGTTTCCACGCTTTCTTGACAAGATATTTGGGATATTGTCGTTCCTGTAGCTGTCGAGAAAGGTTTTCCGCGTGTTTATCAAACAGTCCTCTAGAAGAACAGTTTCTTCTGAGCCGAAGGAACTGCCCAACAGGTAGGTTCTCACGTAACGCTCGTGGGTGGTGACTATTAAACACCAGTAACGAGTTTCTTGCCATTGGTTTGGTGTAAAGTTCACATTGTAATCTGCCTCCTTCTGGGAAGATTAAGATATCCAGGAAGGGGAGATGCTCATGGTTGAATTCGACAGTGAATTTCAGATATTGGTTGCGGTCATTGAGCCAAGTATGGAATGATTGAATCTCTGAAGGGGAGCCTCACCAAACCAACAGGATATCATCTATGTATCTCTTCCATAGCACCACTTGGTGGAAATAAGGGTTGCTATGGTTGAGAACATAGTCCTGTTCAAATTGATGGACATACAGGTTGGCGAGGCTAGGGGCAAAAATGCTCCCCATAGATGTACCGGAGATTTGGAGAAAAAACTGATCTTCAAATTTGAAGAAATTTTCCATCATTGCTAATTTAGCACATTCCATAATGAAGTTGACAGGGGTAATGCTGTCTAGGTCACGCAAGGAGAGTAGATGTCTAATCGTCTCAAGAGTCTCCTCCTGCGGAATGCAGGTATAAAGAGATTCCACGTCGAAACCGACCAACAGATCAGTTTCGACGTTGAACTCTATGTCAGGTAGGAGTCTGAGAACATCTGCTGTATCCTGTAAATAGGTAGGCATTTCTTTGACAAGGGGTCTGAGGAAGAAGTCCACAAATGTGGACAGTGGTTCCAAAAGGGAACCAATCCCTGAGATAATAGGGCGTCCCGGTGGTGGTCTAGTAGCTTTGTGTATCTTAGGGAGGCAATAAAAGCCAGGTGTGACCGGATTGGATGTCACCAAAAATCTGGCCTCTTGAGGTGTTATCCATCCTTCTGTACTACCCTCATTTATCAAAGTCTGAATTTCTGTAAGCAGTCGTGGTGTGGGATCACTAGGCAACCGACGATAAGCTTGGGAATTGTTCAGTTGTCTGAGGCATTCCTCAAGATACATGGCCATATCTAAAATCACTGTTGCACCTCCCTTATCCGCCGGTTTTATGATGATAGATGGATCCTTGGATAGGCTCATGAGGGCATTTCTTTCTCTGGTAGAAAGATTTTGGAAACTCTGAAAATTGGTGTCATATAAGGCCATGATTTCGTGTGTAACAGCTTGTTCAAACGTGGTCACCTGTGATGGAACTTGATGACTGAGAGGGGTAAATGTCGATTTTGGGCGTAGCCCTGTGTTAATTAGGCTATCGTTTTTCGTCTTTTCATTTTCATCCTTGTTTTTAAAAAAGAAATTAAGGCGTACCTTCCTAAAGAATTTTTCAAGTTCTATTCTCGTCTCAAAGGGGTCACCTTTGTTTGTGGGGACGAAACCTAGTCCTTTTTCCAAAACATCTTGCTCATCCTGTGTCAAAGTGCGGGAGCTAAGGTTAACCGTTAGGTTCCGGTCGCTTCTGTGCTGGTGCTCTGTTGCGCTGCCCTCCTGCTCCGCGTGTTGGGGAATGTGGGATCTGTCTCCCAATGGACAGTTTGTTGTCCTCTTTTTCTTCCGCGACTTTGGCCTCGGCCTCGCCCTAAAAAAGACGGGTCTGCAAAAAACTGAGGATGTTGTGAGTAAGGGTGCATTTGTTGTGCAAAAGGAGGAGGTTGAAAACCCCAAGGTCCTGGGGGCCACCATAGGCCTAGATTTTGATAGTTACCTTGAAAATTACCTTGTATCCCTCCTCTCTGCATCTCCCCTCTCTTGTAAAATCGTCGCTGTTGACCACCCCCCCTGGGCTGTGCACCAGCTTGATTACTGGTGTCAGAATCACTAGAGTTTGAATCGGATCCTGAGGTTGAGTAATTGGACCCGTAGCGTCTTCCTTTGCTGTTATATTCAGGTGTCACAAAATTGTCACTAGTGTAGGGATAGATTTTTACCAATGAGAAGCGAGCCAAATCCTTCTTGAACTTGTCAATCTTGTTGATGAGGATATTGTCTTTATAATCCTTATTGGTCTTGTTGGTTTCATCCATACGTTTTTTGAATAGTGTACTGCAGGTGACTTTAATTTGTCCTTCTAGTGTCTGAATCTCTATTAGGATGGTATCTGCTATTCTCTTTGCAGAGCTGATGATCAGAATGAGCCAGTCTCGCGTGCATCGCCACGCTTTCAAAGACCAGTCTCGGAGGAAGTCTTTATCGGTTAGAAAAAGTCTAGGTGTGTTAGTAACAATAAGACTTGTGGGAGCACATTTACCCAGTAAATATTCTGCCATAGTTAGCCCATGTACAGTGATACGTGAATGTGTTTTCTTTAAGTTAAGCAATGTTAACCAATCATCTTTTGCTGTGCCTGTAGATTCCGGCAAAGAATGCAAAATACTGGGATTGTTCGTTAAGATGGAGTTTAGGACTTCGTCATCAATCGCCAAACCCGCGAAGTCAGCCATGGTCAGTGAAGGAGAGTCAATATAAAAATCAACTGGGCAAGCCTATAAGGGGATGAACCAGATTGGTTCAGACCCTTCTGTATATACAAAAAGACCCGCAACCGAGGTTGCTCTAAATACTACAAAAAGAAAGGTCAGGAGGGTCTAAGGGGTCAGTTTACCGACCCTGACATCTCAAAACCCCAAGTCAAATGTAATAGCAAAAAGAAGAGATGTCTGGTCAGATCAATGTGTGTGCTGTACTAGAAGCTAAAGACAAGGTGAGATTGTGTAGCAACCAAATGAAATGACACAGGGCTGAGAAACTCCCATCAGCTCACCCTTATGGCGGAATGTCATCATGTGGGATACAAATAGTAAATCCAAACCTCGCCCAACCCATCAATCGATGATGCAGAGATGGATTTCCGAGGTGGTACTCTAGCCACAGTGTTATTCAGATGATGCTGATGATGTGCAGTGCTGTGAAGATGTGAGTGAAATGTTAAAATTGGCTACTAGGGCAAAAAATCAAGCGTTCTTTTACCTCTGAAACAGAAGGAATACAGTGTATATTTCAGTAAAATTAGGCGTTGCCCCATCCCTTTTAGACAAGTGTGTTCACCCACCTCAGTGGCCCAGATTTCCTGACGGAGTGTTCATGATCCCATTCAACCCTCCCCCTGTAACTGATTCCTCTCCCTATCCTCGATCTGGGTGACCCTGCACAAGAACGTCAGGTTGGGGGACCACTAATTGTTAAAAAAGACTGCCCTAGATACGCTAAGGGACACCCTTGGTCCATTGACGGATTAAGGAGAGGATGTGTTTGTGCATTGAGTTGGGGTTTTTGCTACCTACAACATCTTTTCTCTGGGAAGTCTGTGGCCAATGGCCCATGGTGCCCTTTCTGTGCATCCTGTCAAGCTAGGGTTGGATGTCATTGCATTCAGTGAAGAGGTATAGTGCAGTTGGGTTGGTTTTGTACCAGGTCAAATTTACTTCTGCCCTGTGTAGTTCTACCAAATTGGGTTGGATCTTTGCCCTTATCCTGCATAGATATAGGTGGATAAGGCATTTTCCTTTCTCAGGGGCTACCTCTTGGGTAAGTAAAGCCTGTTTGCATCTGCATGCAGGATCAGCAAACAGACGTAACATGACCTTGAGGATGTTTGGGAGGAAACTGCGGTCATGTGTTGGTACCATGTGTTGTGCAAGAGGGCACAATGCAAGTGGGATTCTTGTGTTCTATTGAGTGTAATTGGAGGTGACATGGGAGAGGTCCCTAAGCAAGTGCTGTAGTAACTGTTGAATGGACTCAATTTTACTTGGTAGTTCCTTGGCAGTCGATAGGTGTGATAGCACCCCCAAGAGACAGAGGGTACATAGCAATGCAGTGATACATCACTTGCCACTTGACATTATAGGTCTTGTTATGGGTCACCTGGGAGGCTACTGTGATCCTCCAGTGGCTGTGGTTTCCTTTATCAGTTCAAACAAAAAGATTTTGGTATTATTCCAAAGTTTCAAATATAAACTTCATGTCCAGATTGGGGTGTTTGCTGTGGCAGCTGGGTGTTGGTGCACTTTAAGATTCTGTGGTTGATCTGTTTGGATAAGAACTTGGTTAATTGTTAACTCCCCGAAAAATTAAATGTGCCCCTCAGTCTGGGTTCCTGTATTTTTTACCTTTCCCTAGAGGTGTGTCTGCCGCACTCCACTACTCGCTATTTTGTGAGGCACAGGAAGGTGGCCCCAGTCCAGCATCTTTTTGATAGTTTTGGGGGGTTGGGAGATTGTTGGGTATCCAGGCAGTTTAGTCTCTCTCTTATCAGCCTTTTGTCCCTCTCCCTCTTTTATTCCTAAATGGATTCTTCGTTTAGCAGAAGATATTTGTGAGGTGCTCTTCAGAGGCATAGGTATGGATAGCATCATGCTTCAGTGAGAATTCTGTGGGCGTCACTAGCTCTTCCAAAGGTGTGTCTCACTTGTAGTGTGCACAGAGGCACTTTTGGTGTGATTAGCATCTTTTTACTCTACATGTGTGCAAGAGTACATGATGGGGAGATAAGTCATTATTTAGTGCCGCTGGTGGTTGCAACATGCCCCAGGATTCACATGTGTATGTATCTCTCAATTCCCGGCAGGTGGAGGGCTCTGGAACCATCCCAAGTGATGCCAGGTATCTCAACCATGCCTTTTTTCTGAAAACCTCTTTTTGGGCTAACTACGGGCTGTTTTTCTTTAGTTTTGGGCATTCCTTCAAGTCTTGCATGATCTACTATCTCTTTTGCCCTGTGTGTGAGGGGATTGGAGGCTACTCCATGGCCCCCTTTTTACCCCTGCCTATGCTGCCTTGTGGTGTCCCCGGTCAGGGCTTACTGCTTTTCCTGGATGGTGCATGCAAGGTTTGAAGCATTTGTTAGTCAGCACACTTGATCTGGAGGTGTGAGTGTATCCTGTACCCTACCACCACCTGCAGCCACAGTCGACATTTAGGACCACTCTTCCCAGGCACCCTCTCTCCATCAGACCACACTCTGGTTCCTTTCTGCGTATTTGGGCCTATTGTCTCTAGCAGGTGATTAAGATCGCTACAGTCATGCATTGTATGGGCATGGCATGGTGACCGAACTTCAGAAAAGCAGGATAATTCACAAACCTCAGGAGAAGGCTGGCTGAGTCATTATTTACTTTGTGACCGCAAAAACATGGAACTCTGGGTATTTGATCAACAATTTCAAAAATTCAGCTCGGGGATGATGGAAACAACAAACCCGGGGACTGCCTTCATCATTCCGGGGCATCTGGTCACTGGTGAATCCTTTTAACTGGAGGCTTGGACTTGACATCATGAGGATGCCTCGCAGCTTATTGACTCTTCATGCATGCGTTGTGGAGTTTTTAGGGTTTTTACCATCGCAGTCGCATTAGGAATCCTGGCTCCTGCCACTGAGGACAGCTTGGTTGTGGAACAGAAAAGGGTGCCTCCTATGGGCTGTGTCCTCTAGCTTTTTTATGACTTTGGATGCAGTGTCCTGGGTGTTTGCTTTTAAATACTTTCTTTGGGAGCTACTCTGCCTTCTCATCAGACTGCCCTCCCCCTGGAGTATGGCCAGCAACCTGCCCTGAGGGTGCAGTAGATGGTGGACCTCCCTGAGGGTGAGTAAAGGGTGCCTTCTGATTTTCATGGGCTTGGCTTTGTGAATGGGCATTCGTGGTGTTTTGCAGTGGATTCCTCTGGCCCATCAATCTCTGCTCATGATAGACCTTTAACCAGCACCTGTCTGCCAGGTGGCCCAGCCTGTGGCAATAGTAACACTCCCTAGGTTCTGGTTGTTGTCAACTTGCCTGGTCTCCACCGACATATCTGGATTGGAACCCTGGGGTTCTGCGGTGAAGTTTCCCTGGAGACTGGTGCAATATGCACTGTCGTGACCAACGTGACCCCCTAGAAGGTAGTCTTTTTCAATTTGTGTTGGACCAATTTAGCAGCATCTCTCTGGGCTTGCTCCTGTTTTTCTCGATCTTTTTCTTTTTGTGGTAATGTAATATGTGGTCTTGTATCTGCCACCAGTGATTGGTACCTAACTCAACTAAGCTGTCAAGCCCACTCTGTGTCTTGTCTGGTAGCCCCTTTTAGAGAACATTGTAGAAGAATGCAACTTGTAGGCATGTACTGACCAATGGTTGCCTCTCTCTTGCCCCATTGTTTCCTCAGTCTATCCCAAAAATCTGTTATGCTCTCCCTTGGCTTCAAAGCCTCTGCCATTAACACTCCTACATCTGGACGGTCAGGGAACATATCTCTCAGGGCTGTCCGTATCCTGAATGAATTAAATGTGGCCCGTCATGCTCTGTATCTGTTAGTGTGATTGCGGGGATGAGGATTCGGGTAAACATCACATTGGTCTGTTCCCCAATAAGGCTACTGACAAGTTCTTAATGCCACCTATCACTAAGTTGATTCCTGCAGTGTTCTTCTCGAAATATGAGATCCATTTACCTGCTTGATCCAGCAATGATGGTGAATGTGTCCTTAACCTCTATTTATCCATCTGAGTCCATGGCACATTATTATTCCCAAGGTGCCCTTCTGTAGTAACCAGTACATTCTTACTTCAGGTTTTTCTATGGGTTTCTCCATGACAATGCGTTTCCATTTTTTAGGCATTCCTGCATGTAGGGGAATTTCCACTTGAGGTCTCCTCCTCCATGCCTGATGTAATCCTCCACTATAGCTATGTCCTCTGGCTCAAGTGACCCTTCCTCTGGCCAAGGTCTATCATATTGGTCCTTTTCCTCAGCCCAGCAGGCTCATAGGTGGCAGACGGGCACGCAAAAATCTCTCTTGCTACTATTTCCGTTGGGGTTAACTCTTCTTTGTTGTGTGCTCGTGTGGAGCACCACAAACCCTTGTCGCTGCTCCCCTTGTGTGCATGCAAAAGCACCATCTAATTTTTCATGCGTCTTGGTTGGATTAGTACCAGGCTGCCCTGATCTCTTATTTCCTAGTCAGCCCCTCTCCTATGTTGACTGAGTGGTAAGGCTCTGATCCGTGCAAAATGGTTCTCATTCAATTCTGCCTCCGATTGTTCTCAAATCGGTGCCCTGTACCTACCCCTGCTTCCCTTATATGAGGGGTGGGCTGCCCTGTGTTCTCGCTTAGCCTCCTAGGTGCATGCTCTTTCACGTTCTTGCCTCAGCTTGCGCCTCTCCTCCCTGTCCCATTTAATTTGCCTCCTTCACTCTCAGCTATGAGCTATTCTTTTTGTCCAAACTTTGCCCTCAAATTTGCTCTCTTTAATTTCACCTGCTACCTGGGCAAATCCTGTAGCCTCAACCTAGCCATCGGTTTTCAGGATGTTAGGGGCTCCCTTCCTCACCCCCACTTGCTGTGTCACTATCTAGAACCACCACAAATCTCCCTGTCATTCCTGTATGTTCACTCAAACCAGTGGGAGTGCATGTTCTCCATGCTGCTGAGGTTCTCTCTGTTGAATGTGGCAGACAAGGGCGTTGAGCTTTTGGGGACTTTTGCGAGGGACTTGGGCTACGCCGGAATCGTCTGGGCTTCCTGTTATGACTTCCCATGCCTGGGCCTCACTATTAGTCTGTGGTCCCGCCAGATCCTACCATTGGTGATTGGAATATCTTAATAAAGGGGGAACTGGTGTGAGGATCTCCATTCCTGCATATGATGGAGAGGTGCTGACGCCATACTTAATATCCGTAGTGCAGGGTTATTGATAAAGGTGTCTTCGAAGACGGCCCATAACTCTAGTAATAACTCTTTCCTGTCTCTCTTTTGATCTGTGTATATAGTTTATATGTGTGCTATAGCATGTTCAATTGTGTTGGTGGTTCTGTGGAACAAATATGAGAAACTCATTGAGAAACTCATTGAGTTTCTTTGGCTGTGTGGGGAACCTAGTTTCCATATGTTTTAATGAGGAATCCATGATAATATTGGTAGTTCTGTGGAACAAATATGACTTAACTGAATTAACTTGTCTGGGCTTCCTGTTATGTTGATTTCTCATGCCTGGGCCTCACTATTAGTCTGTGGTCCCGCCAGATCCTACCATTGGTGATGGGAATATCTTAATAAATATCTTAATATCTTAATACTTACTTAATAAATATCTTAATATCTTAATACTTAATATCCGTAGTGCAGGGTTATTGATCAAGGTCTCTTCGAAGATGGCCCATAACTCTAGTAATAACTCTTTCCTGTCTCTCTTTTGATCTGTGTATATAGTTTATATGTGCGCTATAGCATGTTCAATTGTGTTGGTGTCAAATGTTTGCTCTTTAATCCAGGGAAATGGGTGTGCCTTTGTGTGTGTGGGCCATTCATGGCAAACCTCATTGAGTTTCTTTGGCTGTGTGGGGAACCTAGTTTCCATATGTTTTAATGAGGAATCCATGATAATATTGGTAGTTCTGTGGAACAAATATGACTTAGATGAAATAACTCGTCTGGGCTTCCTGTTATGTTGATTTCCCATGCCTGGGCCTCACTATTAGTCTGTGGTCCCGCTAGATCCTACCATTGGTGATTGGAACATCTTAATAAAGGGGGAACTGGTGTGAGCATCTCCATTCCTGCATATGATGGAGAGGTGCTGACGCCATACTTAATATCCGTAGTGCAGGGTTATTGATCAAGGTCTCTTCGAAGACGGCCCATAACTCTAGTAATAACTCTTTCCTGTCTCTCTTTTGATCTGTGTATATAGTTTATATGTGTGCTATAGCATGTTCAATTGTGTTGGTGTCAAATGTTTGCTCTTTAATCCAGGGAAATGGGTGTGCCTTTGTGTGTGTGGGCCGTTCATGGCAAACCTCATTGAGTTTCTTTGGCTGTGTGGGGAACCTCGTTTCCATATGTTTTAATGAGGAATCCATGATAATATTGGTAGTTCTGTGGAACAAATATGACTTAACTCTTTTTGAGGAGTCTTTGTTTTGATCTGATCGTGGGGACAAACATACGTGGTGCACTCTTACAGTTTTATGGACTATGAGCTCAGTTCTATCTACAGATGCATCAAACAATTCAATATGAACATTTCAATACACACAGATGGCAATGCATATGAAGGGTTGCGCATAGGTAAAAGCAATGCAATAAAAGCAGTATTTGCACAATGTCAACCTTTTGCAAAACACAGTTTCCAATGAATAACAGCACCCCCATAAGAAGTATAAAAACATAGGCGAAAAAAACATGAAACATTAGGACAGTATCTGCATGATATTAATTCTTGTACTATATACAGTTTGCAATAAATAGTTGCACCATAACATCATATGTACATCACACCAACACAACAAAAATCTGAAAGAAAATATAATTGGGTTGGATCTTTGCCCTTATCCTGCATAGATATAGGTGGATAAGGCATTTTCCTTTCTCAGGGGCTACCTCTTGGGTAAGTAAAGCCTGTTTGCATCTGCATGCAGGATCAGCAAACAGACGTAACATGACCTTGAGGATGTTTGGGAGGAAACTGCGGTCATGTGTTGGTACCATGTGTTGTGCAAGAGGGCACAATGCAAGTGGGATTCTTGTGTTCTATTGAGTGTAATTGGAGGTGACATGGGAGAGGTCCCTAAGCAAGTGCTGTAGTAACTGTTGAATGGACTCGATTTTACTTGGTAGTACCTTGGCAGTCGATAGGTGTGATAGAACCCCCAAGAGACAGAGGGTACATAGCAATGCAGTGATACATCACTTGCCACTTGACATTATAGGTCTTGTTATGGGTCACCTGGGAGGCTACTGTGATCCTCCAGTGGCTGTGGTTTCCTTTATCAGTTCAAACAAAAAGATTTTGGTATTATTCCAAAGTTTCAAATATAAACTTCATGTCCAGATTGGGGTGTTTGCTGTGGCAGCTGGGTGTTGGTGCACTTTAAGATTCTGTGGTTGACCTGTTTGGATAAGAACTTGGTTAATTGTTAACTCCCCGAAAAATTAAATGTGCCCCTCAGTCTGGGTTCCTGTATTTTTTACCTTTCCCTAGAGGTGTGTCTGCCGCACTCCACTACTCGCTATTTTGTGAGGCACAGGAAGGTGGCCCCAGTCCAGCATCTTTTTGATAGTTTTGGGGGGTTGGGAGATTGTTGGGTATCCAGGCAGTTTAGTCTCTCTCTTATCAGCCTTTTGTCCCTCTCCCTCTTTTATTCCTAAATGGATTCTTCGTTTAGCAGAAGATATTTGTGAGGTGCTCTTCAGAGGCATAGGCATGGATAGCATCATGCTTCAGTGAGAAATTCTGTGGGCGTCACTAGCTCTTCCAAAGGTGTGTCTCACTTGTAGTGTGCACAGAGGCACTTTTGGTGTGATTAGCATCTTTTTACTCTACATGTGTGCAAGAGTACATGATGGGGAGATAAGTCATTATTTAGTGCCGCTGGTGGTTGCAACATGCCCCAGGATTCACATGTGTATGTATCTCTCAATTCCCGGCAGGTGGAGGGCTCTGGAACCATCCCAAGTGATGCCAGGTATCTCAACCATGCCTTTTTTCTGAAAACCTCTTTTTGGGCTAACTACGGGCTGTTTTTCTTTAGTTTTGGGCATTCCTTCAAGTCTTGCATGATCTACTATCTCTTTTGCCCTGTGTGTGAGGGGATTGGAGGCTACTCCATGGCCCCCTTTTTACCCCTGCCTATGCTGCCTTGTGGTGTCCCCGGTCAGGGCTTACTGCTTTTCCTGGATAGTGCATGCAAGGTTTGAAGCATTTGTTAGTCAGCACACTTGATCTGGAGGTGTGAGTGTATCCTGTACCCTACCACCACCTGCAGCCACAGTCGACATTTAGGACCACTCTTCCCAGGCACCCTCTCTCCATCAGACCACACTCTGGTTCCTTTCTGCGTATTTGGGCCTATTGTCTCTAGCAGGTGATTAAGATCGCTACAGTCATGCATTGTATGGGCATGGCATGGTGACCGAACTTCAGAAAAGCAGGATAATTCACAAACCTCAGGAGAAGGCTGGCTGAGTCATTATTTACTTTGTGACCGCAAAAACATGGAACTCTGGGTATTTGATCAACAATTTCAAAAATTCAGCTCGGGGATGATGGAAACAACAAACCCGGGGACTGCCTTCATCATTCCGGGGCATCTGGTCACTGGTGAATCCTTTTAACTGGAGGCTTGGACTTGACATCATGAGGATGCCTCGCAGCTTATTGACTCTTCATGCATGCGTTGTGGAGTTTTTAGGGTTTTTACCATCGCAGTCGCATTAGGAATCCTGGCTCCTGCCACTGAGGACAGCTTGGTTGTGGAACAGAAAAGGGTGCCTCCTATGGGCTGTGTCTTCTAGCTTTTTTATGACTTTGGATACAGTGTCCAGTGTTTGCTTTTAAATACTTTCTTTGGGAGCTACTCTGCCTTCTCATCAGACTGCCCTCCCCCTGGAGTATGGCCAGCAACCTGCCCTGAGGGTGCAGTAGATGGTGGACCTCCCTGAGGGTGAGTAAAGGGTGCCTTCTGATTTTCATGGGCTTGGCTTTGTGAATGGGCATTCGTGGTGTTTTGCAGTGGATTCCTCTGGCCCATCAATCTCTGCTCATGATAGACCTTTAACCAGCATCTGTCTGCCAGGTGGCCCAGCCTGTGGCAATAGTAACACTCCCTAGGTTCTGGTTGTTGTCAACTTGCCTGGTCTCCACCAACATATCTGGATTGGAACCCTGGGGTTCTGCGGTGAAGTTTCCCTGGAGACTGGTGCAATATGCACTGTCGTGACCAACGTGACCCCCTAGAAGGTAGTCTTTTTCAATTTGTGTTGGACCAATTTAGCAGCATCTCTCTGGGCTTGCTCCTGTTTTTCTCGATCTTTTTCTTTTTGTGGTAATGTAATATGTGGTCTTGTATCTGCCACCAGTGATTGGTACCTAACTCAACTAAGCTGTCAAGCCCACTCTGTGTCTTGTCTGGTAGCCCCTTTTAGAGAATATTGTAGAAGAATGCAACTTGTAGGCATGTACTGACCAATGGTTGCCTCTCTCTTGCCCCATTGTTTCCTCAGTCTATCCCAAAAATCTGTTATGCTCTCCCTTGGCTTCAAAGCCTCTGCCATTAACACTCCTACATCTGGACGGTCAGGGAACATATCTCTCAGGGCTGTCCGTATCCTGAATGAATTAAATGTGGCCCGTCATGCTCTGTATCTGTTAGTGTGATTGCGGGGATGAGGATTCGGGTAAACATCGCATTGGTCTGTTCCCCAATAAGGCTACTGACAAGTTTTTAATGCCACCTATCACTAGGTTGATTCCTGCAGTGTTCTTCTCGAAATATGAGATCCATTTACCTGCTTGATCCAGCAATGATGGCGAATGTGTCCTTAACCTCTATTTATCCATCTGAGTCCATGGCACATTATTATTCCCAAGGTGCCCTTCTGTAGTAACCAGTACATTCTTACTTCAGGTTTTTCTATGGGTTTCTCCATGACAATGCGTTTCCATTTTTTAGGCATTCCTGCATGTAGGGGAATTTCCACTTGAGGTCTCCTCCTCCATGCCTGATGTAATCCTCCACTATAGCTATGTCCTCTGGCTCAAGTGACCCTTCCTCTGGCCAAGGTCTATCATATTGGTCCTTTTCCTCAGCCCAGCAGGCTCATAGGTGGCAGACGGGCACGCAAAAATCTCTCTTGCTACTATTTCCGTTGGGGTTAACTCTTCTTTGTTGTGTGCTCGTGTGGAGCACCACAAACCCTTGTCGCTGCTCCCCTTGTGTGCATGCAAAAGCACCATCTAATTTTTCATGCGTCTTGGTTGGGTTAGTACCAGGCTGCCCTGATCTCTTATTTCCTAGTCAGCCCCTCTCCTATGTTGACTGAGTGGTAAGGCTCTGATCCGTGCAAAATGGTTCTCATTCAATTCTGCCTCCGATTGTTCTCAAATCGGTGCCCTGTACCTACCCCTGTTTCCCTTATATGAGGGGTGGGCTGCCCTGTGTTCTCGCTTAGCTTCCTAGGTGCATGCTCTTTCACGTTCTTGCCTCAGCTTGCGCCTCTCCTCCCTGTCCCATTTAATTTGCCTCCTTCACTCTCAGCTATGAGCTATTCTTTTTGTCCAAACTTTGCCCTCAAATTTGCTCTCTTTAATTTCACCTGCTACCTGGGCAAATCCTGTAGCCTCAAGCTAGCCATCGGTTTTCAGGATGTTAGGGGCTCCCTTCCTCACCCCCACTTGCTGTGTCACTATCTAGAACCACCACAAATCTCCCTGTCATTCCTGTATGTTCACTCAAACCAGTGGGAGTGCATGTTCTCCATGCTGCTGAGGTTCTCTCTGTTGAATGTGGCAGACAAGGGCGTTGAGCTTTTGGGGACCTTTGCGAGGGACTTGGGCTACGCCGGAATCGTCTGGGCTTCCTGTCATGATTTCCCATGCCTGGGCCTCACTATTAGTCTGTGGTCCCGCCAGATCCTACCATTGGTGATTGGAATATCTTAATAAAGGGGGAACTGGTGTGAGCATCTCCATTCCTGCATATGATGGAGAGGTGCTGACGCCATACTTAATATCCGTAGTGCAGGGTTATTGATAAAGGTGTCTTCGAAGACGGCCCTTAACTCTAGTAATAACTCTTTCCTGTCTCTCTTTTGATCTGTGTATATAGTTTATATGTGTGCTATAGCATGTTCAATTGTGTTGGTGGTTCTGTGGAACAAATATGAGAAACTCATTGAGAAACTCATTGAGTTTCTTTGGCTGTGTGGGGAACCTAGTTTCCATATGTTTTAATGAGGAATCCATGATAATATTGGTAGTTCTGTGGAACAAATATGACTTAACTGAATTAACTTGTCTGGGCTTCCTGTTATGTTGATTTCTCATGCCTGGGCCTCACTATTAGTCTGTGGTCCCACCAGATCCTACCATTGGTGATGGGAATATCTTAAGAAATATCTTAATATCTTAATACTTACTTAATAAATATCTTAATATCTTAATACTTAATATCCGTAGTGCAGGGTTATTGATCAAGGTCTCTTCGAAGACGGCCCATAACTCTAGTAATAACTCTTTCCTGTCTCTCTTTTGATCTGTGTATATAGTTTATATGTGCGCTATAGCATGTTCAATTGTGTTGGTGTCAAATGTTTGCTCTTTAATCCAGGGAAATGGGTGTGCCTTTGTGTGTGTGGGCCATTCATGGCAAACCTCATTGAGTTTCTTTGGCTGTGTGGGGAACCTAGTTTCCATATGTTTTAATGAGGAATCCATGATAATATTGGTAGTTCTGTGGAACAAATATGACTTAGATGAAATAACTCGTCTGGGCTTCCTGTTATGTTGATTTCCCATGCCTGGGCCTCACTATTAGTCTGTGGTCCCGCTAGATCCTACCATTGGTGATTGGAATATCTTAATAAAGGGGGAACTGGTGTGAGCATCTCCATTCCTGCATATGATGGAGAGGTGCTGACGCCATACTTAATATCCGTAGTGCAGGGTTATTGATCAAGGTCTCTTCGAAGACGGCCCATAACTCTAGTAATAACTCTTTCCTGTCTCTCTTTTGATCTGTGTATATAGTTTATATGTGTGCTATAGCATGTTCAATTGTGTTGGTGTCAAATGTTTGCTCTTTAATCCAGGGAAATGGGTGTGCCTTTGTGTGTGTGGGCCATTCATGGCAAACCTCATTGAGTTTCTTTGGCTGTGTGGGGAACCTCGTTTCCATATGTTTTAATGAGGAATCCATGATAATATTGGTAGTTCTGTGGAACAAATATGACTTAACTCTTTTTGAGGAGTCTTTGTTTTGATCTGATCGTGGGGACAAACATACGTGGTGCACTCTTACAGTTTTATGGACTATGAGCTCAGTTCTATCTACAGATGCATCAAACAATTCAATATGAACATTTCAATACACACAGATGGCAATGCATATGAAGGGTTGCGCATAGGTAAAAGCAATGCAATAAAAGCAGTATTTGCACAATGTCAACCTTTTGCAAAATACAGTTTCCAATGAATAACAGCACCCCCATAAGAAGTATAAAAACATAGGCGAAAAAAACATGAAACATTAGGACAGTATCTGCATGATATTAATTCTTGTACTATATCACACCAACACAACAAAAATCTGAAAGAAAATATAATTGGGTTGGATCTTTGCCCTTATCCTGCATAGATATAGGTGGATAAGGCATTTTCCTTTCTCAGGGGCTACCTCTTGGGTAAGTAAAGCCTGTTTGCATCTGCATGCAGGATCAGCAAACAGACGTAACATGACCTTGAGGATGTTTGGGAGGAAACTGCGGTCATGTGTTGGTACCATGTGTTGTGCAAGAGGGCACAATGCAAGTGGGATTCTTGTGTTCTATTGAGTGTAATTGGAGGTGACATGGGAGAGGTCCCTAAGCAAGTGCTGTAGTAACTGTTGAATGGACTCAATTTTACTTGGTAGTTCCTTGGCAGTCGATAGGTGTGATAGCACCCCCAAGAGACAGAGGGTACATAGCAATGCAGTGATACATCACTTGCCACTTGACATTATAGGTCTTGTTATGGGTCACCTGGGAGGCTACTGTGATCCTCCAGTGGCTGTGGTTTCCTTTATCAGTTCAAACAAAAAGATTTTGGTATTATTCCAAAGTTTCAAATATAAACTTCATGTCCAGATTGGGGTGTTTGCTGTGGCAGCTGGGTGTTGGTGCACTTTAAGATTCTGTGGTTGACCTGTTTGGATAAGAACTTGGTTAATTGTTAACTCCCCGAAAAATTAAATGTGCCCCTCAGTCTGGGTTCCTGTATTTTTTACCTTTCCCTAGAGGTGTGTCTGCCGCACTCCACTACTCGCTATTTTGTGAGGCACAGGAAGGTGGCCCCAGTCCAGCATCTTTTTGATAGTTTTGGGGTGTTGGGAGATTGTTGGGTATCCAGGCAGTTTAGTCTCTCTCTTATCAGCCTTTTGTCCCTCTCCCTCTTTTATTCCTAAATGGATTCTTCGTTTAGCAGAAGATATTTGTGAGGTGCTCTTCAGAGGCATAGGCATGGATAGCATCATGCTTCAGTGAGAAATTCTGTGGGCGTCACTAGCTCTTCCAAAGGTGTGTCTCACTTGTAGTGTGCACAGAGGCACTTTTGGTGTGATTAGCATCTTTTTACTCTACATGTGTGCAAGAGTACATGATGGGGAGATAAGTCATTATTTAGTGCCGCTGGTGGTTGCAACATGCCCCAGGATTCACATGTGTATGTATCTCTCAATTCCCGGCAGGTGGAGGGCTCTGGAACCATCCCAAGTGATGCCAGGTATCTCAACCATGCCTTTTTTCTGAAAACCTCTTTTTGGGCTAACTACGGGCTGTTTTTCTTTAGTTTTGGGCATTCCTTCAAGTCTTGCATGATCTACTAATTCTTTTGCCCTGTGTGTGAGGGGATTGGAGGCTACTCCATGGCCCCCTTTTTACCCATGCCTATGCTGCCTTGTGGTGTCCCCGGTCAGGGCTTACTGCTTTTCCTGGATGGTGCATGCAAGGTTTGAAGCATTTGTTAGTCAGCACACTTGATCTGGAGGTGTGAGTGTATCCTGTACCCTACCACCACCTGCAGCCACAGTCGACATTTAGGACCACTCTTCCCAGGCACCCTCTCTCCATCAGACCACACTCTGGTTCCTTTCTGCGTATTTGGGCCTATTGTTTCTAGCAGGTGATTAAGATCGCTACAGTCATGCATTGTATGGGCATGGCATGGTGACCGAACTTCAGAAAAGCAGGATAATTCACAAACCTCAGGAGAAGGCTGGCTGAGTCATTATTTACTTTGTGACCGCAAAAACATGGAACTCTGGGTATTTGATCAACAATTTCAAAAATTCAGCTCCGGGATGATGGAAACAACAAACCCGGGGACTGCCTTCATCATTCCGGGGCATCTGGTCACTGGTGAATCCTTTTAACTGGAGGCTTGGACTTGACATCATGAGGATGCCTCGCAGCTTATTGACTCTTCATGCATGCGTTGTGGAGTTTTTAGGGTTTTTACCATCGCAGTCGCATTAGGAATCCTGGCTCCTGCCACTGAGGACAGCTTGGTTGTGGAACAGAAAAGGGTGCCTTTGTGTTGGTGTCAAATGTTTGCTCTTTAATCCAGGGGAATGGGTGTGCCTTTGTGTGTGTGGGCCATTCATGGCAAACCTCATTGAGTTTCTTTGGCTGTGTGGGGAACCTCGTTTCCATATGTTTTAATGAGGAATCCATGATAATATTGGTAGTTCTGTGGAACAAATATGACTTAACTCTTTTTGAGGAGTCTTTGTTTTGATCTGATCGTGGGGACAAACATACGTGGTGCACTCTTACAGTTTTATGGACTATGAGCTCAGTTCTATCTACAGATGCATCAAACAATTCAATATGAACATTTCAATACACACAGATGGCAATGCATATGAAGGGTTGCGCATAGGTAAAAGCAATGCAATAAAAGCAGTATTTGCACAATGTCAACCTTTTGCAAAATACAGTTTCCAATGAATAACAGCACCCCCATAAGAAGTATAAAAACACAGGCGAAAAAAACATGAAACATTAGGACAGTATCTGCATGATATTAATTCTTGTACTATATACAGTTTGCAATAAATAGTTGCACCATAACATCATATGTACATCACACCAACACAACAAAAATCTGAAAGAAAATATAATGAATATTTTGTCAAAAATCTCTTACCCTGATCCTAGCGCATGCTAACCTGTGACCAGGGGAAGCTCTGAGCGGTACACAGTACTAAGTGAGCCTGATAGTCTGCCAATATCAGCTCCGGGACACATGTAATGGTAATGGATACAGAAAAATGAATAACTCGAGAACCACAGGCCCCTCTTGGCCATACACAAGTTAGACCTAGTTTCCCAGGTCCAAATCTTTTTCCATAAATGTCCGAATTGCACCCCGTATCACACCCAGAGGTCAAGCATACCATTTGTTTCGTGCTCAGCGGTCAAGCGACCAACACCTGTCACTCCTTTCAGATACCAATGGTGTTAAGAAACCAGTGGCACTGATAAACCCTTTTAGACTAAAGAATATGAGATTGAGGTGCCAACTCAGCCCAATCAGGAAAGCTGTATCACAAAAATAGCATCCTGGGAGCCATAAAGCACTCTACAATAAATATTCACCTTTTCTAGCATGCTGACTATTAAAAAAAGGTGACTTCTGTGGGATCGCCTCTGAGGCCACCTTACGACTACTCAGCTAGGACATTTATAATAGGTAATATACCATATTTCGTCAGTGGCAGGGGGATCAGGTTACCTTTTAACACTTCTCCCTAGTTTAGCATATGTTGAATGCCTTAGATTAGGTTCTGATGTAGTCCCTTACCCTCTGTGATGGCTACTTTAGGACGGACCTCATTCCCGCAGATTCAGCAGAACTTTCATTAAATTGCGCTGTCTGCTCACCTTCCTTGAAGCGCAAATGTGAATCTGTTCAGGCGTGGTCTCTTTCCTATGGCTGCTGTCAGGTTCGAGGTACCAAGCGGGTCATAAGCTAGCTCACCAAAATATTGCTTGACTATGAAATATCTTTAAAAACAAGAGATGTTTGGCATAAAAGGAACAGTTGGTTAAATAAACAGTGCGGCCGGTAGAACAGTTACAGGTGCAGGGTCTGAGAACTGTCTCAATTTGCAATCAGTCTGTGGCCTCTCTATACACAGTTTATCATGGACAATAAAGTATTTCCGGAGGTCCATGTATGGCAAGGAATGTAAGTTGCTGCCTTTGGAGTCATAAATTAATTGCCTAATGGAAAACACAGCTGTGCCTTGACCTTGCGTGGCCATAATAGGTCCAGTGGGTAACGTGTCCAGATGCCCCGCATGGGAAGTGTGTTAAAACTGTGTCTGCTGTGTTGTGATTAGCTAAATGTTTCCAACTCATGTGGCATCTGACTTTGAGGTGTTTTGGGAGCTCGCATACCCCTCCAGCCACGTGTGCCTTATTTGGACCAATCTCTTTGGACTATTTTAGCATCGCTGCACCTATCTGTGGAATTGATCTAGGGTTTCCTGTTCATGCTTTTATCTGCTGGCTATGATCCACCCCACCTGTGACCTTTCAATCTGTGACCTCGGGCCTAGGTGTCAAAGCCTGCCTATCTACGTACTTGCGAAGTGGGTTTGATGTGGAGTTCCCTACGGGTAAATTTGTTAATAAAGATGTGATTTTATTCTCATACATGTATGTATCGTTTTCATATTAGCCTTTTCCATACTAACAGCATACAGTCTAATAGTGTAGATTGGGGTGGCATAGTTTGGAGTGGTGTATGTGGAATGGCATAAAGTGGACTACCATAGAGTTTAGTGGTGTAGAGTAGAGTGCCATTGAGTGGAGTGGCATGTAGTGGAGTATTACAGAGTGGAGTGGTGTAGAGTCGAATTCAATTCAATTTATTAAAGTTTTGGAACTCCAATGAGGTCCACTTAAAAATTACACACCAATTAATACATAAAATGCAAATAAGACCATGTGGTAATACTGTGGAAACAAGATAATGAAAAATTACAACGTATAACAGTTTCAAGGGATAAAAGTTTGGGATTTAGCAGCCAGCAATGAGGAAACAGGGCGTATCCAGAGTTGTGCAAATAGCAATTAGAAAGCAACCGAGACAACGTAAAGCCCTTTCAGGGATCAAAGTTTTGAATTAGCAGCGAGCAAAGAGAGAACGGAGCATTTCCAGAACTGTGCAAATAACAAATAAAAGCAGCCTAATCATGTGCAAATTTACAATTTGGGATACAAAAAATAAAAAAAGCAACAGCTTATAAAATAGGGACCATATAGTGCAAAGTACATTTGTAAACTGGAGAGGATAAAATAACTAAAAAGAAGATCAGCTGTTCAGAAAATAAATCCCACTTGGAAAATATACTGTTAAAATATGTACATAAATTCCTTAAAGAAATTAAACAATTTTGCACACACAGCTTCATTTTTGGGATTAAAAAGAAAGTTGCGAGCTGAGGCTACGTCCTTAACACCATTTTGTAAAAACATCGGCCTAAGCCTAAGATGACGATAAAAGGCCAGTGCCGGACACACAAACAAAACATGATCCAGTTTCTGGATACTCAGCTCACAAAAATTGCAATTTTTTCCATTTTTTTTTTATTCTGGGACCATTGTGCTGTTAAATCATTTAAAGGTAGGAGATCAAATCTAAATACGGAAAACCAGCGTCTTGTTCCATGGTCTAGGTTCCAGGTTAAATATTTCTGAGGCAGTTTCGGGGTAGTAGTCCTTGCTATTATCTTTAATCTCACCTTAGTTTTACACAGCACAATATCTCTATTATAGCTTAACCTCCCACTTGAATTTTTTACGAAGGATTTAATGGCATTCAGTGTAGTGGTGTACAGTGGAGTCGCTTATAAGGGAGTGACATACAGCGGAATAGCACAGAGTGGAGTGGTCTAGAGTGGGGTGGCATACAGTGGAACAGCGTGCAGTGGAGTCGTGTAGAGTGAAGTGCCGTACAGTGGAGTGGGGTAGACTGAAGTCTTGAACAGTGGAGTGGCTTAGAGTGCAGTTTAATAGAGCATAGAGTGGCATAGGGTAGAGTATAGTGGGATACAGTGTCATTTTGTAGAGTAGAGTGGGGTACAGTGGAGTTACATAGAGTCGAGTGTCATAGAGTGGAATGGCATAGAGTTTAGTGACGTAGAGTGGAGTGGCATACAGTGGAGTAGCATAGAGTGGAGGGCTATTGCATTAAATGGCATTGACTGTTGAGTGGATTGGAATGGAGTTGCATAGACAGGAATAGGGTAGAGTGTAGTGGCATACAGTGGAATAGAGTATAGTGGAGCATTGTAGAATGGAGTGATGGAGAGTGTAATGGTATACGTGGAATAGCGGATAGTGGAGTAATGTACACTGGAATGCTGTAAAGTAAAGTGGAGTGGCATACAGTGGAATAGCGCAGAGTTTAGTGGCATAGAGTGGAGTGGCATACAATACAATACTGTAGAGGGGAGTTGTGTAGATTGTTGTGTTGCATATTCGAGTGGCGTACAGTGTACTGCCCTACAGTTAAATAGTGTACATTGGATTGGGATAGAGTGGGATAGCATACAGTGGAATAGCGTAGAGTGGAGTGCAGTAGAGTGGAATAGTGTGTAGTGGAGTGGCATAAATTGGAGTGGGGTAGAATGTATATGTGTACAGTGTAGTACCACACAGTGAAATAGTGTAGAGTGGATTTTGCCTAGAGTGGTGTTACATACAGTGGAGTAGTGTACAGTGGAGTGGTGTAGAGTGCAGAGTAGTAGAATGGAATAGTGTAGAGTGGAGTAGCATACAGTGTAGTGATATACATTGCAGTAGTGTACTGTAGAATAACATAGAGTGCAGTGGAGTGGAGTAGAATGGATTTGGATAAAGTGGAGTGGCGTACAGTGGAATATACTATAAAAAACATTGAGTGTATTTGCATACAGTTGAGTGTCATATGGTGGAATAGCATAGACTACAGTAGCATACAGTAAAGTGGCACACATTGAAGTGGCGTTGACTCGAGTGGTAAACAGTAGAGCGGTTTACAATGTAATACCGTACCGTGGAGTGACGGAGAGTCGAGTCGGGTCTACTGAAGTGGCATAGAGTAAAGTGGCATAGAGTAGAGTGGCGTACGGCGGAATAGCATGCAGTGGTGTACACTGCAGTGGAATAGAGTGTGGTAGCATAGAGTGGAATAGCATAGATTGTAGTGTCATAGACAGAGTTGTGTACAGTGGAATAGAATAGAGTGAAGTTATGTTTAGTGGAGGGCTGTACAGTGTATTGGCATGCACTGCAGTGTTTTAGAATGGAGTGGTGTAGAGTGTAATAGAGTGGAATGGTTTAGAGTGTGGTGGTGTACAGGGAAGTGTGGTATTGTAGAGTAGCGTACAGTGGATTAACATTGACTTGAGTGCTTTGTAGTGTAGTGTCGTAGAATATAGGGGCACAGAGTATAATTGCTTTGAGTGGAGTTGTGTAGAATATAGTGGCATAGAGTGGAGTGGTGTAGAGTGGAGTGAGGTACTTGAAACAGATGTAGCATGAAAGTGGGTGAACAGATGTAGATGCAATGTGCCAGGAATCTAGATTATGAGGTGAAAATGCTAAGTTCTGGTAGTAGATGTAAATAGTGTAGTGCTAAAGTTATAAGTGTTAAAATGCTTAGTTATATATTTTACAGGAGTATACCGTAGTAATTTACGGCTTACCACAGAACTTGCCCATAACAATGTAGTATCTGACTGGCTAATGGCTGTCTATATGCAACATAATAGGAAGCCATGTAGTTTGCAGAACACTTTCAGGGAATTTTGGGTTAGGGCCTTCTATACAGGTAAGCATTAGGTTCTACAGTTGTTCTATACCTATAACCATTTTATGAAAAGGATATTAGTTACAGAACTGTATTTATAACTTTCTAGACATTTTTCCAGCAGTTTTGGAAAACTCAGCCTTTAAAAAAACGTTTTTAAGTAGCGCAGAAATTTGTAGGTATCACCAAAGTACTCTGTGGACTATATTGTGAATATTTAAATATGTAAAAAATTGAAAAAACACTTTTGTACACTATATTCGCAAAATATTGGAAAATATAGTGTATTACAGTGTATGTTGAATTTGTTTTTTAAGATATCTGCCTTTTTTAAATTTATTTTTAGTAATGCAGTACTCCAGAGGCAGTACCATGGTACTCTGTAAATTGTTTACAAAAATATATAGAAACTTATAAGTATTTTTCCCTAACTATTACCACTATATCTAAGGATGAAACGCAGAACACAGACAAAGTGTACGTAAAAATAGCATGGCTTCCTTTAAATTTGGAAAGGCAGTCATAAATCAATCGCATAATTCATTGTCATTGCTATGTACCGCAGTACTTTCTTGAAATGCAGTGAACATTTTACAATAATACAAAGAAAATATATTTCACTAAATTGAAAATACCTTATAACTAAAAAACATGCTTATCCTACTTACCTGTAGTACCCAAATCAACCATCTACACACCATAATCTATAGTTCTGCCAAATCTCTTCCAATCCATCCAGCTGTTTTTGCACTACGCGTGAGTACAAATTTTATGGGAAATACGTTGGTGCCAAAACGTGTTTTGGGCCTCCCTTTTTTTCTTTGCACCCCATTGACGAAACTCCACAAACCTTTGCGTATTCTACCAATATAGAAAGAGAAATAGGTCTGCAAAGTTTCATCGAGATTCATCAAATGGGCACAAAGTTATATAACTGGTAGGCAATTCGCCCAAATGCGTCGGTCCTTACTGAAGGGAAATGAGGACTGTTTGAGGAAATACGCATTGATTATGTGCAATCAGCAAAAACATAATTTGAATCATCAAGAAAGTCGTGTCTCTGTTTGAATCTGTGTCCCGTTGAATCTGTGTCCGTGAGAAGAACGCCGGGAAGGGAAACATAACTATTAATGTATTTAAATTTGGTACATCAACCGTGCAATGAGAAACAGGGGTTCCTCTTCACTAGTAATGTTTGTAAATAAATGTGAAATTTGACAATTTGTCACAACATGTAATAAATGCAACATATAATGAAGACAAGCAGTCAACAGAGTCACAGAAATAGACTAAATCAATGTATAAATGCAAGTAAATTTTTTGCATAGTGGTGAAAGGTGCTAAGCAATGTGGGTAATGCAGGACTCAGTACAGTGAGTGAAAACACAACAAAACAAAAGGGATAGATTTGGAAAATACCTAGTAGCCCTATGTCGATGACAAGTTGATTTTAGGAAGGAAAGGCCAAACAAGCAATTGTTTAGAACAGAAAGCTCAGAGTACTGATTCTAAAGATCTTGTTGAACAATTTGCCATAAGTCAAAGTTTCAACCTTAAGGTGTTAACCCACGGGTTATAATCTACAATGAGGCATTATTTGAGCTTGCTATCAAGTAGCCTAATAGCCTTATTCATTCCTTCAAAAAATGTCTGCATTACCCGAAGAAATGCAAATTCCTCCCAGTTTAACACAATTACCCTGAGCTGAGACCTGATCACTACAATCTTGTGCCAAATCTTTTGTGATTGTGCCATCTTATGTCTCTTTTCCAGTTAAGCAGTTTTTGCAGGCAACTTTACCCTTGTAAAGTTTATGTTGTATGGGTCGTTAGGTATGTCATAGGGAATGTGTTATAGAATGTTTGCTATGTCATGTAGAATGTGGGGCATTGAGGGTGCTCGAGCGCCATGTCGCCTCGGTGCTCAGTGCCCATGTTGAGGCCACGGGAGGCTTGGCGTCTTGCCAAGCGGGTTTCCGTCCTAAGCACTCCACTGAGTCCGTTGTGGTGTCGGTCCTGAACAACCTCAGGGAGGGCCGGGAACAAAACAAACATCAAGCCCTGGTGCTCCTCGATCTCTCCGCCGCTTTTGATACGGTGGATCATTCCATCTTGCTTTCACGTATCAGAGCGGCGGGAATCGGGGGCTCAGCACTAGTCTGGCTCTCGTCCTTCCTGCGGGATCGCACACAGGCGGTCCGGCTGGGAGAGTTCACGGCAGCCCCTCTTAAGATCACTTGTGGTGTCCCCCAGGGCTCCTCTCTGTCCCCTCTATTGTTCAATCTCTATATCTATCCTCTTATCTTTGCACTTCAGCAGCTGGAGGTCACTGTATATAACTATGCGGATGACCTCCAGCTTGTTTTCAATCTTTCTTCTTCCCCTCACGCTATTTCTAATTTTCAAACTATTATGATTTTTATCAGGGACTGGATGAGCCACAACCATCTGAAGCTGAACCCAGATAAAACCGAGCTGGTGCTCACTGGTGGCTCCTCCAGTCCCTGGAACTCTTCTTTCTGGCCCTCCACTCTTGGTTCCCCTCCTGTTCCCTCTTCCACGGTCAAGACTCTTGGCATAAAAATTAACAACCTGCTTACCCTCCACTCACAAATCAGTTCTGTCGTCTCTTCTTGCTTTTTGATGCTCCGCACTATTCGCACTGTCTCCCGGTTTTTCTCCCCACAGGCTCTTAAACTTATCATGTCTGCCTTGGTGATCTCCCGGCTAGACTATGCCAATGCCCTGTACAACGGCATCCCGGCATACAGCCTACGTAAACTCCAGCTGGTGCAGAACCAGGCAGCCCGGCTGGTGTATGGCCTCCCCCGCTTCCACCACTCTACACCACTGCTGAAGGCGCTGCACTGGTTGCCTGTTCGGCAACGGTCTCTCTTCAAGACTGGGTGCATGGTTTTCCAGGCACGGCAGGGAACGGCCCCAGCCTTCATTTCTTCCCTTTTAACAGATTATGTCCCCATTAGACTGCTTCGATCATCCTCTCAGTCCCTTTTACAGGTCCCTCATTATACCAGGAAAAAATGGGGAGGTTCCAATTTCTCAGTTTTGGCCCCCATATTTTGGAACTCCCTTCCTGACCATCTACGAGCAATAAAACAATACTCCCTCTTTCGCAAGGGCCTGAAAACTTTCTTGTTTGCTCAGGCCTTCCCACATTAATGGCTCCTTTTTCTTTTGCTCATCATGCCTCCAAAAGCGCCAAGAAACCGTAACGGTGTATGTTGCGCTATACAAGCTTTTTAAATTCAAATTCAATTGAATGGTTTGGAGCTTGTGGTGTAAGGACGTGCTGCGCCGTTACTCCCCAGTGGGTTATTACTAGAAATAAACCCTTATTTCTCCATCGTTATCGACCACTTCTCGTATTTACAATAGTGACAAGTTGGGATTAGTGTCAGCCCACTGTGATGGAAAACTTTTGAGAAATATTTAATAGCTATTCCGCGCAAAGGGTTTTCAGCAGATAGCAAAATGCGTTGTTCTTGAGTTTTTTTGGCCACATCAGTTATTGAGATTTTTGAGAATTTGCCATCTATGCCTGCACCGGGAGGTCAAGGGTACAGTTGGGATGATTTTAAAGAAGGTTTTTATAAGAGTAGAAAAGCAATTTGTGGATGAACCTAATGTAATGATTGGGTGGCACACTTTTCATAAAAGGAAACAATTTGCTGAGGAATCAGTGGAAGAATTGTGGCTGCACTGAGCGTACTGGCAGACAATTGCGAATTTGGGTCAAATGTGGACAGTAAAAGGGATCCATTTGTTTTTAATTGTGATCCTAAAAAAAACATGAGAGGCTTCTAGCATGTCATAATCCCACATTAACTGAGGTACTGGACTTAGGTAAGTCCAGTACCGTACGGTACGGTAAGTTCACGGAGTGTCTTGCGGCATTAGCAAGTTGGATGAAGTATAACTGCCTACGCCTTAATGGCAATAAGACGGAACTGCTTGTGATTGGCCCTTCACCTTCAATCTGGTCATCAGCTTGGTGGCCTACTGATCTGGGTCCTACTCTGATCCCCTCTGACACAGTGAAGAACTTGGGTGTTCTTTTGGATTCCAAGCTTACTTACGCCCAACACATAGGTAAGATAGCAGGGAGATGCTACGGCATCTTGAAAATCCTGCGGAAGATCTTGGATCTCTTACCCATGAAAGATAGGAAAACTCTGGTCCATGCTCTGGTTACGTCCCATCTTGATTATGGGAACGTCCTGCTTTGTGGCCTCAGTAAAAGGGGATTGACCTAGTTACAATGCGTTCAAAATGCCGCGGCCAGGCTCGTGCTGAAGCTACCGAGAAGGTCTTCAGGTAAACGGGCGCTCCAGCGCCTGCACTGGCTCCCAATGAGGGAACGCATCAGGTTTAAGACCCTATGTTTTAGTCATCGTATTGCACATGGCAGGGGTCCGGCTTATCTTCAAAAGCTGCTAACCATCCATCGCCCTAGGCGACTCTTGAGATCTATGGGCAGCATGCAGTTCACGATTCCTCGCATATATAAAACGCGGATGGGAGGTCGATCTTTTAGATTCCTGGCTAGCAAACTATGGAATGACCTTCCTGTTGAACTGCGTATGGAGCCGTCGGAATCCAGGTTCCGGCAGAAACTGAAGACTTATTTATTTCCGGTTGAATAGCTTCTTGTTCTCTGAGTTCCTCTCCTCTTTGTGGCCTGCTGTTCGCTCTGTGTGTTGGACCACATCTTAGCGCGGAGACGCACTGTTTTAGTGTATTCAGGCGCTTAATAAATGTTTTTACTATTATTATTATTAGCTAAAGGAATTCAAAGATCTATTCAATCATCTAAAGTGTTTACTTCAGAGGAGGTTAACGTTGGTGATCCAGTGTGTTTGCTTCAGATAGGAAAACAGTCTGTCAAGCCCAGTGATGTTAGATTAAATAAACTCAGTTGCTATAGGTGTGGGTCCAAAATGCATCTTGCTAATAGCGTGGATTGTCCTGCAACGAAAAAGAGATGCAACATATGCAAAACATTTGGAAACTTCCAGAGTGTGTGCAAAGGCATAAGGACCGAATCCAATGTGACTCTAAACACCCTTGCAGAAGTGAATGATAATTTGCAGAATTTAATTCTCACATTGTGTGCTCCCCATGCATGCTTTGATATTAATATTTTAGGTGTGGCTTTCAAAGCACATTTGGGAGAAGAACACTTTGGGGAGGTTGCATTAGAAGTAATGGCAGATTCTGGGTCACCAATTACTATCGTGTCAGAAGGTCAGTCTTAAGGAGAAGTGGAAAAGTGTTAAACTGAAAAAGACAAATGTCAATCCAAAGGCATTTGGGAATTTTGAAATAGACATGTTGGGCTATTTTCAGAATAACCTAGAATTTCAAAAGCGCAACATTTTCATAAAAAATGTATGTTGCTATTAATGGAAAGAATATTGTGGGGTGGTAAGATTTAGGAATGTTGGGTATTGTTCTGTGTCCTGGTACTCACTGTCCTATTGTTTATTAAGATGTTTCTGTGAGTCATGTTATGGTCCAGAGGTCTAATGTTGAAAGTATAATTTTTAACACATTACTGTGTTTCAGGATCGAGTTGGGCACGTGAGGGGTTTTACTCATCACATTAAACTTAAAAATGGTGCTATTCCTGTGCAACACAAGGTGCGGATGGTACCATTTGGAGTTCGCCAACAGCTAAAAAAAACACTTCATTGCATTATGTGCAGAAGGTATCAATGAGCCCACGGACAGTTCGAAAAGGCTTTCGGCAATTGTTATTGCACTTAAAAAGAATAATGATTTACGGCAGTATGTGGACTTGAGGTCTTTGAATAACAATATTGTAATTGGCAGTCATCCCTTGTCCCAAGGATACAAGAATTGCTGTCAGCGGTACTACATTTTGTTCTATAATTGACCTCAAGTAACTGTATTACCAAGTGGCTTTGGATGATGCATCAAATGATCTAACTGCTTTTGTTAGCTCTTTTGGGGTTTACTGCTTTTTGAAGATAGTGTTTGGGCTGACCTCAGCGGACAGTGTTTTTCAGAAGCTCATTGATGTGTGAATTCAGCATTTAATGGGGGTCCAGACTTTTCAGAATGACACACTGATCTTTGCGGAGACCTTTGAGGAGCACAACAAGTTTTTGGATTCTGTGCTTCCAAATTCCAAATTTTGGGAAAGAAATGGATTATTTTGGAGTTAGGATCTCTAATGAAGGTATTTTTTCCAAAGAAGTTTTAGTTGGTACGTTGGATAATGCGATCAAACTGTACTACAGGAATTCTCTTTGGTCCTTTTTAGGACTAGCAGAATATTATGCCCGATTTGTTCATGGATATGCTGTTGTAGTAGAACTGATAATACAACTTTTGAGGAAAGGAGTACCTTTTGTGCAGACCTTGGAACAGGATGAGGCCTTTTCTGAAGTGAAAAAACATTTTGTGCAAGTCCCGGGTCTTAATTCCTTTGATCCCAGAGGGAATTCATATGTTGCTGTTGATGTTTATACCATTGGCTTAAGGGCAGTGTTTAGTCAGATGATGGATGGCAAAGAAAGAGCTATCTCTGTTATCTCCACAGTAGTCACAGGAGCAGAAAAAACATTACAATCCTATTGAGAAAGAGGCACTTGCTTGTGTTTGGGCAGTAGAGAAATTCAATATTTTTTTGTGGGGGTAGCCTTTTGTATTGGTTCCTGATCATAAGCTGTTGGTGTACATAAGGGATGGAGTAAGATTTGGTAAAGCTTCCTCTAGGCTCATCAGACTTATTGCTAGATAACAAGTTTAATTTTGAAATACAACATATTTCTGGTCACAAAAACATCACTGCTGACTGTGCCTCAAGGATGCCATCTAAGGATGAGAAAGAGGAGGCAGTTCTTGACCAGCTTGAGTGAATAGTAGCTGTGGTTGATGTGTTGGGCAACTACAATAGTACTATATCAGAGTCTGTATGGGTGACTTCATCTGAAGAACTTGAGCAGTTGGCAAAAGTCAAACAGTATGTTGTGAAAGGGTGGCCACCCAGTAGGTAATCTTAATCCAGGGCAACAAAGTTATGCTAAAGTGACCAGTGACTTAGTTATAGAAAGCAATATTTTTGTTAGCTGGGTCTGGTGGCTCAGTGGACTAATATGTTTATTGCAGGGACCTGTGTTCGACCTCATGGTCACAGGTTCCAATCCCGGTGGGTCCACTCAGCCTTACATCCATCTGAGTTCGATAAAATGAGTACCATTGAGTTGGGTAACAATAAACATCTGTTATTTAGCACCAAGACACCTACGGGTAATCCTGCGCTTTACAAATACATTTGTTATGTTGTTAGGCATGATCCGTCTGGTCCACCTTTGGGTCTTAGAAACAAACTAATTTACTTAGCTAATTTTGGACATCCGGGTGTATCTGGTTCTAAATGATAGCTCAAACAGCATTATTGGAGGCCAAGAATGCATGTGAATGTTGAAAGGTTTGTGGAAGCTTTCAATGTTTGTGTGCAGTCTGAAAAACATTAGAAAGTGTTATGTGAACCATTGAATTTACAAGACTGTCCACAGAAACCGTGGAAGAATGTCCATTGATTTTTTCAGACCTTTTGATGTTCTGGGAAGACAAAATATATTTCTGATAGTATTGATTGCCACATTTCAAACTGGATGTTTTTATGGAGCATCCTAATACTGATGAGGTGATTCAATTTTTGGAAAGAATGTTTCTGATTGAAGGTTTCTCCAAAGTGCTAATGTCTGATAATGGGGTACAATTTGTATCATCCAAAATGTTGCTCTTCCTTAAAAAAATTGGTATCCATACTGAGAAAGGACCCTTATATTGTCACAAAGCAAAGCACTAGGTAGAAAGGGCAAACAGATTTATTAAAGATGCTATTTAGGCAGCTCTACAAAAGAGAAATTGTACTATTACCATATCACACCACATTCGGCAACTGGCGTGTCTCCTTACTTTTTGATGAGGGGACGGCAGTGCTGCACTCTTTTGACACCTCACTTTGGGAGTTCTACTAGAATCAAATTAAGGGGAAGTATTATGATGAAGTCCATAGATCTAAACCCAAAGTTGTTAGTCCTGGTGATTGGGTGCACACTGTCAAAACTGCTTTGCAACGCAAAGGTACATCTAAGTTTTTGATGCCTGTTCAAGTTGATAAAGTAACAGGTATTGCAGTTTATTTGAGAGAGAGAAGTTAGTGGAACAAGAGTTCAGTGGTGGTACTCAAACCAGGACAAGAAAAAATGTTTGAGGAGGTGGCTGGGGACAATTCGTTTTTAGGTCGAACCTGGCGTAAGTGAGGCTTATTGTTGTCTACTTGCCTCGGAAGTGGGACAGGAGATGGGCACGCGCAGAGCGATTTTAGCAGGTGTACGCGACGTACACCCAGTGCTGTGCTCAGCTCCTGTCCCACTTCTGAGGCAAGTCAGCCTCCTGCAATAGAGAGCGCGCGCACACACACACACACACACACACACGCACAAACACACACACCCCCACTGTCCCCCTTCCTCCAGCAAGCCAGCTGCATGCAGTAAGTGTGTGCGTGCACGCACATACACACACACACACAAAAACAAACAAACACACACACCCTCCCCCCACCCCATGCTTTCACGGCGTTTCACACACCCACACAAAAACAAACACACACACACCACCCCCCACCACGAGCTTTCAGGCCACGCTCTCCGCCTCGCTCTCACCTGTTGTAATCCTGCCAGTGGACGGCAGGAGGCCGGGGCAGCAGAACTGGCATTTCAGGCCACGCTCTCCGCCTCGCTCTCACCTGTTGTAATCCTGCCAGTGGGCGGCAGGAGGCCGGGGGCAGCAGTAGAACCCGGCCCCGGTGACCGGGTGGAACGTACCTGGAATGGCCTGGACACCACTGCTGCGCATGCTCCGTGAACCTGGAGCAGCATGCAGCCCGCTGTGCAAATGGGAGGACGAAACTGAAAGTGAAAGCAAAGCAGCGGATTAAACGGAACAGACTATTGGCTCACGTGCCTACTAAAATAGGCCTCTTGTTTCCCTCTGCATTTTGGAAGTTGTAGCAAAGAAAAAAGTGGACAGGAGCATCTAATTACGCGTGACCCTGGGTAATCGGGCAGCTATGATCATAAGATTGAAAAATGATATCCCAGGACTGAAGGGAGATGGCAAATGTGGTGTGCCCACTCCCTCACAATGAACACAGTCTGCCATGTTTGCTTGGCTGCGCCCCACACACACTTCCGTTTCTTAATAACCACACTGAAACTACTGCCAGTTACACGCCCCCCCACTACACACACACACACACACTTTTATCTCTAACGCTAAGAAAAAGAATCTCGACATAAAGCGCTCAAGTATTCCAGACAACGAATGCTGCTAAAGCAATAATGGCCTCCCTTTTTAAAAGGCACCTTAAAGAGCTGCCAAAAGCCAGTATCCGGTGTACTCACTGCGTTGTATGCCCTCAGTCAGCCTGTTGAGTGACGAGGGGAAGAGCAGGTGTCTCCTAGTCCTCCCACGGTTGTTTCCCAGAGCAGGGTTCGCTTGTATGTGGGGGGGGGTATGCCAGCAGGAGGTTAGGATGCAGGTGTGTGCGTAATTGCCAAGGGATTCTTGTTCCAATGCATTTCAAGGTGCGGTTTGTACCTTTTTTCCTTTCCAGTGGGGGCTACTGTGTACGTGGAAGGGCTTTATACCATCACAGCCCATGGGACTGGCAAGCTGCGCAATGCTGAAACCCAAAGGCACACAGTTCTTCCGTAGCGCATGCTGCAGAATGAACCTCTAGGCGCTTACAAATCGAAGTTTCTGATTAAATGTCATCCAGCCCAAGTGTATTTTTACATACAAAACAATGCAATCTGGGCCTGCATTACTGTAGTTCTGGGATGAAACAAGGATTTTTTTTTGTTTGGAGGAAGGCGCACGGCTAAGAAATAACGCTAATGAATCCACCTCTAAGGTTCTTGGTGTGTTTGAGGTGCAAAAAGGGTGAGGGGATGAGCGCTATAACCCCCCAGTGGAAGTACTAACAGATGCTAGTACTGAAAAGTATACAAAACGTAATACCCATGCACACTCCAAATTATATATACATTAGTATCGTTGACGTCACGTAGAATGTTCATTGAGACAAAGGCTAGTAACAAACACGGTAACACTTATGTAACTAGATAAATCAGACGTTGAAGTGTTGTGTCTTTTATTGTTCGGACATGGAGAACCATCCGACACGTGTTTAGTCGCATATGGCACAGTCCACCTGCGACTCTTCAGGGCTGTACTAAGCAAGTATAAAAACAGAAGGTCGCTCTGTCGGTGATAATTCCAACTCGACAGGGCCCAGGACCGGGTACAGGCCTAATCGTCAATGGGTGGGAATCCTCAAGCAGGTATATTGTTCGAGAAGCCCAAAGGTCATCACTCAGGTACTGTGATATGAATCGAACATAATATTAATAGTTGTACGGATATCTGTCAGTGCACGGCGAGTCTGAGTCAGTGCAATCAAAAGTAGTCTTCAAAGTAGGAGGTTCGAAAAACAGGACGGGTGCGTCCAAAAATGGAATCCCAAGTGTGCGCCGGATAAGCTCACACCATTACTGATGGGGGCACAATGTTCTGCTCTGTGGCACACTTGAACTGGTTGTGCCCTGCGCAAACCAGGTAATTGTGCCCTAGCACAATGAATATGCTGTGCCCAGCCACAAATATCTTTTCCAATATGTTTATTATTGCAAGATAAGACAGAAGAAATAATACAAAAAATACATTGAATCATGTGACAATAAATTGACATAGTATTAGCTTTGTATTAGGTTTTACAATATAAAAGAAGATCAGCAGAGAAAATAAGAAAACAAGAGAAAAAGAAACGGAGTACTTTTTAACTAGCTAAGAGAAATGCCCAAAATAGTAGATAGTCACTGATAAATAGAAATTTCCACTTTTATAGTTAAAAAAAATGTTTCCAAATCTTTTCTTTTTTTTTAGAGGCTTTTAGGCCTCTATGTTTAGCTAATGTAAGTTCCATAATTCTTATTTCGCTAACCAGAGCACACCAATCTGAAACGTTAGGAGGATCCTTAGATATCCATGTTCTTGCTATAACTAATCTTGCACAAGCAAAGAGAATAGTTATGAGATCTTTATTAAGACAATTAATTTCTTGAATATCTAATAAAACTAAATGTACAGAGAGTACCGGAATTGTTATCTGTTTATCTTTTAGGATTTCCATTATTCCGTTCCAATATGCAGATAATGCAGGACAGGAAAATAGCATATGTTCAATTCCAGCCGCATATAAATCACATTTTGGACATTTAGTTTTATCTGTTGCTGAATTCCCCTGTGTCCAGGTAGATAATCTTTGTGGTGTATAATAAAGTTCTGAAATTGTTCTATAGAGTTGCAATCTAAGGTTGGAAGAGTGTACTATGTTATTTAAATGGGATAGTGCCGTTGCAATCTGTGTAGGATTTATGTCCATATTGAGTCTACCAGACCATTTTAATGCAATTTTAATCGTATCATCACACTTACCCTTAACTAAATGTTGATAGCCCAATTTTATTAGTGATTTTGTTTTAACGGAATATATACACTCCAATAGGTCCGATTGAGTAACTTCCGCTATTTTCATTTTGCAATAGAGGAAATCTCTTATTTGTCTGTATTTAAAGTACATATCATTAGTTATACCATTTGTTGTTTTCAGGCTTTCAAAATCTAACATACCATTTAATCCATAAAGGTCTCCGAGTGTATTTATTCCATGTCTGATCCATCGGTTTTCTGTCCCATCAGAAAAAATTCCAGGAAGACCTGGATTATTCCAGAGTCTAAGTTCAGCATTAAAAAATGAGCTTTTGCTTATGGACAAAATTTGATCCCAGATTTTTTTGATGTGCTTAGCCGTCTTGAATTTAACCCGTTTAAAATAATTTGGGTCGTGTGCGCGAAGTAAGAATTGTTTACTTTCAGTTCCTAACATGTATTCATGAAAAAATTGTGGAATTTCATTCTTTATTAAACTCCTTATTCGACGAAAAAAGGTGGCTAGAAAGTAGAGATTAAAATCCGGAAAAGCAAGTCCCCCTTTAAATGTTGGCAATTTCAGAAATTTAATAGCCCTTCGTGCTTTTTTGTACCCCCATAAAAAGCTGCTGCATATGCCATCTAGTTTTTTAAAGAAGAGTTTATTAGGTTGAAGTGGTATAGCCCTGAATAGGTAAAGTAGTTTGGGTAATACCTTCATTTTTATCAAGTTGAGTCGTCTTATTAAACTAAGCGGTATCTTGTGCCATTTTTTAAAACTTAAAGTAGTTTCTTTTAGGAAAGCTTCATAGTTCATGTTTAGTATTTTTCCCACATTAGCAGCTAGCTTAATTCCTAAATATGTAGCATTTTGGCAGATATCGTATATAGGTTCATCAGGGGTATAGTTGACAATAATTTGTGTTTTGCTCACGTTGAGTTTATACCCAGATACTTTTCCAAATTTTTCCGCTTCGTTAATAATCCCGGGCATTGCTTTATTTATGTCTATTGTATATATTGCAATATCATCGGCAAAAGCTGTTAATTTGAGGGATTTTTCCCTGTGGTTAACCGGAATGATACTGACCTGATCATTTAATGCATTTAAAAAAGGTTCGAGAGAAAGAGCAAAAAGTAATGGGGAAAGGGGGCAACCTTGCCTTGTTCCTCTTCTTATCTTAAAATTAACAGAATCTTTACCCCCATAGCTTATCTTAGCCAGTGGTTCATCGTATAGTGAGCTTGCCCAATCCAAATAAGGTCCAGATATTCCCATTTTCTCTAATACTTCCCACAAGTATTCCCACCCCACTCGGTCAAATGCCTTTTCGGCATCTAACATGATCATGCAGAGTGGGGTGTGAATAGTTTCAGCCACATCAAAGGCTGTAATTGCCATATTTACATGGGCTGTGGTATCTCTACCCATTACAAAGCCGTGCTGTTGTGAGTTGACCATATCAGGCATAATAGGGGCAAGGCGGTTGGCGAGAATTTTGGAGAAAATTTTAGCATCTGAATTAAGCAGAGAAATTGGGCGGTATGAACCACACTCTTTTTCAGGTTTGCCTTTTTTGATGAAAAAGATTATTTTGGCAATTTTCCAAGATGCTGGTGCTTGTTTAGATAAAAGAATTGAGTTTATCACATTTTCTAACAGTGGTAGTAGTTCTTGGGCACAAGTTTTATATATTTCCAAAGGAAGACAGTCCTCTCAGACTGCCTTCCCTAGCGGTAAAGCGTCAATTGCACGTTTTATTTCAAATGATGTTATTTTTGAGTTTAATTGCTGGAGAGCTTCTATATTTAACACCCTTTGTGTTGTTATGTGTTTATTAAGGTACTGTGTTATTGTGCTTTTAGAAGGTATATTATCGGGGGTATAGAGATTTTGATAATATTTAACAAATTCATTTAATATTTGATCTGCTTGTTCGTAAATGCCTTGATCTGCTCCTATTATTGCCTTATTTTAGTTTTAGCTTTTTTATCCGCAGTTTTATAAGCAAGTACTTTGCCTATAAGATCCCCACCTTCATATTGAGCAAATTTATATTTATGTATTTTTGCACTATATCTTTCTCTTAAAGTTTTTTTTAATCCTGCCTGTAATTCAGCTAACTTTAATCTGATCTCATCAATAGCATTTTTTGAGTGTCGCATAGCGTCAGCAAGTTGTTGTTCAGTATATAATATAGTAGAAGTAATTCTCTTATTAGCTCGGCGACTCTCAACGTTTGACCTTAGTATATATTGTTGAGCAAACCCCCTAATGCTACATTTGCAGGTATCCCATACAGTATTAATACTAGCCGAATTAATATTTAGTAGTATAAACTCTTGTATATGTTTTTTTAGAAGTGTTGTGAACCTAGTATCAGCCAGTAGGTACCTTGGGAATGTAAAATTTCGTGTTTCTTTTATTTGATCTAATATTACAAATTCAAGTAGCAGAGGGTTATGGTCTGAAGTAATTTTTGGGCATATTTCAATTTCACAATTATCTACTATTTGGTCCGATGCCCATATCATGTCTATTCTTGAGCACGATCTATGCGGTGCAGAATAGTGGGTGTAACCTGCTATCAGAGGGTGTTTAGAGCGCCATATATCTTTCAGATTGTTTAGTCTAGCTAATTCTATAATTGCTGATCTAACTTTATGCATTCTATTTAGATTACTTTGCCCGGTAGAATCTATTTTATAGTTAATAACACAATTAAAATCCCCAGCAATTATACTTTCTCCCTCCCATTCAAGTAGCTCTATACTTAATTCTTCAAATACTTTGGGATCATCAATATTAGGTCCATATACCACACATAGTACACATTTTTTGTTATCACCTTGCATCTGTGCAATTGCCCACCTGCCCCGAGCATCTGAAGCAGTTTTAATTGTATCAAATCGAGTTCCTCTTTGTTTTAAAATGGCTACCCCTCTAATAGTTGCATTCAGCGTGGAGCATACAACCAATTGATAACCCATCTGAGAAAGCAGTTTTCTGACCTGATATTTAATGTGAGTTTCTGAAAGTAGCACAAAGTTTGGATTGTACATTTTAATCTCTTCTTGTACTAAGTTCCTTTTAATTTTACTATTTAGGCCATCTACATTCCAACTTAGTAGTCTTATTTTAAGCATTTATAATATCGTAAAGTTTCTCCCGTATAGTTGATTCCCCTCTTGTTGATACCTTCTTTTTTAACAACATACTGCTAGTATTCTTTAAGACAGAATCAATTCTTGCAATAAACTTTTTCCACATTTTTTCTCCCCACCCTTTACCACCCCCTCCCTTGCTAAGACCCCCCCCCACCCTCGCACCCTCACGTCCCTTAGGGGGGAGCACCCCTCTATCTTCTGCTGCCGCTGTATAGGCAGCGTAGTGGAGGGGCTTACATGAAAAACTGCCCCAGCCGCATCATATGTATGTCTATATTTGACCACACCTAGAAAAAGGAGAGTATATGTAAACCAGCACACAAAAGAAAGAAATTAAAGGTAAGGGAATGAAATGAGAAGGTAAGATATAAAATAAGCCAAAGGTTATTTGGGTATTATATCAGCAATTAGTCTGTAAAAGGAATAGTGTCATTATTAATGAATTCTAATTGTTTTTTTTGTTTTTTTTTCAGTTATCCTCTTTTCCTTTTTCTTTTTCCAAAGAAATTTTTTCCAGAGCTTGTGCTGCCGCTTCGGGTTCAGTAAAGAATACCACTTGACCATTGCGTATAACTTTGAGACGTGCAGGTTCTTGGAGATAGGCCATGCACCCTAAGTCTTTGAAAGAGTCAATCATTTTCCGAAGTTCCCATCGTCTCTCCATTGTGCCTTTGCTTAGGTCTGACTTCACGAAAAAAGATAGGTTATCAATAGTTACTGGCTTATTAGGTCTGGCTTTGAGTGAGACAGCTTGCTTCAATAGAAAATTCCCAAAATAAATCAAAAATGGTCTAGGGAATTTACTATTTTTGTTTTTTTGAAACAAAGGCAGTCTATGTACTCTCTGTAATTGGGAGTCCCAGTCCCAATCGGATAAATCACTAAAGGCCCTTTGAAATAGTTTCACCAGAAAAGATCTCGGGTCGGCCCCCTCCATTCCTTCTGGAATTCCAAATAGTCTGAGATTTTGTCTCCGAGCTCGATTTTCCAAGTCCTCTACTTTAGCTTCCAGTTTAGAGACCCTTGAGGTGTTCTGTTTTGCTGTTGTTTCTGTTCTACTAGCGCCTTCTTCCACTTCTACTATACGTTGTTTTATGTCATCTATTTCTTTTGTGACCCCACCCAAACTTTGACAAATTTCTCTCATGCAGACTTGTATCTGAGTGTTGTCTTCTCTTAGCTGTAAATACTGTTGTTGACTCTCCGTCCTTTGTGCAAGAAGAGTTTGCATAATTGTTTCCATAGATATAGTATTTGATATAGTACTGGATGAGTCTTTTGATATGTCTTGTAGTGGTGGTATATCTTGTGCATGTGTTTGAGCCTGAAATGAAGTTAGATTGAGAAGGTCCATATGAGTTGTCTTTGCCAGCGGGTTATTAGCGTCCAAAGGAGCGGTACTCATGTCTGCTTCCTCTGTTACATTGTTTACCCTATCAGGCTGTCCCACTAAGTTATCCACTGACATTGTTTTAGTTGATTTTAAACTTGTAAGTATATAGCCCGGGTCCTCCCTAGTCATATTAGAGTTAGCTGTTGTATCTTGAGAGTTAATGCTAATGTCTACAGATTCATCGAGTTCAATGTTGTTAGTAAAAGTGGAGGTGAAGGTAGTCGTCGAAGTAGCACCATCGCAATTTTCATTATTTGTGTTTGCGCTAGTTTCGCCTGTGGGGGTTGGTAATTCATGGTTCACAAAAGTTGAATTCTTTAAGGATTCCATTATACGTACTTTGTTGCACCCCTGAAAATTGTGCTCGTCTTCGGGGCTTGTACCAGAAAGTCTTAGAGCCATATTCTTTACACCACCCTTAGCTTCAATCCATCTTCTCAGTGGACTATCATCAAATAAGCGGCTTTTCTTGTTTCCAACTGGTTCTCTAGTTAGTGGTTTGAGGGTTATATTTTTTTGTTTGGTTTTAGCCTTCATTCTGGTTTTCCTTGAACCAATTAGTTTGCTAGTGTTAGTTTTAATTTTAGGGGTGCCATCTGTTTCTTCCTCGTCTGTTATTTCCTCATATTCCAGATTGGGGTCCTCATCTGTTTGCCTGATATTTTCTTGACTTGAACCATCTCCTACTTTTTTTCCCCCCATTTTACACTTATTTGTTGGTGCATTGATTTTAGTGTTTAATTCCACTGTGTCCCCTCCATTTTCAAGCATGGTATCTTGCGTCTTTTTTGGGCTAGTAATTTCAGCTAAGGTCCCTTCTTCACCTGTCTTCTCCGTACCCGTTTGAGTTTCATTTGTTGTAGCATCTTCAAAATTTAGTGGATTTTCTAAAGAAAGTATTGCTTTATTTACTCTAGAAAGTTTATCAGAACCCTTATTTCTACTCCTATTTTCCACTTTCTCTGCTATAGTGGTTGCCATCAGAGCTTCAATCAAAGCTTCATTCGCGCTGTTTTCTGAGTTTTTGTTTAAATCAGCCTGCTCTTCTAACTCCACCTCTACTTCTATCACAGACTCTTTGCACGCTTTTTGTCCCGTTAGAGTAGTTCCTCCATTCTTATCCTGCACAAGCATAGTTTCAAGTTCACTGTTTATTTCTCGGTCTAGTATATCCAAGTTTTTTTGCTTTTCATTCTTGTTTTTTTCAATATCACCAACACACTTGATTGGTTTAGTCTTCGCCGAGTGCTCTACTAGTAAAGTATTAAATCCGCCTGGCGCCACTGCTGCCATCGTACCTGTTTTTCCTTGTTTCGCCGTCTTGACAACTTGCCGGCTTCTTGTAGAACGCGTCTGCCTCGTTGACATCGGCTCCGCGCACTCCAAACTACTCGGCGCCTGTAGCACAGAGCGCAGCCTCAGGCGTACACACAGCTGCAGAGGAAACAAACAGGATCTGTAACCCGCCCCACTGAGCAGCCTCGTCGGCGATTGTCCAGGAGCGGAGAAAACCCCTGCTTAGGTGGAGCACCGTCAGGAACATCGGCTCTTGCCGTGAGGTGGAGAAGCCCCACACAGCGAGCGAGCAAAGTTGCAGCGGTCAGCTTTCGAAATGGCGCCACTATTCCCAATGCTTTTTTCTCTCCTCTCGCTTCAAAGGCTATCAAAATCAGCCAATTTGATTGCGTTTTCAGCAAAGCATAACCGAATCGCGGTGGAGCAGTTCCATGTAGCAACCTTCACCTGGCGGCTTCAGCCCGCCATCTTGACTCCGTCCCCCTCCCCCAGCCACAAATATCAGAGAAAGGCAGCCTGGTTGTTTGAAGCAGCTGGTCCTCTGACATCTGGTCTGATTTTCAAAGGGGAGGGGCCAGAGATCCCTCTGCAGGCAGATGCCCTCAGTGATTAAACCTACCTGCGGGGGCATGTCTTGTTTTAATGGCGATTATAGCAGACAAGTCCAGTGAGCACATCCGGAAATTTCAAAGGAGGCCATGTCCACTTGCAAAGTGAACAAGCATTTGCAATGCAATAGGTTCGCAGTTGTGAGAGTTTGAGCTATTGGCATTTTAAATTGCAATGCCTTTTAATTACGTGTTGGTTTTTAAAACTTAAATGAAAGGCATTGTCATTTACAATGCCAATAACTTAAACTCTCGCAAATGCTAGACCGATTGCATTGCAAATGCTTGTTGGATTTTGTCACTGAGATCATTGGTCTAAAGCAAGTTCAGCAGAAGGAATCACATTTGGAGGTACTTCTTCCTGGTGTGGCTGGTACTAAACATGATCACCAGGAAGGCGTTCCAGGTTCATAAAAAGATGACTTTCACATGTCTGAACTTACAGAGTTGACCACTAATTTGTCTGATGCAGTAACCTCACGTGGTGTTCCTTCTTTTGTAAGAGATGGTTTTACAACTAATTTGTCCATTTTCAAGGCATCAACGTCTGTGGGGAGTGATGACATTTTGGATGTTACTTCCTAGAAAAGGGTAGAAAGATTACCTAGGAAGTTAGAGGATTTCATTTTAGAGTAATATTTATGCAAGTGATTGTTTCGTTTTTTATTTTCTGGAAAGTATTATTTTTACCACTGTTTTCTTTTGCATTGTTTAGTAGTTTTTTTATATCCTAGTTGTTATCACTGTTGTAGTTGTGTGCTTTATCTTTTAATGTTTAAACAAATAGTGGACATGTTGTATGGGGCATTAGGCATGCCATAGGGAATGTACTATAGAATGTAGGCTATGTTATGTAGAAGGTGAGACGTGCAGCACCATTCCTCCCCAGGGGTAATTACTTTGGCACTAGAAATAAACCCTTATTTCTCCATCATTATCGTCCTCATCTCGTTTTTAGAGTTTTTCATTTTATTGGGGTGTAAAAAACAATACTAGCATCAGAGGTAACCAGATTACCTGTTTCAGTGCATCCCATCGCATTTTCTTGCCAACTGAATGTCAGGTGTCAGGATCTAATGCAGACTGGAGGAGAAAGTGCTGGTGAAAAGTTGTACTAGGCCCAGCTCATACACATTCAAAAGCTCTTGATCAGAGCTAAAGGTGGGTGCCGCTGGGATTGTCTCTAGTAGAAATCCACATAATTTAGAGGAAAAGTGGATGAATGGTCAATAGAATTGTCTGACATTCCACCGTAAACCATACTTTCATTTAAAAGTAGCATTAGGGTACTCAGAGGGAAGGAAAAGGAGGTGATCGAACAAGAAGCATTGATGCTTGGAGTTAGATAGACAGGCCTTTGATGACCTCCAAGGGAAGTTAAGTGTAAAGTCACAACAAATGTGAAAAAATAGTGTTTCAGTGAGAGATCAGCTCAGTAGAACGTTGAGTAAATATCCCCTAGGAACTATTTTTGGCTGGAGGAAAAAGCAAAGACATAAGTGGGACGTCTGACCTCGGTTGGCAAAAGGGTGATAGATGTAGAAAAGACATTCAGTGAGGGGGTCTAGTAAGACATGTGGCCCGCCCCCTTGTGGGAAAGATTTGTGGAAGGTTAGCAGGGCACTGTGAGGGGGTGAAGAGTCATAAAAAGGGAGTGGTAAGTGCTACTGGTGCTAACTCAGAGACAATCATGAAGGGATACAAAGGGAACAGTTGACTTCATGTTGCAAGACATAGTCCACAAACCACACTTCTGCAGAGCCTTGATAATTAACATCTAGCAAAGGCTCAATTACTGATAAAAAAAAGCAGGAAGGCTAATACATCGACACTGTTGAACATTACGTCACGGTTATTCCAAACTTAACAGAGCAGCCTGAGACTCGAACCAGTAATTCGCAAATGAATATTGCTTTCAAACAAACATTTCAAAACAACACATTTTTACCTATTATAATTCCAGGTAGTAATGTGTTAAAAGGATTCAAAGATTCTTTCTAATTGAAGTACAAAAAAGTGGCCATCTATAGGCAGTAAATGGACAGCTTTTACAGAGAAAATCAAGGTAGAATTTTTCTCTCTCTAGATAGATCTGATACAAGGCTTGCAGATATTATAGAAATATATGACTTAAGGGATAGAGAAGTTGATCTGAATAGTACTTTTTTTGTTGAGGTATTATGAAGATCTGTTTAAAAACATATAATACAGAAATAGTAAAGTGCAAATGCAACTAATCTCATTAATATGCATCAAGTCATTGTAGTGCAGGCTCTCTGTAATAGAACAATACAGAGTATTAGGCAAAATCCAAAACAGACCAAGGTCCAAATATGCAGGGAAATCAGTAAGGACTTGAACAGCAACACTACTAGTAGCATAGGATAGGTCTTCTGGTTCAACCCCAAAATTTGGCATTTATTTAGGGAATCTCTCTATGGAACAGTGTGAAAACTGCTGAATCATTGTGGTGTAAGTGCAAGGAAATACATTTACGACAAACCAGAATGCAGACTTTAAAGACATCGTAAAGCCTTACAACCTTTTTTATATAACCAATTTTTATTGATTTTTTAGGTCATAATGTGCACATCATGCAATACAATCGGAGAAAAACGCTAGTAGAGAACCTCTGATGCAGGGAATATGAGTCTATAACAGGAGTATATGGTTCAATACGAAATAAAACCGGTATCAAACAAACTAAACCAGATAGCAGATTGTGCTAACAGTGTGAATATTGAAGAATCTGCATACATGATATCTTACAGGCCATCCTGTAATCTCCTTGTGTTTGCTTTGTTCGCCCTAAGTTGGCAGGGTATGCCCAGTCGAGGGTCCCTTGCTCACTTTGCCACTGGAATAAAGCTAGCCTGGCTGATGAAGGGTGTTACCCAGAAACCGGCCCCAGGATGCTTTTTTCCGGTTCAGGAAGACCTGGCTTGGCAGTTCGAGCCGGACTGTTCCCATGAGGCACCGGGTCAAGACTGATTTGCATATAGCTGGGTCTGAACTGAGGTGGCGAAGTGAGCTAAAGAATGATGATGGATTCAACCCCGATCTGTGACGGCGGGTGAGTGGCTCAAAAGTTTCAGCGCTCCGTCCATCATCTCCTTGTGTTTGCTTTGTTCGCCCTAAGTAGGCAGGGTATGCCTAGCTGAGGGTCCCTTGCTCACTTTGCCACTGGAATAAAGCTAGCCTGGCTGATGAAGGGTGTTACCCAGAAACCGGTCCCAGGATGCTTTTTTCCGGTTTAGGGAAGAGTGTCTGAAAAGTTTCAGCGCTCCGTCCATCATCTCCTTGTGTGTGCTGCATCCCGTAATATCAAGCATATAAATCGAAACAGCATTCAACATTCTCCATTTTAAAACTTCAGAGCTCCCGCTCCCCCATCTCGAGAAATAGGAACATCAGTCAGCCGACCCATGAAGCATAGCAGAATAATAATAATGACTCCTTGGATTTGCCAGACCCTGCTAAAATCACCAGGTGCTAAAATCATTTCAGTCCGGTGCTCCGCATCACCGCACTGAAATGCATTGTCACGCATATGATGCATACTCCATAGGGTCCCAGCTGAAGCTCTGCAGCATTACCTGGCGTGTGTGGCAGCTGGCAGTGGCATCATGTGGGGAGTAATGGCGGCGTCAGCGGGTGGCTGCAGTTCATGAAATGACTTGGTGGGAGGCTGCAGCCAGCGGCAGTGCCAGCGCTGCTCCCATCAGTAGTAACAACTGCCCAACATAATGAAAACTCCATCCCCGCAACCGGACCCAACCCCATGGACTGCGGTGCCCACGGAGCCTAGAGCACACCGCTGTGCTGCTGCTGAGTGAGCCTGAGAGTCTGAATCGTGCCCGGCGGCCGTCACTCGTTTGTAAAGTGAGTCACTGGGTGGAGTGAGGTACCTCTCACTCTGCTGCTGCTTTTAAGAACACTCTCCTTTCGATAAGTTACAATAGCGCTTAGCGCTTTGCAGTAGTTAATTGTCTGCTTGTGTGATTTTTGACACTGTCTGGCTGCCGAGTGCGCGCTGACCGAGGTGGACCGCTCGGAGTTATTATGATTGGAGTTGAGCAGTTTTGACATAATACATCACCCTGGCTGGCTGTGAATGCGAACCAGCTGGGGAATTCTCGGGCGTGATGGTTTGTTTTTATGTTTATTTAAAATTAGTGAAATACATGAACCATGCCGCAACCTTGAAGTGTGTGATACATCTAAAAGTGAAGACCGCATTCAGCCTCACGCTACTGAACTCGCAGGTGTGTGGTAATGTACCCATCAGCTTTTAGACATTTACTAGCCTTAGTGAGGGGCACTTAGCCGTATGTCAGCCACAATCCCACGCCCACCGATGTGTCTGGCACGCTCTAGTGGCACACTATAGACAACAACGGGATTCTCAAAGTGCCCACTCAAAGTACCCAGTGATATTAGTCTGGGTCTTCTCAGATCCTCTTTGGGCCTTTTTTTCAAGTTTTATCTGGTTCGAGCTCACGGACCTATTTCCATCCTGCTTGGACACCCGATAGCCTAAGCAGCAACGTGGCACTATTCTGAGCTGCTAGGCCTGGAACTGCGCTTTACATGAGCACGAGTACACGTTACACATATGTTTTAGGCATGGGGGTGAATAAGTGAATTGCCCAAAATCACAGGTTATTGCGCGCTGGATATTTGAACCTGGTAATGCTTACCTATTTCCGGGGTTGGCAGCTCTAGCCCCAAGGCCACACCTCCTCCTCAGGAATATACCCAATGCTTCCTCCCCAGGTGCATCTGACATCTGTTAAATGATAACTCATCCACCAATGTCCAACATGTTGATACATGCATGTATCTGTGTGTGTTAAAGCTCTAACCAAGCGGTGCAGATCAACAAAGCACCGCAGAGCTCTTTTGATCTATAGCTTGGTTAGAGTTTTGGTGCTACCAGCCTAGGTGAGTCACGCACTCTGTCTCAGACTGCACAGTTCACTCATCTGATCTCCGCAGCATGTGCTTAACCTTATTAGGTCACTGCACTTACTCCAGTTAGTTTCCACATGAGGCTTATTATTTTTCCAAAATACCAGGGGTTTGAATGAATGTTTTGTTTGTATCCAGAGAGAAACAAAGTCCAGTACTGGTTGTCACAGTGGTGAACAGCGGCCTCTGTATTATAGTGCTAGGAGGCCCCAGCCAGCGACAGAAAGCACTGTGGATATGCACGTTGATGTAAACTGGAATTGCATACAGTATAAGATAGGCTGGTGCAAAATGCAGAAACTTGGTGTTCGATATAAACCTAGTCTTAACTTTCCATTTGAGTGGTTTTGTAGAAGTTTCACATAGTTTTAAGAGCTTCTCATTGCTCAAAATGGTGTAATTTCTGACATTATCTCTTTCCAAGCACTTCATTGTTTGGATTTACTCGTGAGAAAGTGTCACTCATAGTCGTTGAAATGTCACTCATCATTACACTAAAATTATGAAAATGTCACACATAGCAATCTGAAACCTTGACAGTATGCACTGCATATAAAGGGGACGCGGCTGGTTGAAATCCTTTGTGCATGGCCTGTTGCTCTGGTGGTTCCTCTGCGGTCTCCAGGATGTAAACGCCAACTTCAGCTCCGGCGTGTAGGACTGTTCTATGCAAGGCGAAGTGCCGCTGCTTCTTCACGGCGTCCTCGCAAGGGAGTGAGCGAAGGCAGCGGAGAGTGCGAAGTGTGCGGAGCCGGCGGCGCTTTGATCCGCTGCAGCTGTCCCGGCTTGGTCCGCGGCGGTGGGTTCAGAGCCAGGGCCAGACCGCAGGAGCATTTACGGTGGGAGCGGCTCTGAGTAGGAAATTGATTTTGAGGAATTGCCCCGAAGGGGAGCGCAAGAGGTGGAAAAGCCTGGGGGGGGAGGGGGGCCGCAGCCACCGAGGGTGTTGAGGTGCCTAATATGCGGGCAGTTACATTGGCGGCGGTCCCCCTGCAGGTGGCTAACGGACTTGGGAGAGTAGCAGGGGAAAGAGGGGGACCTACAGTCGAACAGTCTCTGGACTCACTGGACATGTGCAAGGGCACAGATTCTTAAGCTCCGGTTGCGGAGGAGAATGCAGTACAAGGCAACAGAAATCGACAGCAAGGCACCCCCTAAAGGAACGTACCGTACCTGCTATCTTTTAAAAGAAGCCGGCAGCCAAAGGTAGGCCGGTTAATCAGCCCTTACAGCTAGCACCATGATTTCAGTAGGCCAGCCTACCTGGGACGGCTCCCCTTGTCCCCAGCTTGACCATGTGGAAACGAATGCTAGCATTTCTAGGAGACTGGACAGGGAGGTGACGCTGAATACCATCTACAAGGTGATTATGGCCCATCGGGAAGAAACAAAGGCTGAAGGTCTTCGCACGCAGGGGGCGGTCCGCAAATTACAAAACACTGTCCGCCGGATAGCAAAACCATGCGCGGAAATAACTACGCGGATTGTGGAGGCAGAAGAGCGGATCACGGGTGTGGAAGACCAACTGGCACAGCAGCAGTCGACTATTGAAGGTATACAAAAAACTAGAGGGGATATAGATTGGAAGCTAACGGACCTCGAAAATAGGTCAAGACGGAACAATCTCCGCGTTTCGTTTTGTTTTTTTATTCCTCATATACCATGATGGGCATTCTTGATGGGAATCCACAACCTCTCTCTACTGATCCCCCGATTCCGGCCCTGATGTTCGAGACCCGTACAACAAGAGAGGTGCGTAACCCTCAAGCGACTTCTGCTTTCTTAGTCCACTCCATTTCATGCTACCATGGTGACCCAACGTAACTTTGGAGGAAAAGAGCCAGCAGAGCCCGGGTGGAATCATTGGAATATCCGTTACCTATTCCGCCATGCAACAAGAGCTGCCCAAACCCTATCATGACTCATACTGTCACACGCCATATCAGATTCACTTATAAGGATTATGTGTTTCAGACACTCTGAGAAAGTAGGGGCCTTTATATCCTTCCAGGACCTACATATGTCTCGCCAGGATAATTACGTAAAAAATAAATTTGGACGATAGGTCATTAAGATGATAATCTGAACTTAGCCCAAAGAGGATTGTTCCCGGAGTTACCACCAGTTGTTTGTGGAGTACATCTACCAAAAATTCCTGTACTTCGATCCAGTAACTTAATATTGCCGGGCAATCTAAAAACATGTGAAAGTCATTGGCTGCAAGATGTTCGCACCTAGTGTAGTAATACTCTAAACCAGTGATCTTTACTAATTTTTGGGTGATATATAAGCCCTATGCATGGTATAAAGATGATTTCTTTTAAGTGGGGCAGGTTTGACCACTGAATGAAGCATCGCAAAGGAATCCCTCCACATATCCTTGATGTTGTTAGGATTTAGACTAGAAACATTATACCAAAGTTTTTGAAGTTCGGGATCTGTCACCCCCTCTGTATCGAGCATAGCCCAGTACCAATGGGACACCTCCCGCTTCCATCTGCCCTTCCTTGATATTGAGTCGAACTTTGGATTGGATACATTAAAGTCCCAGGATTTAGTTGCCCACCATCCAGACAGCTGGTAATATTTAAATCTGGTCAAGGTCCCGCCTGTCATGCTGGATAGGGACTCCCAGTGCAGGAGCTGCGAGTCTTTCTGCAAGTCCTGCCATCGCATTAGACCTACCATTTTAAGGGGGCGGGATAGTTGATCATTGAGGCAATCTAGAGTACCTGGAGAGTCCCAGATCGGGGCCTGGGATGCATAATATGGAATTCTTAAAGTTTTTCTGATATACAGCCAGTTCTTAAGGGCCTCATCTAGGATCTTTAGCCTGACCTTCTTATAAAACTTTGGATCATCATATTTAAAAAGGAAATATTCTTGCCCTTGAGGTATACCATGTAACAAGGCTTAGAACAATAAACCTAGGGAAGTTGCATCTGTCTTATCGATCAACATTCCAAATTTTTTAAAGTGAAATGAGTGGCAACCATTTGAAAAACTCGGCAGCAGCAACCTACCTCTTGGCGAATCTTGGCTCCTGACACCGCCTGGTCACTCGAGAGTGCTCCGGTCTCCATCCAGGCTCGGGCTCCTGTGGCACGTCCGGGCCCTCGGCGGCACCTCTGACTTTCCCTTGCGGGCTCCTGCCATCAGCCCAGGTCCCCCCCCGCCGCCAGCGACGCCATTACATCCAGCATCGCGGCCGCTGAGAGGGGGGGACTACAACCCCCAAGAGGCTTTGCGGCCGGCGCCGCATACCTTCAGCCGGCGCCCAGAGGCGCATAAAAACAACGGTCTCCTTGGTCACTCGAGAGTGCTCCGGTCTCCATCCAGGCTCGGGCTCCTGTGGCACGTCCGGGCCCTCGGCGGCACCTCTGACTTTCCCTTGCGGGCTCCTGCCATCAGCCCAGGCCCCCCCCCGCTGCCAGCGACACCATTACATCCAGTGTCGCGGCCGCTGAGAGGGTGGACTACAACCCCCAAGAGGCTTTGCGGCCGACACCACATACCTTCAGCCGGCGCCCGGAGGCGCATAAAAACAACGGTCTCCTTCTGGCAGAGTGGGAACCATTTGAAAAACTCGGCAGCAGCAACCTACCTCTTGGCGAATCTTGGCTCCTGACACCGCCTGATCACTCGAGAGTGCTCCGGTCTCCATCCAGGCTCGCGCTCCTGTGGCACGTCCGGGCCCTCGGCGGCACCTCTGACTTTCCCTTGTGGGCTCCTGCCATCAGCCCAGGTCCCCCCCCCGCCACCAGCGATGCCATTACATCCAGCGTCGCGGCCGCTGAGAGGGGGGGACTACAACCCCCAAGAGGCTTTGCGGCCGGCGCCGCATACCTTCAGCCGGCGCCCAGAGGCGCATAAAAACAACGGTCTCCTTCTGGCAGAGCGGGAACCATTTGAAAAACTCGGCAGCAGCAACCTACCTCTTGGCGAATCTTGGCTCCTGACACCGCTTGGTCACTCGAGAGTGCTCCGGTCTCCATCCAGGCTCGGGCTCCTGTGGCACGTCCGGGCCCTCGGCGGCACCTCTGACTTTCCCTTGCGGGCTCCCGCCATCAGCCCAGGCCCCCCCCGCTGCCAGCGACACCATTACATCCATCGTCGCGGCCGCTGAGAGGGGGGACTACAACCCCCAAGAGGCTTTGCGGCCGACACCGCCTACCTTCAGCCGGCGCCCGGAGGCGCATAAAAACAACGGTCTCCTTCTGGCAGAGTGGGAACCATTTGAAAAACTCGGCAGCAGCAACCTACCTCTTGGCGAATCTTGGCTCCTGATACCGCCTGATCACTCGAGAGTGCTCCGGTCACCATCCAGGCTCGCGCTCCTGTGGCACGTCCTGGCCCTCGGCGGCACCTCTGACTTTCCCTTGCGGGCTCCTGCCATCAGCCCAGGCCCCCCCTGCCGCCAGCGATGCCCTTACATCCAGCGTCGCGGCCGCTGAGAGGGGGGGACTACAACCCCCAAGAGGCTTTGCGGCCGCCGCCGCATACCTTCAGCCGGCGCCCGGAGGCGCATAAAAACAACGGTCTCTTTCCGGGACGCGCACGGGCGGTCGCCGGGCTGAGCCCGGGCAGAGGGTGGGCCGTCTGTGGCCGTCTGGGGCTGGCCGAGGCTGGGCTGGGCCATCCCTCTTGGTCTACCCTTCTCATTTGCTCCAGCCTGCGGACTGAACATTTGTAAATACTGCCTTTTATATAATATATAGCTATATGCATATTATCCTTATTCTTATATTTTTGATGCAATCATTGTTACCTGTATTTTTAGCGTGTTAATATTGTGAAAATTCCACTGTGCTATCATTCTAATATATCTAAGTGTATTGCTAAAAGACATGGGGAAAAATACTCCCATTCATTCGAATGGGAAAACAAGAGTAGTTGCTAATCCCCCCCTACCTACCCTGACAGCAATAGACCGAATGCTGCAGCAGACGATCGGGGTGGTCGCCTCTGCTATTGAAAGCACAGAAAGACGTTTATCTCTGCCACCTGGCTTCCTCCCCCCCTTAGCTAATACAAACATGTCAATGCTAACTACTAACTCCCAGGATTTCATACTAGCCCCCTCTTTTGTTGCTTTGCCTGGAAGAAATAGTACCACACCAATAAACGAGAGGTCACTTAGGGCTCCCACGGATGTAATTGAATTACTGCCCCTAACTGCAAGGTTATCCGTGACCCCCTCTTTATGTGTCAGCAATCAGATCGGCGATCCCACTCCTCTAAATGAGGACGTCTCAGGCAAAGAGGGACAAGACATCTCGGGAGCCCAATCCCTTTTCTAAATATTAGTGATAGCCCCTGTGTGAGAACTAGAGGGCAGAAGGCTAGATCTAAGCAAAAACATACTGCTAGAGAAAGGCAATCTAGTAAAGCAAGTAAAACTAGTAAAAGGAATACTAAATCTAAACAAAACAAAGTTATGGAAAATTTAAATGGGAGTAGAGGGAGCGAGGAGAATGATCAGACAGAAATTGTCCCCTTACCAACTACTAGTAGGGACCTAAAAGATGATTCATTCTGGGAGAGAATGGAAACTCTTATAATGATTTTTTTAGAACCCATTACTCTAAAAGTCAAAAATATAGAATTAAGGCTAACTATCATCGAGGGAAAGCTTGACAAGAAGCCGACCCCAAGTGAGGTTAAGTCTTTACCTCACATCAGTGCCACATGTTCTAAAATTACCTCATTAGCCCCCGCTAAAGTGTCAGTTCCAGCCAAAGTGGCAGTTCCTGTTAAAACACCAGCTCCAACTAAAGTACCAGCTAAATCCAAACATCTTAACCCAAAGCTTACTGATCGGCCTGATCACAAAGGCTTAAGAGGAGATACTATAATTAATGACAATGGGTCTGTTGACTCACCCATGGTAGCCCCGAATGTGTCCTCGTATGTACCATCCCAACAAAATAGAACATTAGAGGATCACCTCGAGGAAGGGGTAACGCCAAACCTCTTTAATTTAAATCTCCTGCCAGAAGCAACGCCATATACTGTGGTCTTGGCAAATGTACCTCCACTCCCCCCTAATACTGTTGAAAACTGGTCAACCCTGAGAAATAAATCCCTTTATTTCCTGTCATCTAGGGTTGGACTTAAAAATCATCTTTTCTCACAGATTAAAATGGCTAGAAGAGCAAGATGGGTAGGCACATCAGTTAAAACGCTGAGGGGTGACTGTGTAGTTCTATCATTACGGTCCCCTCAACTGGTTAATACAGTGTTGGAAAGAGTGGCCATGGGGACTTATGATTCACATTTTGTTAACATTCTCCCCCTTGGTTACTTCTATTCTCCTCCTCGACCAATTAGACGCATAGCCCCCCGCTGCCCTCCCATGAACTCAGAAGAACCATGGGTCAGAAGATATGGAATTCCAACATTTAATTACTATGAAACTCTTAGTGGTTTGGAAAATATCGACTGACTGTGGTTGGACACTATTAACCCCACTGCACCAGGTTTAGATGAAGTCTGTCATCCTAAATTCTGTACAAGTGAATACGTAGTTGCAATTGGGGAGAAATTACCATCTGTAGTCCTAGCCATGAGTGAGGATGTGGAGCTTGGGGGGGGTGTTCTGACAGCAGATGAGGGCATAGGGTGGTGGGGGGGTGACCAATTGGCCCCCTTTTTACACATTGACCCCATCCCTATGTCCCCTACAGTCTCATCTATCCCCCTGACAAGTCCATCGGTGCTTAAAATTTCATCATGGAATATAGCTGGCATTAGATCTAAAATTGAAAACCCAATTTGGAGGGATTTTATTCAATCCCAAGACTTGCTTTGTTTTCAAGAAACATGGAGCCTTGAACCAGTACATTTGAATGGCTATAGAACTTTTTATACTTCAGCTGTAGCTGTTCCCCATGGAAGACCTAAGGGTGGCTTGAGTGTTTATTTGTCTAACAAATTAGAGTTTGGGAAAATTACTGAACCTGTTAAAGACATTTATTTTCAGATTTTGGTACTTGGTCTGGCTTCTGATACTCCAATTGTAATTGTCAATCTATATAATAATATTCCCTGTGATGATGTTACGAATGTCTTAAGGAAATTGATTAAAGCCTTGTTTGTACAGGAAATTTTTTTTAAGCACAAACTGATGATAATCATGTTGGGGAATTTCAACTGTAATTTGTGTGAATTAATTAAGGACAATAGGTGCGGTGTAACATGGGATGATAGTGAGGGACGTTTCCATTTTAAACATACTATTTTAGGGGAACAATTTAAAATCTTGCTAGCTAATTTCGATCTAGGGTTTGTAAATGAAATGTGTATCTCTACACCTACACTAGCCCCAAGATTTAATGGTAGAGGTTGCTCTACATTATAGACTACATCACTATTTCTAATAAGTGTGGGAACAGAATACATTTTTTTAGTGTTCCTGATATAGTATTGAGCGACCACTTTCCGCTTTGCGTGACTATCCTGCTACCCACTGTATCCACGCTGATCAATGATAAAGAATGTAACAGCTTGGACACTACTTTAGCTATTGGTAACATTAATGGATATACATTAAAATGGGCTATGATAAATGAGGCAGAGATAATTAAAACAGTGGTTGATAAATGCCTTTTAGAAATAACAACGTGTTTAGAGATAGATTCACCACCTGAACTTTGTCTTGCATCCTTTTCCGTAATATCGAACGAAATTAAAAACTCCCTCACCAGGCAGTTTAAGAACCGAAAGAAAGAGGGAGGCTGGTTTGATTCCAGATGCACCAGGGCCTATGCAGCCCTAAAAAAGGCGCTGCACAATAAACCCAGATCTGCTGAGGCAATCCGCAGATCTAGGAAAGATTATAAAATGGCAATTAAAGATAGGAAAAACACTTTGAGGTCTGAAGCTTGGGAGGCTCTTCATTCAGCCTCCATAATAAATGATAGCGCAAGCTTTTGGAAAATTGTGAGAACTCCCTTTCTTAGTGAAGATGTCAGTCCGAAAATAGATATAGCAATATGCGACTCAGATTGGGTCAGACACTTCTCGAGAGTGTATGAAGGAGAGGAACAAGTGGGGTCTTTGATCCCCACTCTTGATTATCCCCCTAGCAGAAACTTGCATTTTACTCTCAAGGAGGTTGAAAAGGCTCTGAGTAGAAGCAAGAGCGCTAAGGCGCATGGCCCAGACGGGGTTCTCATAGATATATTTAAGAGTATTTCCTCTCTGTGGGCGCCCCTCCTGGTCCAGGTGCTTAACGCTAGCTGCTTTGCTGAATTCCTGCCCACTTGGGTGGAATCTGTTATAGTTCCGATTTACAAGAAGGGAAATAGACAGGACCCAGCCTGTTACAGGCCTATTTCCCTACTGGATTCCTTCACTAAGATAGCGGGTAGAGTTATTCTGGACAGGCTCCTGGAGTGGGCAGAGGAAAACTCTGTTCTGTCTGATCTTCAGTATGGCTTTCGTTCCGGCCTGGGGACAGTAGAACAGGGTTTGAACTTGCTAATGCTGGTCGGGAAATACACGAGGGCAAAACAGGGCAATTTGTTTTTGGCCTTTGTAGATCTCTCGGCCGCCTTTGATTGTGTGGTCCATTCTAAACTGTGGTTAATATTAGAACAAAATGGGGTTGAATCTAACATTATTTATTAACTTAAACGTTTTTATAGCAACGCTTCAGCCCGCGTTCGCTTTGGCCTAAATGGAGAACGCACCGACAAAATTCCAATCAGGAGTGGGGTCAGGCAGGGCTGTGTCCTGGCCCCTTTCCTTTTTAATTTGTATATAAATGGACTGGAAGAAGTCTTGTGCAAAGATAGCTTGGATCCCCCATTTGTAGGAGGCCGCCCAATACCAGCACTTTTGCACGCTGACGATGCTGTACTTATGTCACGTACTCAAGTGGGCTTACAGCGGGTGGTTGACAGCTTTTCCCGCTTTATGAATGAGCTGGGCCTGAAAGTCAATACATCAAAGACTTTCACTATGTATTGTGGTAGGCAAAGTAAACCTAAGAGGCCTATTTTTATAGCTGGACAGAAGCTCGATTTTGCCAAGCACTTTTCTTACCTTGGGATACTTTTCGCCCAAAACGAGACGTGGACCCAAGCTGTTTCTGTTAAAAAGCTTGAGCTTTTTCGATCGACCGCTGCTCTTAAAATCTTCTCAAATAAACTAGGGACTAGACTCCCCGCAGAATTAATTAAAATCTATAAAGCTAAATGCGTAGGTGGTGCTACCTATGGTAGTGGGGTTTGGGGTTTTGCAAACTCCGCGCCTATTCAGATTGCTGAAAATTCTTTTTTAAAATATATTCTGGCACTCCCCAAAAGCTCCTCTAATTTTAATTGTCACTCAGAATTAGGTCTTTCTTACATAACAGATCTGATTAAACTAGAGCCAGTGCTGTTATGGCACAGACTCTGGACACAAGAAGCAACACGTTTAAATTGAGATGTTCTGATAGACATTTTAAAATTGGAGGGTGCTACAAAAATACCATGGGTGAAGTATGGTTTTAATTTCCTAAAAGATATTGGGAGAGAAGAATATTTTCTGAATCCTATGGATATTTCAGCAATCTCACTGAAAGATTTGAAGAAGGAGTGTCTAGCTCTTTTGGATTCTTACAGGACTGCAGCGGAGGTCTTAAAACCTTCTGTTCAGCAGCATCAATTGGTTTTAGCAACTTTTAAGATTCAGCCCTACTTAATATATGTAACTAATAATTATGAGCGCTTTTTACTTTCGCGCTTTAGATTTGATATCTTGCACAGGTTGGTTAGCTTTCCTATGATTAATAATTGGACGCACGATCTACCTCCTTGCCCTTGTGACAATATCTCACCCAGAGTACCATTCATGTTTTCCTATTTTGTAAATTGTATGATGTAATGAAGAAAAATGTTTTATTGCCATTTTTAAGAGAATTAGGACTCCGTCAGTGTCGTGCGGCGATGATTAATATTCAAGCCCTTGACAACCATCTATGTGTAGCAACAATAACTTTGTATTTAAAATATGTGATAAATATTAGGAAACGTATGGTCATATAACTGCACTTTATAATTGTAATTGTTTTTCCCCCTTGTGCTTAATTTCCATGAATTTAATGAATTCCTGTATTTTTATATATGTACTTTTTTAATATTGTAATTATGCAATTTCTTATCTGTACTTTTATGATTGCATCTAACAATTGAATAAAGATATTTTGAAAATTTGAGTGGCAGTAAGTAAATAAGTCTGATAAGGCTAAGCCTCCCATTCTTAGAAATTCTTAGTGACTTGGTGTTCCAAATAAAGGAGCCAATTTTCCCTCGTAGTTTGGCGATATCTAGTGTCTTAAAGGTTAGAGGAAACGAGTTAAATAAAAATGTTATTTTGGGTAGGATGATCATTTTAATTAGATTCACCCTCCCAAAGATATTTAAAGGGAGGCCAGACCACCGTTGCAACAAACCACAAACATCCTTATAAACTCTGGTCAAATTTAACTTCGATATTTCTGAAATATTTTGAGCCAGATATACGCCCAGATACCACATTTGTGATTTAGTCCCTGCTGTCCCCACCTCCTGGTTCCCATGCATGATCTCAGTTTTATCCTTATTTATTTTGTACCCCGAAATTACTCCAAATGATTCTGCCTGATCGAATAGTCTGGGAATAGCTTCAGTAGGATTGGAAGTTAACATAAGGAGATCATCGGCATATAGCGCAAATTTTAGTTCTAAATCTACAATTCTAAAGGGTTTGATCAAGGGGTCAGATCTTAACTGGCAGACAAAGGGTTCAATGTAAAGGTTGAACATAAGGGGTGATAGGGGACACCCTTGCCTGGTTCCACGAGAGACTGAGAACCAATCTCTGAGGAGTCCGTTAACCAAGATTTTAGCTCGGGGATAAACATAAAGAGATCGGATTGCTGCCACAAAATTAACGGGGAAACCAAATCTAGTTAAAGCTGTCCACAGATACGACCAGTTTACTTGGTCGAAAGCCTTAGCGGCATCAATGGCTACAAGGGTCAAAGGGGTCTTCTTATCTATAGCGACATCTATTGCCGCGATGGCCTGAAAAGTTAGCTCATTCAGCTGCCTGTCGGGGATGAAGCCTTTCTGATCCTGGTGTACAATTGTTTTGATGACTCTGGCCAATCTTGTAGCTAAGACCCCAGCAAAAATTTTATAATCTGTCCTTAACAGCGAAATCGGTCTATATGACTCGATTTTAAGGGGATCTTTATTAGGCTTAAGGATCAGAGTGACTGTGGCTTCTGACCAGGTTTTTGGGGTAGACTGGCCCGATAGATAAATTCTGTTAAACAAGGTCGTTAAGACAGAAACTATTTTTTCTAACCCTATCAGGTAGAGTTCTTTTGGTAGCCCGTCTGGACCGGCTGCCTTGCCGTTTCTCATTTTTTTATCTGTGTTTGGATTTCACCTTCTTTTATATTTGAGCACAAGAATGTCCTATCTGCTTCTGATAACTGAGGCAACCCTAGCTGGTTCAACCAATCTTCCGCTGTCTGAGTCGAAAACAGGGTATCTTCTTTATATAAATTTTGCATGAACAGTTTGGCCTCCTCCCGAATCTTGTCATTATCATGTGTGATGACTCCTGTGCTATGCAGAGATAGACTTTTAATCTCGTTTCTGAATCTGTCTGTCCTGGTTTTCCAGGCAAAAAGTTGTCCGCATTTTTCCCCGTAGGAAAAACGTTGTAATTTACTAGCGTCCCACATATCCTTTAGAATTTTATCTAGACTTGCCTGGTATTCTGCCCGTAGGCTATCTAGCTCTCTTTGTATACGCTGTATATTGTTCTGTTGATTGGCCAATGCCATCTAGAGCTGCTGTTCTTTTAACTTGATCTTAGAGAGGCTTTCTACTTCCGTACTCCTTCTCGAATTGTTTCTCTTGATCATCTGAGTGGTCAGAAATCCCCTAATATAGGCCTTAAATGCCTCCCACACAACTTGATCATTTGCAGTACCAGAATTGAGTCTGAAGTATTCCACTATCTCCGACCTTATATTATCCTTAACCTCCTCTTTTAATAGTAAAGACCTATCCAATGTCCACCTTCTCTGTAGCTTTTCCTGCTTAAGCTTTATTAGCAATTCCACCATAGAGTGGTCAGAGAGTAGGGCCGGAACGTAGGCTATAGAGACTGCTGCTGAAAAGATGACCTGATCTAATAGAAAAAAATCAATTCTAGAATGGTGCCTATACTTGCGGCTATAATAGGAGAAGTCCTTTTTATTGCCGTTTTTCGCCCTCCAGATATCTATTAGATTGAAGTCTTTAATTATATTTATTAGCTCAATTTGTGATTTACGAGGAGGGGATATTTAGCCCAGGAGGTACGATCCAAAGTTTCATCCAAGATCAGATTAAAGTCCCCTCCTATGATAATTGGTATTGCCAGAGCTGAAAGACTGGCTTTTAGGCTTAACAGAGCCCCTGGGGAGTCTTGATTAGGCCCGTAGTATACTGCACATGCTAATGGTGAGCTTTCCACTGATAATAATACAACCAACCATCTCCCCGAATCAATCGCGAACTTCTCTACCCTAATCCCAGCATTAGTTCGAATTATGATTGCCACTCCCCTTGTATTGCCATTCTGATTGGAACAGAAAAGATCTTGGACCCACCTATGTTTACCAAATGCTACCTTGCACTCATGGGGCTTTAAGTGGGTCTCCTCAAGTAAGCAGATATGAGCACCAGATTTATTCAGAAATTCGCAGACTCTAGATAATTTCCTACTGTCCCTTAATCCATTGACATTCCAGCTGACAATTTTTATTCTGTTAAGAATACTGCTCATTTAAGGGTTTCTAGAGTAGACTAAGTTTCGTTTCAACTCTATTCCCACCCTAGAAATGGACCTTGTCCTTGTTATTGTCCTTGTTTTCATGGCTATAAGAGGAATACTTTTTCCCTTTTTTTTCCTCCTCCACCTCTGCACCCACCCACCGCCCTTGAGGAACCCCCCCCTTGTGACTTTGGCAATCTTGTCGGCTGTTGGGAACCCTCTTGTTCCGACTCAGGATAAACCCCTATGTGTGCTGTACTGTTTAAAGAACTATGACCCTCCTAATAGAAAGTGCAGTGTTTTTCATTTTATTTTATATATTATATATAAGAGATTTTTTTATTTTTTTATTTGCTTGTGCCTCATTGCCCCCTCGATACATTACTTTTTATTTTTTACCCCATAGTGCCCCACCCCACTTTATTTTGTGTAGACAATGATAAATGCCAATGTAAGTGCAAGTGCAGGTCGTGTAAGGGGGTTATTAATAATGTGTTTATCACTAGTATATCGCCAGTTCAGAGTCAGGCTAAGAATAAAAACAGGTATCTAAGCATTAAGATGGATAAAGAGAGGATGTCATTCTAGCATTGAGTTTCTTTCATGTCAATCAAGAATGCGTCAACTTCTTGTGGGGAAGTAAAGGTATACGTTTTATTCCTCCACACCACCTTCAGCGCAGCTGGAAATTTCATCTGAACTTGTGCGCCCAGGCTCCTTAAGTCGGGCATTCTGGACCCTAACTCCCATTGCCTTTGTGCAGTAACTCTGCCCACATCAGAACGAATAAGGTATTTTGTTGAATATATCTGAAGAGACGTGTCCATGAGTGCCCTACCTAAAATCAGCTCCTTTACTGCATACGTGTGGAAATTAACTACAATTTTCCTTGGAGCTTTCCTGTTGGGATGCTGCCTGAAGGGATCCCTGTGTGCCATCTGGATCTCTTTTTCGAGGTCAATGTCCGGTTTATCTCTTAAAACCCCCTCTCTGAGGAGATTACAGATAAGAGCCACAACATCGCCATTTTCAGCCCCTTCAGGTATCTTAAAAAATTTGAGATTATTTCTTCTAGCGTGGATCTCCAGTCGTTCAACGTCCATTTGCAATGATCCTGAGCCTTTAACTCTACTATGTCCTTTGAGTGGGCTTAAGTTACTTCAGAGAGATTGACGACCTCACTTTCCAAGACCTCCGTCCGTTTACTAATATCATCCAGTTTTTGTTCCAGACTGGTACATTTTTCATTTATCTCCTTCTGGTTGGTCTCGGAGTTTCAAATTTGGAAAGTATATCCCCCCGAAGAGATTGAAAGAGTAGTTCAAGCTGACTATGTCTGCTGCTTTGGTCCCCTGACGACCTCTCTACGGGGCCTATCTCAGGGCTTTCATTTGGAAATTTGGACGACTGCGGAGCAGATTCCGAGAGGATTTGAGAGACGGAGTTTTCAGATGCAGGAGGAATGGATTGACCTGTCTCCAAATCAGTCTCTGGTTCGGCCATTAAAGGAGAAAACCTATTCTGGATCATGATAGGAGGACAGGCAGCATCAGGCGCTGTCTGCTTAACAGCCTTTTTAGTGCTAGTAGTGCTAGTGGTACTAGTGGTACTAATAGTACTGATGACACTGATGGTGCCAGTAGTGGCAGAGGTGGCAGAGGTGGCAGAGGGGAGGGCCTCTTGTCCCTTGGCAGAGGTCACCTGCTCCATTATTTAAAAAAAGGATTTTAATGACGGAGTTGGCTTTAAAAGGGGAGCATCGTTTTTAGTGGACTGGCGCTTTTTAGGTCCTCCTGTCCTAATGCCTTTTTCTCTTTTTTTCTTTTGTCGAGAAGTGAGGGGGATCACTGCTCCTGCACCTTTGGTTTGTGATAGTAATCACTCACTATCAAACTGAGAGTGCAACTGATACCTGTTTTTTGCAGCGGGTGGAGCGGGAAGAGCTAATTGCACAGATAGCCCAGGCAAGTATCTCTGGCTTTCCCCTTCCCCTTCCCCTTCCCCTACCCCTTTAACCTCTCTACCCTCTGTGCCCTCTGTGCCCCCCTTTAACCCCCTAGGCTTCTCCTTGCTATTACAATGATCACCAGGAGCTACACTAAGGCCCTGATTAGACGCATGTCCATACCTTCACAGGCTGATAGAATAAAGGCAAACCAAAGGAAATGATGGACGGAGCATTGACAATACAAGCACTCACCCCCAGTCAACTGATCTGGGTTTAATCCATCACTGTTCTTTAGCCCACTCTGCCACCCCAGTTCAGACATGGCCATATGCAAATCAGTCTGACCCTGTGCCTCATGGGAACAGTCCAGCCCGAAGTGCTAAGCCATGCCTTCCCTGGACCGGAAACAAGCTACCGAGGACCGGTTTCTGGCATTTCAGCTGTCTTCAGCCCGGCTTGCTTGAATCCAGTGGCAAAGTGAGCAAGGGACTCACGTCTGAGCATACCCTGCCAATTTATGGCGAACAAAGAAAAACCAAAGGAAATGATGGACCGAGCGTTGACAATACAAGCACTCACCCCCAGTCAACTGATCTGGGTTTAATCCATCACTGTTCTTTAGCCCACTCTGCCACCCCAGTTCAGACATGGCCATATGCAAATCAGTCTGACCCTGTGCCTCATGGGAACAGTCCAGCCCGAACTGCCAAGCCATGCCTTCCCTGGACCGCAAACAAGCTACCGAGGACCGGTTTCTGGCATTTCAGCCGTCTTCAGCCCGGCTTGCTTGAATCCAGTGGCAAAGTGAGCAAGGGACTCACGTCTGAGCATACCCGGCCAACTTATGGCGAACAAAGAAAAACCAAAGGAAATGATGGACCGAGCGTTGACAATACAAGCACTCACCCTCTGTCAACTGATCTGGGTTTAATCCATCACTGTTCTTTAGCCCACTCTGCCACCCCAGTTCAGACATGGCCATATGCAAATCAGTCTGACCCTGTGCCTCATGGGAACAGTCTAGCCCAAACTGCCAAGCCATGCCTTCCCTGGACCGGAAACAAGCTACTGAGGACCGGTTTCTGGCATTTCAGCCGTCTTCAGCCGGCTTGCTTGAATCCAGTGGCAAAGTGAGCAAGGTACTCACATCCGAGCATACCCTGCCAACTTATGGCGAACAAAGAAAAACCTAAGGAAATGATGGGCGGAGCAATGACAATACAAGCACTCACCCCCAGTCAACTGATCTGGGTTTAATCAATCACTGTTCTTTAGCCCACTCTGCCACCCCAGTTCAGACATGGCCATATGCAAATCAGTCTGACCCTGTGCCTCATGGGAACAGTGCAGCCCGAACAGCCAAGCCATGCCTTCCCTGGACTGGAAACAAGCTACCGAGGACCGGTTTCTGGCATTTCAGCCATCTTCAGCCCGGCTTGCTTGAATCCAGTGAATAGATAGAATAAAGGCAGCACATCCCACCGAGGTCTGGGGGTCACAGCGCACACCGCGAGCAATTCCAACACTCTGGAGGTCCGGCTGACCGTGATACATACAACCCCTCCCTTCACCCCCTTCCGTGACTGACCGTATTGCAGCAGCGCATCTGCACTGTAAAGATCGATAATCAATTCTGGTTGCCGCTGTTCTAATCCGCTGCCATAATCTTGCTCGGCGTCTACCACCGGCTTCCTCCGCAGTACTCCGACCAGCCTCCTCGTCCGCGGCCGTCGCCGGTCCCATTCATTGTCGGGTGATGGAAGTTGGATTCCCCGGGGTCCTACTGCCCGCAGCCGCCACTCAGATTCCCGCAAAGCCGAACGGCATATTAAATAGGAAATAATAGACAAAACGGGGCTCAAAATTGGTCACAAAGTGGGGAGAGACGTCTCTAACCCATTCTCACCATGTTTTTGGAATGAAACAGGCATTAGGAGGTCCGTCTTTTGAGGGGTGTTCTCCTGGTCAGAACGGAGCTCCCACGACCGGCGTCAACCAGCCGCAATGTTCCTCCCATGCACTGTGCTCGCGTTTTGGGGGCTCCCGGGAATAAGGAAGGGCAAGACGCCAGACAATTTATCATCGAAATGTTTAAAGAGGCCTTCCCTGATTTAAAGGGTTGGAACTGGGAGACTGAGATTATCAGGGCGCATCGATTCCCATTTGTACAGTGCGTGAGAAAAAGGGGGGCCTTGGATAGGCTTAGGGCAATTTTAATTTGCTTGAACAATTATCTGTTGCGTGAAGCTCTTTTTTTTTTAAAATCTGTTTTTATTATTTGCATTTACAACATTGGCAAGTAAATCAAAATATAAAATATCAGCTGTTACAATCAACGTACACATTCGCTTTGAAAAATCAGCACTAAGTTGTACAATAGTCTGGCCGGCTGCATTAAAGTTATTAGACATTAGATTTAACACCTCTCCCCCACATGCCTCACAGGTCGTAATCAGAACTGTCTTCTTCATAATCAGGTATAGGCTCACACATGTTCCCCCGGTAAACGTTCCATGCTGCCCATATTTTAGTCCACTTTTGAGGGCAGCCCCGGTTTATGTAAACCGTCCTTTTGGCCATCAAGGCTAGATCTATATCTTTACACCAGGCTGTTAGAGAAGGCAAATCCTCGGCTCCCCATTTCTGTGCTATATTTCGCTTTGCCACCATGAGCCCCAGTGTGGCCCACGTTTGCACCAGGCCCGTGAGGGCTTTGGGCTCCCATATGTTTAGCAAGCACTTTCGGGGCTCTGGAACCAATGACAATCCCGTGACGTGTGACATCGTCCTCAGTACCCTCCTCCAGAACTCAGCTATCTTGGGGCAGTCCCATAGTGTATGCAAGAAGGATCCTTCCTCCCCACACCCCCTAAGGCAGTATGGATGCTGTATTCTGCCCATTTTATGTAGGGTGCGTCTGGTATGGTATGTGCGGTGCAGAATTTTAAGCTGAACAAGCCGGAGTCGTGCTGGTATCCCTACCTCCTTGGGAGAGGCCAGTGCTTCCTGCCATTCTGACTCATCTATGTCCCCCACGTCAACCATCCATTTTTCCCTTAGCGGCGTTGTAGGGTCCAGTAGGTTATTGATTAATTTACGGTAAGTGAACGATGTGGCACGATTCTGCAGATAGTCTGTGAGCAGACTGTCTTCCAGCGGGGAGGCCTCAGGAACCTCCGTACCCTGCGGTAGCGCCAGCAGCGCATGCCTGATTTGCGCGTAACGGAAGGCCTCAGATGGGGCAAGGTCATACTGCTGTCAGAGCTGGGCAAACGGAATCACCTTTCCTTTATCCCACAGGTCGCCTATCGTGGAGATACCAATGTTTTCCCATTGGTCGAATCCCTTGCTGTTACGCAAACATCCCAATTTTTTTGTATCCCATAGTGTGGTAAGTCGGGTTAAGGTCCCCCTCCACCCAAGTCGTGCCTGTGCTGTGTGCCGTGTGTTTTGTTAGTCCTAGTAATTTCGGAACTTGGTCTTTGTTGTAGAGCACCGAAAGCAGAGCTCCCGTTCCCAGCTGAGCCCTGTCTGCCCTATAGGCTGGGTCATCTTGTGGGGCATGTATCCATTGGCTAACGATTTTGAGGTGAGCCGCCCAATAGTACAATTGGACATTAGGGAGTGCTATCCCTCCGTCATACCAACAGCGACTCAGTTTCGCCTGCGCTATACGAGCAGGCTTATTGCCCCACAGTAGTGTGGACACCTGCGCAGCTATTTGCTTAAAATATTGTAAAGGCACTGGGTACGGCGTGTTTTCAAGGGCGTATAAAAAACGGGGTAATGCCATCATTTTAAATAATGCTGCTTTTCCCCACAGCGTTAGCGGGAGTAGCTCCCAATGTGCCACATCTCTCCTCAGACGCTCTAGTGGGGGTGCCAATTTTTTAGTGAAGAACTCTGTAGGTCCAGCTGTGATATGAATGCCTAGATATTTAAAGGAACTATGGGAGACCAGAAGTGGATAGTGGTCAGGGAGACGCGGTGTGGGTCCCTGCAGTACGTACTGGACAGACTTGGACCAGTTGATAGTGTAGCCTGATACTTTTCCGTAATTGTCACATATCTCAAGGAGCACCTGTAGGGAGTGTTCAGGGTCTGTCAAGTATACCAGGACGTCATTGGCATAGAGAGACAGACGGTCCTCCCTGCCTTCCACCCACCGGATTCCTTTCAGGAAAGGGTCTTTTCTGATCTGAGTAGCCAAGGGCTCCAGCACCAATGGGAAAAGGAGCGGTGACAGGGGACACCCCTGGCGTGTCCCTCTTGTCAGCGGTATGCTGTCCGATATGTGCCCGTTGGCCGTCACCTGCGCTCGCGGGCTATTATATAAAAGGCGGACCCAGGCGCAGAATTTGGGGCCGAACCCTAGGTGGCTAAGGACTGCAAAAAGAAAACTCCACTCCACCATGTCAAACGCCATTCTTGCATCTAAGGATAGAACCACAGCCGGCTCCGTCAGGGCCTGTGCTCAGGCCATCACCCCGTGTAGACGCCTGAGATTCAGCACGGTGTTCCTATTTGGCATAAAGTCTGATTGATCCGGGTGAATTAAGTGCGGGAGGTGCGTTACAAGTCTGTTGGCCAAAGTTTTAGCCAGAATTTTGCCCTCTGCATTTATCAGGGAGATGGGACCATAGGAGGCGCATTCGGTCAGGGGATTCCCGGGTTTCGGAATAGCCACTATAGTGGCTAACTGCTGATCTTGCGGCAGCTCACCTTTTCCTAGGCTGTCGTTGTACATATTTAATAAGTGGGGGGTGAGAACGTCGGCCATCTGTTTATATAATTCTATTGGGACCCCATTAGGCCCTAGTGCCTTCCTGCACTGTAGCGAACATATTGCGGTGCGTAACTCTTCCTCTCCAAGATCTGCCTCTAACTCCATGGAGGCCTCTTGAGTGAGCTTGGGCATCACTGTGTCTTTTATGGAAGCCGCCGCTTCCTCCTCTGATACGAGCGACGTCGACGTGTAAACGTCTCGGAAGTGTCGCGCCAGAGTGTTTACTATTTCCCTTGGGTCTGATGTCAGTCGTCCCTTGACCGTACGTAATTGTGCTATTCCCCTAATACCTTGCTCCCGCCTATCTAGCCACGCTAAGAGCTTCCCAGCCTTGTCACCTACGTCGTATATCCTATGTTTAGTGGCAGTGAGGTTGGACACGGTCTCCTTTCGCAGGTGGTCCCTATACTGTTGTTGTTTAAGGTGCAGTGCATGTGCCGAGGCTGAAGAATGGTCTGCTGAGTGTTGTGTCTCGGCCGAGTGCAGTTCCAACTCTAGGTCTAGTAAATCTTTCTGTTTGTCTCGCCTATAGCCCGTGATGGAGACTATGGCCTGCCCCCTAATGACCACTTTAAAGGCTTCCCACAAAACTGACGCGGAGCTGGCAGACGCAGTGTTTTCTGTAAAGAAATATTTCATAGCTTTTCGGACTTCCTTTCGAATTTTTGGAACCTGTAGGTATCCGGGGAGAATGGGGTTTGTCCGCCTACGGGTCACATGGTGAAGTGAGAAAAGCAGCATTAATGGTGAGTGGTCGGAGATGCCTCTAGGCTTGATCGTTACATCTACTATGTTTTGCAAACTATTAGTGGAAGTCAGGAAATAGTCTATTCTGGAGAGACTGTTGTGTGTGTTCGAATAAAACGTATACTGTCGTGTTGCGCAATGGTGGTGCCTCCAGATGTCAATCAACCCAAGCGCCTCCGTGAAACTCTGTAGGCGGAAGATGCCCGGTATTTGTGTTTTTTCACTGGGTGCCTATCTAAGTCAGCATTCGTCGTGGCATTAAAATCCCCCCCAATAATCAGGTCCCCCTCCGGCAGTGCAAGTAGAAATTCACTAAGAGCTGGAAGCGCTACTGTATGGAGCGCCGGGAGAATGTACATCGACACTACATTAATAGTCCTCCCCTCCCACTGACCCCGCACCACTGCAAATCTCCCCTCATCGTCTTTTTTTGTCTGTAGTATGATGGAGGAGGAGGACTTCCGTACTAATATGCCTACTCCCCTGGAACCCAAGGAAAACTCGGAGTGTACTGCCATTTTATATCCCCATCTGTCCAGTGCCCTACACGCCGTGCCTGTGAGGTGTGTTTCTTGTAAAAGTGCTAACGTTGGGGCCTGACGTTTGAGAGCCTGCAGTATCAGACCCCGCTTGATTTTATCTCCCAAGCCATGCACGTTCCATGTGAGCAGTGTTAGGGGGGTGACCGGCGCACCAGGGGTTGTCTCTGGAGTACCTTCAACTGGGGTTAGTGTCGCCATCGGTGTGGTAAGCAGGGGGTGTGCACTTCATCCATGTAGTTTGAAAGTCTAGCAGCCAGCGGGTACGATGTGCTTGTGTCATTGCTGTTACAAACTAAAACCAAAAAACTCAGAACCCAAACCCCCCAAACTTGTCCCCCTCCCCCCGCCCTGCCTCCCTGCCCGATGGACTTCGAACTGCCCCCCACCCCAACATAGCAGGAGTGCTCAATCCCAACCCTGAACAATGTACTTGCGTGAGGGGGGTAAGAGGTCCAGTGAGAAGTGCAGTCCTTCCCTTTCCCCCTTAGGCTGCCTCAGCCCGGTGCTCAAAGACGGCCGAGCTGCTTCTTTGTCCAGGTTCGTGCTCTGAGTTCCAATTATTCTTAAGTCGCCAGCGTTATCCGTGACCGAGGTCCCCATCTTGAGTCTGTTGCAGGTCGTCCTCATCTGACCGCTGCTGTTCCCGCCCACTCATGTCTTCACTCTCTCTTCGGTGGCGTTGGCTCCCAGTCCCGCGTCGTGGTACCTCAGCTCGGCGCCAACCCTCCAGCCAGTCGTGTGCTTCCTCCGGCGTCTCGAAAAACCATGTTTTGCCCTCCGCCACTACTCTGAGTTTCGCTGGGAATAACATTGCTTAGGGCAAACCTTTGGCTCGTAGTTCTTTTTTGACTTCCAAGAAACTGCGGTGGCGTCTGGAGACCACCGTCGTGTAATCAGGGAAAAAGTATACTGCTGAGTTCTGGACTCGGATCAGCGGGGCTACTCTGGCCGTTTGCAATATGGCGTTGCGATCGCGAAAGTTAAATAGGCGGGCAAGTACTGGTCTGGGGGGTGCCCCCGGTCTGGGTCGTCCCCCCGGCACCCGGTGGGCTCTTTCCACCGAGAATAAGGCTGATAACCCCTTCGGTTGTAGCCGAGTCTTGATAAGGTCCTTTACGTAGAGGTCCATTGCCTGGTTCCCTTCACTTTCCGGGATTCCGAGGATTCTGACGTTATTTCTTCGTGAGAGTCCTTCTTGGTCGTCCAGCTTCTCTGTCAATAGTTTGTTCTCAGTTTCGAGCCGGGATACTGTTTTTTTCAAAGCAGCGGTGTCGGACGCCGGAGTTTTGGTGACTTGCTCGACTTCCATGACGCGGGCCGACATTTTCTGGAAGTCAGCTCACAAGAGGGAGACATCTGTGGAAATTGTACCCACCGTGGTCTGGACACTTGTAAGGGCCGCCATAATATCCTCCAGTGTAACTTTTTTCGAGCTGTCGCCCCCAGGGGTTTTCTCCCAGGATTCATTTTTCTCTGGCAGAGGCGGAAAGTCTTTGCCATAGGCATATTTGTCCAGTCTAGATTGCGCATTCTGGTTTCGTGGGCCCCTGCCCACCATGGCGTCTTCAATGTTTGGTAGGGCACTCTGCCGTGATGCGCAGTGCTGGTCTTAGGATAATTAGTCCCTGCAGTCCTGCTAGACACCCAGGGCCTCCGGGTAGGGTGTTGCTGCCCCCAGTAGTATGTGCCGCGAGTGGGAAGTGAGGGGGGTCCTTTGATGTGCAGGCCGGTCACTACAGGCCTCCGGGTGTATTCCTCCCGCCGTTGTAAAGATCTCACCCCCACGGTCAGTGCTGGGGGGGCTGCCATCCCGCCGGGTCCCACCACTTGCGTGGATGCTGTCACTCCCGGACCCCACCGGGGTGCGGGCCGCTGTTCCCTGGACCGATGAGGCCCCGGGGGAACCAGACACACCAGTCCCCGGTCGTCCCACCAGCAGCAGGCCTCACCTCGCTGATAGCTCTCCTGAGGACCCAACCGCGGGCTCCAGAGGCCGCAGCGGCAGTCGGAGTGTGCCGCGCCTCGCCTCGCTCTGCCCCGAGGTGCCCTCAGCCTTGTCCCTGCGTCTCTCGGCCCACCTCCACCGTCGCGTTGGATGCCGGGTGCAGCCAGCAATTGAGTCCCCGGCGGCCACTTGTTCAGAAGGCCTCCGGCGGTCGCCTCCCGTTGTGCATGGCCCCGGCGTAGGATTGCGGCCGGAGTTGTTCCCGCAGCTGCCGCCTGGCTTCGGACTAAAGGACAAGTCCTCGGGGCACATTCAATGTACGGATTTATGTCCGGATTGGCTTGAAAGGCTGCCGCCTCACCGGAGCTCTCTCAGGCAGTCGGCATTGCAGTCGGCCGCTAGCCACGCCCCGTGAAGCTCTTTTTGACCAGGCTAGGCCCGATAGGTGTCGCTCTGACAAAGGGTGCAAATTTTTTGTGCGCCCCGATTCTTGCCAGGCTACAGTCCAACAAAGGTGGAGACTGCGGCAGCTTATATCAGCTTCTCAGGCCAAAGGCGGGCAGGCTTTCCTTTTAAATCCCGCCAAGCCGAAAGTGATCAATAAAGAAAAAACTCAGTATTTCGTGTCAGAGATTGTGAGACAGGATTTTTTGAAAACAATGTGAAGCCTATAGTATATTTTTCTTTTCTTCTGTTTGCTAGCATTGTCTGGTAGCGTAGGGGTTTTTTCTTTTTTTTTGTCTCCTGTTTTTTTGGGCGATCTTTTCGGGATATCATAAACAGTTGTATACTGTAGCAATGTGAAGTAAGAGGTGTATATGATTTAGTCAATTTATAAGACCGTATATGAGTTTCAGCAAATACAAAAGTGGTGTATTTGTGCAATTATTCATTTGTTGTCTCATAATTCTGCATTTTGGTCTTAAGATGTGCCACGGAAGGGAGTAAAGCTGATGATGTATGATGCGGTGGGTGGATTGCGGGTGGGGTCTATGGGGAGGGGCAGTCCACAACTACTCTCCATCACTGAGGACATGGTCCTTACGCCCACAATTGGGTGGAGGGGGGAAAGGAGGGAGGGGGAAAGGGCGGGGAGGGGGCAGGAGGGTGGTGGGCGGGAATGGGCTAGGGGGAAAAAAGAAAATGATACATGAGGATACTATTCTGCTGTGTTTGAAACAGGGGGGCTTTTGGCACATGTGTTATAAGGTTAAATACATAGGGGACACAGATGGGGTTAGAGGTATTGGGCTTGGCTCTCTGAATGTCAGGGGCTTGAATTGTGGTTCTGAAAAATCTGGATTCATATTATAGTATTGGACTCGAGAATAAAAACTTCGTCGAAATAGGACGAATTTGGTATCAAAAGACCGAGAATGACGAGTACATCAAGTACATGTATTTTCGGCATATTCGAGTGACGATTTCACCTCGAAATCGTCATTTACCTTCTAAACCCTTAGCTGCATGTTGCCCTCTACATAGGCCTTAATCCAGTCGAATTTGATTCCACAAGGACACATACTCCTTAATCGACTTCTTCCTGACCCCAGTACAAGTTAGAACCATTGCCCCAGGCCGAGCTCGTTAGGTCAGTTCCCTCCCAGTGGCCGAGCAAGATAATATCTAGGCCCAACCGGCCATAAAGCCATTTCAGCACGCACACCTGCCATATCTCGCTCACATCTTTCTCCACTCCTCTTCTTCACTTGCTTTACGATGGGGAGGTGACCGTTTTTATTAGGGGTCCAGCGATATCTGATGAAATGTTGGGCCTTGCCGGATGATTTGTTATGGGCAGCATGACGTGAAATATGTACATGTCATCATGACTCTGCTTTCTTCTGTAAAACAGTAACCATAAATGAAATACCACGCACCCAAGGAATGTTTTGCCAAAGGGTGAATATTGTGTATAAGAAGAGAAGCCTAACTTCGTGAAAGTGTGCAGTCTCCTGAATATACTGGTATTGTACTTCTAGGACCCTGTCACCTTGGTTGCAGCCAATAAACTAATCTTTGACTTCACCTGGAAGACTCTGAAGTTTCTGTAGGTCTGACTCAGGAGAACCCGAGGTCTCTGGTGTGTTGATCCCCTGGCACCACTGGGTTGCCGGTTCTGTACCGGTTCTTAAAAACCCAGTACCTCATTTGGCGCCCAACGTGGGGCGATTCCAGTGGTACCAATCAGCCTGAAGATCGTGAGGAGCTTCGTGTGAAAATTCCGGAGGAGGGCCCACCACCTCATCGACCCCTGCATGTCGACGTGGTCCGAAGGTCTTTACTGCGAGGTTCCCCGCTTCTCGACGGCTACAAGGACTGCTGCCCTGGCTATCGCCCTGATGTTGGACCCTTGAAATTTTCGGTAGAGCGAAACGCTGAGACGAGTCTTCTGGTGAAGCCATCGATATTTTTCAGTTAAGTATAAGTGGAGCGTCTCCTAGTCTTTAGTTGGACTTACTTTGTGGTATCTTAGAGATACATAAAGGGTTTTATTGGTACTTGCAAGCACCATAACCGAAGGACTCGTGTATTCACGAGAAATATCGTAATCGATAACTCCTTTGAAGTTTTGGAACTAGACTAGAGAGAAAGGATGCCTAGTCTTAGAGTCAGGAATTGGTTTTGTCTTGGTAATAATAATAGGGACTCCCGATTGGAGGACTCATGTCCGGTTCCTCCAGTTGGAACTCCGACTTACGAGCTGTACGTTAAACATGGGGTAGGCCCCATCGTTTACAACGAGGTATGGATTAAATACACTAGGAAAGACGGTGTTTTAAAATGGCCCCAATATGGTAGCTTTGATTCTGAAACCTTAGACAACCTTGAAGTTAAACTCTTCAAAAAGAAAGCCCGGCCGGCGATGTTTGACTCTTTCCGCATATGGCGCAAAGAAGCCAAACAAAAAGAAATTAAATTAGCTAAGAAAAATAAGAGAGAAGAGGGACTTTCAGTAATGCAAGCTGCCGTGCAGTTTAAAGATAATGAGGAAGAGCAGATAAATGAACAATTGCACAGGCAACATAAAATGGCAATAGATAAGTGCTATCCAGTTTTGCCTTCTCTTCAGCAAGGGACAGGAAAAGAGCGTGAAAAAGACCAATTAATGTCGCAATTATTAACTTCACCACCGCCCTATGCGCAGAATGCTACAACACCCCCGCAACCTTTAGTTGCGCAAGCTGCGCCTCTGGCTCTTCCACAGCACCCACCAGCTGTTCTTCAGCTGGCTCCTACTTCTTCGGTGCAGCCTCCTCCAGGCCCACCGACCAATTCTGCTTCATCTATGTCTTCTACGATTTTGCCTACTGTGCTTACTACATCTCCTAATGCCCCCTCTATGATTTTGCCTAGTACCACATCTATTATTCCTCATACCTCTTCTGCCGTCTCTGCACCCGCCTTATCTCACCCCGTTTTTCCATCTGTTTGTTCTTCCGTTTCACCTTCCCTTCGGCAGAAAATGGCCAGTACTGTTACTAATCTTCTTTTACCCCTTTTCGGGTCGCCTGCTACGACCCCTAACATAGGAAGAAGACAGTTGCGAAGTCAACTGCCCGATTATCAAGAGAGAGATTCCCTGAATAGTTTAGCTCGGAAATGGGTCATGGACACTGCAAAATATGATTTACAGTCTGTCATGGAAGTTTTCCATCAATGGGAAACAGCGACACAGAGATATGTGTTCGAACAGATGTGTGTTTTTCTTTGCGAAGATTTAGAAGACAATGATCAGGATTGCCTCCCACAAGAGATGTGTCGTATAAGGTTTAAGTTTAGTCTGGGTATGATTGTAGGTTCCGATGTAGAAGAAGCAGTTGAAATGCTATTATCATATCGAAGTAAGGGAAGTAGTTCTGGGTCACCATCGGAATCTAGTGCATCTAGTAGGAAAAAGGCACGACAATACCCTATGAGAGAAGTTCCCCCGCAGTGGAGAGAGGGTGACGCGACAGCTGTCCCACCTGTCCTGCCCCACTTTCACCGAGTATGGGTACATGTTCCATGGAAGCGAGCCGAAGTTTTAGCACTCAAACAAACACTACCAGATCCGCGTAAAAATCCTGCAGGGTACTATAAAGAATTGTCGCAAACTGCTGGGTCATGTATTATGAATTTGGCCGATATCGATATGTTATTCGGGAACGTTGTTCCACAGCCTTTATGGGGAAAAATTCGTCATGTAGATCATGACCAGGAATTAGGTGACACGTGGGCTAATATTACTGTTGCAGATGCACGACAAGTTGGTGGTGCCAAGCCTGAACCCCTGATAGCGGAACTACCTGGTAGGATAGTAGATTACATGAAGACAATAATGCCTGCGATACGTGTAAATTGGGATAAGTTATCTGCATGCAAGCAAAAGAAAGAAGAAACTGTGTCAGATTTCTTCACCAGATTTGAAGAAACATTCATTGACCACAGCGGTCAAGATATGACCACAGAAGGTGGTCAGAGATTGTTTGTCGATAAATTTGTGCACAATCTACTTCCAGACTTGTGTAGGAAATTAAAAGATTCAGAAAGCTCTTGGGCAGTATCATCTTCAGCCCAGATATTAGCTACCGCACAGTACTATGAGAATAGAGACAAGGATGAGAAAGATAAAGTAGAGAAGAAAACTAGAGAACTCAAAACGAAGGTTTTGCTACAGCAAGCCTATCCGCCACGTGGTGGTGGTAATAAAAATAATAATGGTCCAAATCACTACCGGAACACTTTTCAGCAGCCTCAGAGGAACTTGCAGAGATTCGATTACAATCAAAACCGCGTAGGTCCCAACCAGTGTTTATACTGCAAACAAGAGGGTCATTACAAATATGACTGTCCTGCCCTGCCACAACGAACAAACGAATTTTCTGGTGTAAGAGGTCGTGGTAGTCAGCAAGCGCCCAGAGGTAGAGGGCGTGGAAACACCCCTCAGGACGCACGTCCCCTTCCACCACAAAACTCTATGAACAGGTTTGACCAGCAAAATAACGTATCTGACAGGACAGCCCAATACTACGTCGATGAGTATTACACAGAAAATGAGCAGTGGGAGAATAACGATTGCTAGGACAGCCTTAGACAAGGAGAGGGAGTTGTTTCAGTTCCAGTAGATCAGAGTGGACCTTACGTTGAGGTGATTACATCGGGTGTGTCAGAACCTTTTCTGTTGGATACTGGTGCTACAAAGAGTTCTATTATGCACTCCAAACTCCCTGGCGCACCTTTGTCTGGCGAAATGAACGTTTCCGTAGGTTTTTCTGGCGCCCCGGTTGGAAATCCGATTTCTGACCCTTTATCTCTTTCTGTTGGTCCTTGTGAATTCGAAGCACCCCTTATTTTGACAACAGGTTGTGGTGAAAATTTGCTAGGATTAGATTTGCTAAAAAGATTGTATGCGACTTTGTACTGTTCTCCCTCAGGAGTACAACTGACTTTAGGTAAGAAAGTGGTTTCTCCCATGTATTTGTCGAGAAATACGCTTCCAGCAGAATTGGCACTTCTACCAGATATTCTTTGGGCTACTGGTCCGAATGATGTAGGTCTTTTAGAAATTCCACCATATGTTGTAACATTGAAGTCGAATGTCAAAATGCCACGAATTCCCCAATACAGAATATCCAATGAGGGCGAAAAAGCTTTGCTAGCGATTGTTTACGAGTTAATTGAGAAAGACGTAATTGAAGAAACACGAGGAAATGTTTGCAATAGTCCTGTTCTGCCTGTTTTAAAACGAACTGACCCTTCTCAGCCACCTGTGTATAGATTCGTGATTGATCTTAGGGAAGTAAATAAGATAGTGGTGCCACAATTCCCAGTTGTCCCCGACATTACAACATTATTGACTATGATTCCAGCATCCGCATCCTGGTTTTCGGTGATTGACCTGAAGAATGCTTTCTTCAGTATCCCGATTGCGGAGGAAAGCAGGGATATTTTTTCCTTTAGTTTAGGTGGTCGCAGTTTCCGCTTTAAACGCGCTCCTCAAGGCTACTGTGAAAGCCCCTCAATATACAGTCAAGCTCTGAAAAGTCAGCTCGACGCAATGGTTTTGCCCAAAGGTTCCACTCTCGTACAGTACGTGGACGATTTGCTCATAGCTGCGGATACTGAGAAAATATGTAAAATGGCCACGTTGGCACTACTGCGTCATCTATGTGATCTACATCACAAGGTGTCACTTTCCAAGCTCCAATATTGCCGACAAGAAGTGACCTACTTAGGTCATCTCTTATCGAAGGAGGGAAGGAAACTGACCCCAGAAAGAATTCAGGCAATAGCTAAATTGAATGTGCCAAGAACGCAGAGAGAAGTACGCGCTTTCTTGGGCATTACATCGTACTGTAGACAGTGGATTCCAAATTTTTCGTTATTAGCCAAACCCTTATTGGCACTAACGTGTACAAATACACCCAATCCCATTCCTTGGTCTGATGAGTGTCAGAAAAGTTTTCTCGAATTACGCACAGCATTATGTTCGGCCCCTGTGTTAGGTAACCCCAACTACAGTAAGCCTTTCACATTATATGTCCACGAGAAGGAGGGCTGTGCATTGTCCGTGCTGACTCAGTTATAACGAGATAGACAGCGGCCATGCGCCTATTTTTCGTCAACTTTGGATCCGGTAGCACGAGCATTGCCAAGTTGTTTAAGGGCCACAGCAGCAGCAGCTGTTTCTATTCGACAGTCTGCAGGTCTAGTAATGAATAATACACTAATCGTGATGGTCCCGCATGCAGTAGACACATTGTTAAATAGGACCAAGACACAGCACTTAACTAGTGCTCGACTGTCCAGTTATGAATTGACGCTACTAGCAAGCCATGTGCACATCAAAAGGTGCAGTACCCTGAACATAGCCACATTGTTACCAATTGCTGAGGAATCGGATGCTTCAGAACAGCACGATTGCTTCCTCAGAACGGAGGAAGAGACGAAAGGGAGGGTTGATCTATTCGATACTCCTCTCGCTGAATGTGATGGTACATTATGGGTGGATGGTTCATGCTTTAAACTCCCAAATGGTAACGTGACTACAGCGTATGCTGTCACAACTTTGCACACAATCGTTGAAACTGCGCGAATACCACATGGTTCAGCTCAAGCCGCCGAACTCGTGGCGTTAACGAGAGCATGTGTGTTATCAAAAGGAATGAAAGTGACTGTCTATACCGACAGTCAGTATGCTTTTGGAGTGGCTCACAGTTTTGGACGACTGTGGAGAGAACGTGGGTTCCTGACTTCGCATGGAGCTAAGATTCAGCATGGTCAGTTGGTGAATGAGCTTCTTGAATCACTGACGTCGCCCCTGAAAATAGCGATCGTAAAATGTAGTGCACACAAGAAAGTGATTGATGATGTTGGTCGTGGAAATGCATTTGCTGATGAAACTGCTGAGGACACGGCAAAGAATGTGATGAGCCGAATGTATGTTGCGAGCCCAGAAAGATGGACTGGTGATGTTGGAATATGTGAAGACACGATAGAAAGTGTGAAGTCCATCCAAGCTGAGGCAACGGAGAAAGAGTTAAGCATGTGGAGAGAAAGTACAGGGAGAACGGATGCAAATGGTTGTTGGATTGAATCGACAGAGCAACAGAGATGGTTGTTACCCGATGCATATGTGCCTGCAGTGGTTACAATGGCTCATGGGATGGCCCATATCAGCGCGAAAGGGATTTGCGAGTTGTTGGCCCCAGTGTGGAAGAATTCAGGGATTCCCAAGTGTGCAGAGAATGTTGTCAAGAATTGCATGGTATGTCTGAAGCACAATCCTGGTAGGGGAACTCCAGCTGGTCATTTTGCACCTCCTACGTATCCGTTCGAGGTTTTACAGCTAGATTTCATACACATGGAGAGGTGCAACAACTTAAAATATGTGCTCGTGGTTGTTTGCGCCTTCTCAAGGTGGGTAGAAGCCTATCCCCTAAGGGACAATACTGCCTTGTCCACAGCGAAAGCCCTTGTGAAAGAGTTCTTCCCCAGGTTCGGAATGCCTAGAATGGTCTGGTCGGACAACGGAAGTGAATTTGTGGGTTGTGTGATGAAACGAGTGTGTGAAGGGCTAGGCATTAGGCAGAAGTTCCACGCTGCAAATCACCCCCAATCAGCTGGATTAGTGGAATGTTACAATGGCACGATTAAACTTAAATTGGCCAAAATCCAAGCAAGCACGGGTCTTAAATGGCCCGACGCTCTACCCTTAGCACTCCTATCCACCAGAATGACTGTGCATTCGCGAATGAAACTCAGCCCCTATGAAATAGTCTTTGGTCGACCAGCCAACATATGGGGAGTGCCTAGGCCCACGAAGTTTAGCGAGCTGCAACACCCCATTTTGCTTGACTATGTGTATCAATTGACGGCTAAATTGCGTGTTTTATATCAACAGGTCCACAACACCTTGCCTCCGATCTCTGAGACACCAGGTCACTCCATTGACCCTGGCTCCTGGGTGTTGGTCAAGAATTTCCAGAGGACAAGAAACGACCAGCCCGGATGGACCGGACCTCACCTCGTCCTCCTGTCTACAAGGTCGACCGTTAAAGTGGAGGGGAAGGCCAATTGGGTCCACGGGATCCATTGTAAGAAGATACCCTTCCCTCTGCCACATGACCAATGGGTCCGGACAGGAGGCACTGACTCAGAGCGCACAACTGATGAACGTGTAAAAGAAGCTAAACGTGATTGTGACAGTAAGAACATTTTTCAAGAAACTACGCCGCCATCAGAACAATTGAACTCTGTGGAACCTGAACTACTATTCCTGGACCAGACAGTACCCGGGAAAAGACGCTACCATTTACGACCGAGAAAAACAGACTAAAGTAAAAGTGACTTATTTTTATGAACCGAGAGAAAAAACCTGTGGACTAATAAAGAGTTTTTTTCTCCCAAAATACTATTTTTTTGAAAATGCAGATTCTCCCATCTAGGTAACTTGCTTATTTTTGTTTTTTCGAACCGCCATCCGGGTTCCGCTGCTAGGGACGCGGTTGATTAAAGACTTTTGGGTGCAGCTGACAACAATAGGTTGCTGGTTCCAGTTGGTCGAAGGGAGCCACCCTAGACTGACGGAAGCATCCTTTAGCAGAAACAACCTACCGCCGCGGGCAGCAACTTAGAGAGGATGGAGTTTCCTGATGTGGAGAGAACTGCCAAACAAATGAACTTTAAGCAGAGACTTTTGAAAACAATGAGAAAGAAAATTTTTATAATAATGTGTATTTTTATGCTATTTAGCGTAATGGTCTTTTTGATAAGCTATGTTTTATTCTCTTTTCGTGTGACATTTACGCCCACTACATCACCCATACCTCCCCCTACTGTTTCCTCTCATTCTTTCCACTCTTTGCCTGACCATGAATCAAGTAGGAGATTAGAGTTCATTAATAACTCCTTCGTTCAGCTATTACACCAACACCAACTTGTGATGAACACAACCAACTGTTGGGTGTGTGGTCTCATGCCCCACACCACGGATAGAGGTATCCCCTATTTGGTCCTGCCATTTAGTTGCAATGGGTCAGTATGGGCATATAGGACAATGTTCATATATGCACGAGAAATCCAACCCCTACGTTCTGTAAAAGACAACCTCAAGACTAGCGCCCTAGTCAAGGGTATAGTTGACATGATCAAGGTAGTAACTTCTTACGAAGATACCCCGGATGATGAGATACTTGCATATGTAGGTTGGAATGTGACCGGATATGGCACTACATTAAGTGAGAAACAGCAAGCCAAGAGATCGTCCCCTATCTGGATCGTACCATATCAAGGTCACCTGTGTCTGCAAGGCATTGGTAAGAATCCCAGAGCTCAGCTAGGGAAGAGTGTCTGTACAGAAACGTACGTTTTTGGATCTCAGACTTCCCCTGCCTTTTTAGCCGCTAAGGGTACTTATTTCATCTGCCATGATAGAGCCTATACATGGTTGCCCCCTGACTTCTCGGGCTCATGTTTTGTTTCATTCCTGTTACCTCCCACCTACACAGCAGCGGCGGATTACCATCGGACAAGGGTAGTTAGAGGTGTTTTGAGTAAAGAAGACACTGCAGGTCAAGAATTCGGTGACTTTGCAATGGGTTTTCTGCCGTTCTGGGGAGCCATGGTTAACAGCAGAAACATAAGGCAATTGACAAGGGTAGTTGAATCCACCGTGATTGAAACTGCTGGTGCCCTTAGTAACCTGACTGCTGAGCTCCAGTCGGATCGACTGATGACCCTTCAGAACCGGGTCGCTTTGGATGTGATACTGGCGGACCGAGGTGGAGTATGCAAATTGATCCAGTCCAGTTGTTGCATTTTTATTCCAGATAATGCTCCAACAGTGTACGGGGCCATCTCCAAACTACATAAGATTTCCGAATCCATTCATGTGGATAAAGGAGATTGGTCATTAATGGGATGGTTCTGGGGACTGATATCTGCCTGGGGATGGAGAATTCTGATGGTCGTTGGGATGGTCTTAGCCATTCTTTTCCTGTTCTGTCTATGCATACAGTGTGCTCCTGCAATATGTGGCCTCTGTGTTACATCATGTGTAAGGAAGCCTGTGTCAAGACATGAGCTCAGCACTAGAATGATGTTGCAGCAACATCTCAATGACTTTAGGAATATAGATCTGGACTCAGATTAACATGAGGATAGATTAATTGCCTATGTAAGGGCAAAAGGAGGGTCTGTGGTTCTGAAAAATCTGGATTCATATTATAGTATTGGACTCGAGAATAAAAACTTCGTCGAAATAGGACGAATTTGGTATCAAAAGACCGAGAATGACGAGTACATCAAGTACATGTATTTTCGGCATATTCGAGTGACGATTTCACCTCGAAATCGTCATTTACCTTCTAAACCCTTAGCTTCATGTTGCCCTCTACATAGGCCTTAATCCAGTCGAATTTGATTCCACAAGGACACATACTCCTTAATCGACTTCTTCCTGACCCCAGTACAAGTTAGAACCATTGCCCCAGGCCGAGCTCGTTAGGTCAGTTCCCTCCCAGTGGCCGAGCAAGATAATATCTAGGCCCAACCGGCCATAAAGCCATTTCAGCACGCACACCTGCCATATCTCGCTCACATCTTTCTCCACTCCTCTTCTTCACTTGCTTTACGATGGGGAGGTGACCGTTTTTATTAGGGGTCCAGCGATATCTGATGAAATGTTGGGCCTTGCCGGATGATTTGTTATGGGCAGCACGACGTGAAATATGTACATGTCATCATGACACTGCTTTCTTCTGTAAAACAGTAACCATAAATGAAATACCACGCACCCAAGGAATGTTTTGCCAAAGGGTGAATATTGTGTATAAGAAGAGAAGCCTAACTTCGTGAAAGTGTGCAGTCTCCTGAATATACTGGTATTGTACTTCTAGGACCCTGTCACCTTGGTTGCAGCCAATAAACTAATCTTTGACTTCACCTGGAAGACTCTGAAGTTTCTGTAGGTCTGACTCAGGAGAACCCGAGGTCTCTGGTGTGTTGATCCCCTGGCACCGCTGGGTTGCCGGTTCTGTACCGGTTCTTAAAAACCCAGTACCTCAGAATCACGTTAATAAAAGACAGCGGGTCGCAAGTGAGTTGCAGGTACTGCAGTGTGACTTGATATGTCTGCAGGAAACCCATATAACTTGGGCTAAAAGGAAGCTGCTTAAGGAGTTGGGCCATATGGTACTAGTCAGTACTGAACAATCTATCACATCACGGGGGGTTGCAATTTTAGCAAAAAAACATATACAAAGTACGGGTAGAATGTTGGATGATAAACATGGGAGGTGGGCCGTAGTTGAATGTATTAGTGGGAAGCAGAAGTTTACGATATGTACTATTTACGGTTCAAATTGTGAAGAGGCTTTGATTCTAGAATGGCTTAACGTAGAATTGGCCCGATGGCCCACTCCATTGATTGTTTGCGGAAATCTAAACATTCACCTTGGCCCTAAATCCTTACAGGATGTGAATTATAGGTACAGTGGGAGGAAGCCAGGGGGTATTTAAGGCGCTCCAATCCCTTTTGGACGCTCATGGTTTGGTGGATGCCTGGGCTATTTTGAGGGGGGAGGAGCCTGGGTATACCTTGTTTTCCTGCCCCAACCAGAAGCTTGTAAGGTTGGATTATTTCTTCACTCCGAAACATCTATTGGTGGATGCCGCAATACACTTATACCCACGGGTCACTTCAGATCATGGCCCCCTGGTGTTAACCTTGGCATGTGTCTGGACTGCATCTGTACCACGAGGTTTCTTTTTCGATAGGCAATTATTGTTAGATGTTAAGTTTGTCATGTATATGAACGAGTGGATTGAGTGCTTTTTTCTGACTAATCGCGGTAGAACAGGGACAGAGTGTGTCTGGGATACCTTTAAAGCCGCCTTTAGGGTGGAAGCCCTTAGCTTCGGTCTGCATAAGTAAAAACAACTGCGGACCACACTACAGGATTTATATTTAGTTCTGGTAGCGGCAGGAGAAGCCTATGGTGGGTATACAAGGCGGCTTTGATATTACTGACCTCTTAACTGAGGTGGCTAAGTGCAAGGCTAAAGTTAACCTCCATTGGAGTAAAGAGTCAGCGAAGAAATATCTAACTAAGAAACAATTGAATTATGAATATGGGGAGGCGAGCGGACGGTGCCTTGCACAAAAGCTTAGAGCAAAAGAGGTCGCCCAGAGAATTAGTTCAATGATAGATTCCAGAGGGAATCTTGTGGAATCTGAGGCTGGGATCCTCGAGGTGTTCCATGATTTTTATGAGGCCCTGTATACTGGGGAAGAGTATGATAAACAAAAGGGGGAGCCTCTGATACATTGGTTTTGTGATAACAATCTGGGGGACTCGAAGGCAGAGATGTTGGAGGCCCCTATCACTTTGGAAGAATTAGAAAGAGCCGTAAATAAATTAGCATCTGGTAAAGTGGCTGGCCGGACAAACTCCCACTCGAGATCTATAAAACCTTCTTTGGAGTTTTGAAGAATGATATGTTGGCTACATTTAGACTTGCTCAGACTGGTGTGTCCCCGTTAACTTGGGATGAAGCCAGTATTGTAGTATTTTTTAAAAAAAGACAACCCCCCTGAACATCCGGCTTCATACCGCCCAATCTCCCTTTTGAATGTGGATGGAAAGATGTATTCAAAAATCCTAGCGACCCAGCTGGCGGGAGTTATAACACCTTTGGTTTCGATACGCCAACATGGATTTATTCCCAAGCGGGGGACGACTAATCATGTGAATAGAGTCATAACATTGCTGGATAGCACTAATTGTAGTGGGGATCCGTTTAGTCTTATATTATTAGATGCCGAGAAGGCTTTTGACCGGGTCGCATGGGGATTTTTGTGGGCGGTGATGATTCGTCGGGGGTTCAGCTAATGGTTTGTTTCTGCTTTGCAAACGTTATATCGTCAACCTGTTGCCAGAATTTGTGTAATGGGTCTAGAAACAAAGTCTGTGCAAATTACACGCGGGACAAGGCAGGGATGTCCCTGCTCCCCCCTATTATTTTCCTTATATATCGACCCGTTTTAAAAAATGCTAGAACACAGTTCTAGGATTGAATCTGCAGTATTGAGGCAAGACCAATATCGCATTTTCGCATACGCAGATGATATCGCTGTAGTAACTCCCAACCCATCAACTGCTATGCCTGAAATAGAATCACTCGCTGCACAATTTGGGGCGGTGTTCGGATATAAATTAAATACATCTAAGACACAAATTCTCTGTGATAATATAGAGGCATTTGAGGATCGAAGGGTCTAAAATTAGGTGGCTTATCTGGGGATTACGATTCGGGTATGTCTAAGGGCACTGGTCGAGGTTAACTGGTCAAGACTGGTGTTGGCAGCCCGTAAACAATTGGATCGATGGGAGTGTTTACATCTGTCCTTGGTTGGTAGATGTAATGTTCTCAAAATTTTAATCCTACCGAAAATACTATCTTTCTTTCGGTCTGTGCCCTTGGAGATTTCTCGTGTCAACCTTACTCTATTACAGTCTATAGGTGCTAGGTTCTCAGGCTCAGGGTAAAGTGTGAAGAGCTATGCGTTATATGATCCTGTCGCGGCCGCAAGGGGGTTGGGCTGTCCCAGATTTTACCATGTAATATTATGTTTGTATGTTACAGCATATGAATATATTATTAACTGGGACAGACCCGACCAGCATGGCTGAATCTCCCTCCATTTACCAAATGCTGTTGGGTAGCGATGCAAAAAATCGGCTCTTTATAGATCTAGATAGGACTTACTATAAGCGAACCAGATTTAAAGTTCTCAACGCCGCTTATCGAGTTTGGTCAGTTGTTAGGAAGAAGTATAGGATGGAACAGGTATCGTGGTATACTCCGCTAAATGCAACTACTCTTCTGCCATCGGTATTCTGAGACCGGGTGGTGTATAATTGGCGAGACAAGGGGGTCTGTTTTGTTGGAGATTTATTTGTTAACGAGGGATTAATGTCTTTTAATATATTAGGGGAGCAATTTCACCTGTCCCGGTCTGACTTTTTCAAATACCTACAAAGTCGGGACTACTTGCTGAAAGCCCGATGGGTAATCCAAGCTAATCCCCTTATCGAGCAGTGAGGAAAGGGGCACGGATTGGTACGTTATATACTCTGTTGCTGGACACTTGCGAAAACGGTCTAGAGGCCCAAAATCGTAAATGGGATATTAGGTTGGGGTGCTCTGATACTCGGTTAGAAACTTCGATCGAATTAGCTAGGAGAATGTTTTTGTCAGCAAATCTTGCTGCCCAGCACCATAAGACAGTTTTTTACCTATATTATACCCTAGCTAAAATATCTAAGTGGGGTAGTCCTAATGAGTAAGTGCTTTCGGTGTGGGTGTGATGCTGCCGATGTGGTACATGTTTTTTATATGTGCGGGCACTTAACTACTCTGTTTGGTCATATAGAAAAGTTTTTAACTGAGATTTTGGGAGTGCCTGTACAACTATCTGCATCACAGGTATTATTGGTGGTGGCGGGGGGGGGGGTCGGTAGCCGATCAATTAGCCTATAAATATCGATATTTGATCTTTCTAGCTACAGCTGTGGCTAGACTCTGTATTGCCTCAATGTGGTTGCAAAAGGATGCTCCTTCTTTTGAATTATGGAGAGCCAGATTTTTGTCAATATTTAATTTGGAGTACAGCCTGTACGCTGTGAAAGGCAGACGGAAAATGAAATTAGGTCGTGAGATTTTTTATTGGTCTGCTTAGTTCCTTTCATAGTAGCTGTGTCTCTTTCATATTTATATGCAATTTCTCATTTTTATTCTTGTTTGTTTTAATTTTATGGTTAATGTGGTTCAATGTACTGTAACAAAATTGAAACTGTGTGCCAAAAAAAAAGGAAAGAAAAGAAAGTGGTAGGCCTATGGCTCACCTATAACTTAGTGCTATGGACAAACTTTTTGACACCCTTAAGTTGAACAAAGGTGAGCATAAAAATATTCTGCGGCCCAGAAAACAATGATACCCAGTCAAGAAATGATTTGGATCTGCAGATGGAACTTAGTACAGAGGAAAATACAGAGGTATAATGGACTCTCCTTAGTGCTGATTGTGAAGGTAGTTGTTGAACATGGGAGTTCCTAGCAGAGGTTCGGAGTCGTTATTTGAAAGGCAGTAAACAACTACAAAGGTGTGACTTTGCGTGTATTAACAGACCTCAACAGTGGTTCTTATGCCAAATTTACCAGCAAAAGCTGACATAGGCGTGCAAATTCAGTGTGGAGGATAGCCAACCATATTTCAGAAGATGTGAGAGGAAGACATTTCCCCACAGGATTATATTTTCACTTTCTATACAAAAATAATGGATAAAATACGGCGCATGTATAAATTTCATGCACACATAACCCAACAGATTTTCTCACAATAAATCTCTAGGTTTAAGGTTTGGCCTAACAATATCAACCTGGAATTTATAAAGATTGCAGTACACAGCTCAGAGGATTTTTTTGTTAAATTCACTGACAATAGGAGTTCTAAGAAAATCATAGGAAGCAATGTGAGATCTGTCGGGTGATTGCAAATAGTAATTTAATTAATTAGACATTTTTAATGTAATGGATCTTTGCTTGCATATATAACTGGATCTTAAAATGCATTGTGTTTTTGCACCTATCTTACTCAGTAATTTGAATGGACTTGTATGTAATGACAGGGAAAGTGGGAGAGGTTTCCTGAATTCGTCCAACTTCTTCAGAGGTAGAGTAAAATCGGCCTAGCCAACTTCAATGCAAATTTTTTTGCCATAGGGTATTCCTTGGGGGGGTCATACCTGTGACATACAATGGCAGACTGCTACACCCTTGCATGACCAATATATAAAGGGAGGATTAGTGTGGGAGGTCCCATTGATGCAGACAGCTTGAGGGACGCGGCTCTGGCAGGCAGGGCAGAGAATGGATAGCGCTGGAATTTCCCAAGGGGTTGGGGTCTTAGAGCTGCAGTCCATCCATTCCTGTGTGCACCTTCACTGATAAAGAAATCCCTTATTTTTTCTTTAAATTGCATTCCTCGTACTTCACAAAAGCATGTAAAGTTAAAACAAGCATTGACAAAGGTAATTGGTTTGGCTTTAATGTGCCAACCCACTTTAATTTAGGCATTCACAAATGTTGTTTCATTTTATCACACAGCCTCGCTTTTTGCTTCCTGTAGCTGGGACAATGTAGCAAAAAAAGATTGCTTTCAGCCTTTCTGTACAGAAAGCATACAGGCGATAAATTACTGAGGGGCATATTAGCAAGGGCAATATCGCCGATTTAGCGGGACATTTTACCGCTAAAGCGGCGATATTTTTATCGCCCTATCAGCAAGCTGCGCTAACAGCAGTTAGCAACACCTTTTAGGCGATGGCGACTGGTTTGGGGTCCGCTTTGCATGTCAGCGATATTTATCACTAATGACATGCAAAGTGGGCGTACCCAACCTATTAACGACTGAAAGCCGTCGCTAACACATTTATCGCCTATTAGCAATACCCGCGGCGCGATAAAAAAACGCGATAACCGCGATTAGCGCCAGGATTTTACACCTGGTAAAAACCTGACTTAGCCATATTAGTCAATTGGAGGTGGATTCTACGGCTAAGTCCCCACCTGCCTATTAGCGAGATTTTCCTTAGCAATGGGATTTTTATCGCTGGAAATCTCACGCTAAACATGGGTTTCGCCACTATCGCTGGATTTTATATCGCATTGGAGATAAACGTTGGTAATACTGCGTTATGTCCGCGATAAAATCCAGCGATAGTAGGCGATAAAAAAATTCATGCTAAGCAAGGTTTATGATAATTATTGCAAGTTGTTGCTAATAGGCCCCTGAATATGGCCGACACATACGGATGGAGTGTACTTTTCAGTTGTAAAATAATTCCTTTGGCATTCCAATGAAAGCACTTTGTGGAAGGTAAAAAAAGATACACCAAATTGACAATAACATTAGGTGAGAGAGTTATATTCCTCTGGGTGGAGCCAAAGTCCACTTTACGTATATTTTGCAGCACTAGTGGCAATACATCTTACAATCAGCTGTGCGGTCCAGCCAGACCTAAAACACTGTGAAGGTGCGAGATGAGTTTTTTAGGTTTGCACACCTTCAGGAAGTACCCTGCTTGCCCTCACTACGTGTATTTCAATTGCCTATAAAGTCTCAAGGAGGTAAACAGAGCTTGCAAATTGATTCGACTTCTGAAACGGTGTGATTTAATTTAAACAAAAATACAAAATAGATAAAAGACCCATACACACCTTTAATATCTTTTGAATCCTTCATCTCTTTATGAGTTCCCCCAATTGTCAGAGTGTCCCTTTATGGCTTGCGTCTATAATGCAGCCCCTGGGAAACTCCTTACATAATTAACCAACGTTTACCACTTTGCATTTGACGCAGAATTCCCTCCAATGTGCACGTGGTTAAAAAGTGTCCAAATTCAAACTTATTTACAACAAGGGGTGGTCAAACTTAGACGCGCACACATCATGTCTAAACAAAACCATATAAGTCAACCAGTCTGGCGTTTTAATGCATTCACTTACTCGCTCTCCCACATACATTAATGTTAAACTGCCCACATACATTGCCATTGAACTACAGTGCGCCACAAGTGCGTTCGGTATGCCTAGCTTGTGACTTCTGCTGCTAAGGAAACTTGTTTTCAAGACTCTACACTCCTCATCAGCTTGATTTTTACAATATTTAATTTTAACGCTGGCCAAAGGCTGCTGTGCTTTGTATACCGACAGCGTATATTTTCAGTGCTTGCAAATGCTGCCAACTTTCTGCTAAAACTTGCAGCAGACTGACACCTTAATTACAGAAGGCTAACTAAGTTTATTACTCTACTTCCTCGTAACAGCAGATGGGTTTGGCAATCAAGTGTTACATAAACACTCCGCTGCCTTTGTTGGGCACATTTATTTTATAAATGTTCTCTTTCCACCTGAGGTCACGGGCAGTTTTATCCTTAAAACGGGCTCGGATATTTATAACCCGGGGAATTGTTCCAAAATGCTTTATGAAAAAAAAATCGCATTAGTTATCCTGCCTTCCATTTTGGAAAAATTTCCTATTTGGCTGCTGGTACTTAACATTTCTATTTTCAGCCTTGGGACTATATCATTCATTTCACTCTCTTAAGGTTTTTTCTATGTTGTGTGTCTAAAATAGACACAGAGAGGGGTGTCCACAGACCTACAGGGAAGATTAATAGTTAACAGTGGCATTAACAATGAGGCTGGTGTTGTGCAGGCCTCAGAGGTTCTCCTCCATTTTTGGAGGCAGTCAGGTATCACTGCTAACAAACCTGCAGCATCGAGGTAGCAGATATGTCTGATGGTCAAATATCATGCAGCAGAAGGCAAGGGGTCCGCCTACTTCAGCCACTGGCTAACTTCACTGCGAGTGGTGGGTTCTGCCCCATCACAAGAGGCATATCCACTCACAAAGTAGTTTCCTACAGTGTCAAAGACTACTATAGAAACGTGGTTTTTGAAAAAAAAATTTTTTTTATTATTTCCAATTTTTAATATTAGCAATGCCCCACCAGCTAACACAACAACATTTTATAAAAACGATGAAAAAACAAAACAGCACTTGTAAAGCCAATAGGGCAGGCAGACATCGACAGATCGATTGGCTTTACCAGTGTTTGTTTTAACAGTCATCAAACAAACATAATGTCATTAAGTATGCTGTCTCTCTTCTGCATGTGTGCTCCAAAGCGACACTGCACCTAGTGGCATCTTAACACCACATGTCCAACTGTGCACCTGAAAGTTCTAACTATTGTATGCCTATCTTTTTTCTGATCAATAGTAGGGTTTTTGCAGCACAAGCATGGCACACAATTTCTGTACTCTTACTCTCCTTACTACTCTAACTGTACTGGCCCTTTACAATTAGACAATCTGCAGCATTTCCATTTACCAGAGGAGCAATGATCCTCTGATCAATCTTTCTCTGTAGATAGGAGGGGTGGAAATTAGGGTGGCTAAACACCACATTACTGTCTGATGAGGACGATAAATTGACAGCTAACTTACAAATTTGGAATCAGGTTTAACTGCACCACTATCAAAATCATCCTGTAGAAATAAAGAACTTGCCTGAAGAAGACTCAACCTCCTCAAGAAGTTACGTTGGACTACAATTATGCAAACTAAAAGCTCTGCTAAAGTAACGCAGAATAAAAGAAGCAAGACTTGATATTTGGTAAAAGCTTGCTGATTCTTCCTACAATGCTTTTAAATAATTGGAAAATAGCACAGTTTCAATGGAATAACTAACAAGACTCAAAAATAGACGCAGACAGATATTAAATTAATTTGGTTATTGTATTAGAGAATTACATTTCATGGCAATAAGCAGTCTTTTAAGTTATCTGCTTAAAATGACCTCAGCTTGCAATATAATGGCAAACATTTAGGCCATGTTTCAAATAATGACTATTGCATGAAACAATTTACAGCGTTACATAGTCCCACTGCCATCAAAGACAGAAGCATAGTTCAATTATCTAATAGTTCACAATCCTAAAGACAAAGGAGGAAATGTTCAGTTGTAAAGTCCACTAAGGGTGAGTCCATTAGTATGGGACAAAAGAAACAAGAAGAATGAAATTGTTCAGCAAACAAGGGTTTCTGTTCATCAGCTACCAACTGTAACATTTGCAAAGCAGTCCAAAAGTAAAAAGCCAGGAGGATAGGCTTCAAAAGTATAAAAACTCGATCAGCATAGCATTCTGGTCTCAAGTAGGAAAACCTCAGAATGGCCCTGACCCTCCTTTGGGGTTTCTTCTTTTATTAAGTCTCTGTAAGAGTCCTAGTGATGTAGCATCACACCATTGTCATAAGATTGTCATGTGCTCACATTCACATAATGCCACCTAGGACATTTACAACTACAAGATGGTTTACCTTGCTAGTCTTAAGAAGCGAGAGATTTAAAGTCCACATAGGCCTAACAACAGTGAAAATGATTGCAAAGTATCAGTTTGTTGTAACAGCTGAAAGCCTGTTCCCACAGGAACAATACACTGTGAATGTTAAGGAAACATTTAGGAACGTTGAATGTTACACATGTACTGAACAAATAAGGCAACATTTTACTATTTGTAAAATAACTGTTGTAGTAGGCCACGGAATAAGTCAACATTAGGGAAAGAGCACATTTGAAAAAGGCCTGAAGTTGGCATACCAATTTTTAAGGAAATTAACTATAAAGCTATATCAAATATAATGCAATAAAATCATTTCATATTGAAACTAAAATAGATCTTTCATCAAGTATTATCAAATGAAAGGTTGAAAGGACTAAGATGGAAAACTAGCCTACTACCACAATTTTTCTCATTTGAAACCAGTATATAATTTTCCAAGTTCTTGTTGCAAAATTTGTTTTACATTTTTTTTAAACTATAGAATCTCTAGTATTTTCAGTTTACATTTCAAGATTCTAACTAGTACATTTACAGTTTTGCTCCGACTTTTCCACATGCTGCATTCTAATGGAAAGCAATAGAAGCACTAGGGAACTTTATTAATAGCACATCATTTCATCAGCAAATGCCAATAAACAACATTTTAATAAGTATCCCAATTAGTGCAACTCATTTATATGTATTAGTATTGTTTTGTATATATGTTTTTTTCATCTTTAATTTCAAAGCGTTCTTTTATGGTGCTTCTCCTACACTTCTCTCAGTTTCATGCTTTACTGTGTCTCACATGTGCAAAGTACACTTTCAGCTTTTCGTGTCTCAAATCAGTAAATGTGTCATGTATTATGATTCTTGAAATCTTGCGTCATCAGGGTCAATGCATCAATTTGTGCCACATTTTCCCCCTGCAAGGAATATCAAGGGGGTTCAGCACACAATGTTAACATCTTCATTCAATCTGTTTGCTGTTAAATCCCAGTAGAATACTGGTGACCAACGGGATCACAACATTTGAAAAAAATTAGATCAAAGGTTCTTGATGCTAAGTAGATAAATATCCATATCCATGAGAGAATATTCTAATACGCCACTTGTATGACAATGTGTAGTCATAAAACCTAATTATGATGTGCAACATTATTTAACTTTAGCATGCAGTAGCTGTGAGGCTGATTTGCTACTAAGTTTTGGAGCAGGTACGATTAGCTATCTCTTAAGTTTGTCCTCAATATTGTATTTCGTCAGTATTCTGGGGTCGATATTCAAAGTGTACACTTCTAGAAAAGGATGGTGCATAATTGGAACGCTTACAAAATAGTAAAGGTATGTACAATACAGGTAACATTTTTGGGATATTTTAGATAAATGTTGCTGAGCAAGGGCAAAACAGTAAAATGTTACCAAGGCCAAATCCCTGCCTTGGAGGTCAGTGGGCAGATACATGCAGAGAGCTTGCATCAAGGGGCAATATATTGATTCTAGGACAATGTTGGTTACCAAGAAACGGGGCAACATGGCAGAAGACAGACAAAATCAGTTGGGCACAGGTGATACAAGTAAGTCAGAAAAGCCCATGTTTCATGCGCTGTAGTGCAAGATAGAAAGGGATGTGCAGCCTACCAAGACAATTTAAAAACACGATAAGATAATGGCTACATCTTTCATGAAGGAGTCTGGCCAGTTTTGGCAAAGCAGCCTACATGACTTTGGCTACTTCATATGTCCTTGATCCTAATGGGAAGTGGAATTTCCTGATGATTTCACTCTATAGATTTGACTGAAGGGGTGACCTCACAGGCTGATTAAACATGAAGTAGAGCCTATTATCAGTTCTGCATTTCAGGGGAAACATCCTTTATAACAAAGTCTTTACCATGCAACATCTTTACCACACAGCCTTTACCACACAGCTTAGTACCACACAGGCAAGTATTTGTACCATTACCACACATGTATTTATTACACAGGTGAGTGTTGTTTTAAATAACATATTTATTACGTTATTTAAACAATGGATGAGTACAGGTAGTGGTAAAGGGAGGTAAGGACATTTTTAGGGTTTTGGGGTATGTTGGGGTAAAGAGAGGTTAGTAGTAAATATTTTTATGAAAGTAATTTCAGTATGCTTAATTTCCTCTAGAAATACAAATCTGAATTCCTAAAAAGCAACAACATACTGTGAGATCATGTTTAGTTCAATTAGTCCATGACTGTAGAACGAAAAAGTCAACCTAAGTTTGCTTTACAAATGTATACAAAGCATGTATTCTCCACTATCTAGTAGTTCTTGATAAATATCACAAAATGTAATTAATTTGTGTTGTGGCTCAAATAAAAACATTGATATTTTTGGCTCAAGTATACAGCTCAATTGAGGAGAGAAAATGCAAGGTGCACAGAAAAAGAAAAAAGTGCGAATAGTGCAATAAATATGTCATTAATCCAAAGTTTTGTCAATGGTCTCCAGCACTTGGTTTTTTAACCCCCCCCCGGGTTGGCCAAGTAGCAGGGAGGAACGAATATTTAGATATTAGGGGAGCTGTGCGTACATGGCTACCCTCCCAAGCTGATTTTGGCCCCGGGGACCCCATCCCCTGCACTCTGGGACCATTTTCTAAGGGAGGAAACATGTAGTCTCCCTCCCTGGGCTGAGTTCGGCCCCAGGGACCCCATCCCTTGTGGCCTAGCCGCATCTGTAAAGGCCCCACCCCTGCCTGTGCCATTAATAGCCCTGGTATCCCCATTCCACAGGGCTGGTTCATGGGTTCATATCATTTTAAACTCTAAAAAACACTGAAATTCACCAGTTATAATTATGTATCTCAAGTAACTATAACTCATGCCCTAAGGTAACTTAAACTCACACCCTCGCCATGCACTTCTAAATATTGCACATATTACATCAGTCATAACATCTTGTTTGACATCATTGATAATATCACAGTACTTGGTGGGCGCAAGTTATAGTTACCGTAGAGCAAGAGTTAGTGTTACTATAACTGGTGAATTTAGCTAGTTTTTAGAGTTTAAAATGTTACGTTGTTACTGAACTTTTCACCTAGCTATAACATTAATTTAACCTATGTTTTCATTGGTGACTATATGTATTGGTTAAGGCAACTGGAGTTAAGATATATTATTGAATTAAATACTAAGCGCCCGATTATGATGTTGTTTGGTAATTGTCCCGACCTAATCGGTTCCGAACTAGTTTCCAAACGAATTGGGTCCTGTGAGTCTGGACGACCGATTACGATGCCTCCCAACATTGTTGGTCAGACTTTCATTGACTTCAATGGGGGCTTGTGTTCCGAACGCGAACACAGGCTCCCATTGAAAAAAGGAGTGGTTGGGGAAAACCTGGCACCCAGTGGCGGGCACCCCATGGTGCCTACCAAAATGCACATGGTTAGGAGGATGGGTCCCCTGGGTACCCCCATGGGCCATATTCGGATGCCTATGGGTGAAGGGGGGCCGGCAACAGGCCTCCAAAGACTAATTTTGAAAGCCATTTTGTCTTGAACAAACTGAATCGGAATGGCTGTCCGAATCGGTCATCGGAATTGCTCATCCATAAATCTGTACAAATCCACTCTGGAAGACTCCGGATGCCTTTTGGAACTGATTCGGTCTGCTTAAACGGTTTCTAGGCATCGAGTAATCCGTCGTTGGGAAAACTGTAAGATTCGGTAGGAAACAAGGGTTCCGATTCAGATTCAACAATACCGTATCCCATCCAGAGCTTCTCCTAACAACATCGTAATTGGCCCCTATGATTCTATTGGGCCTTAACATGGAAGAGGAGTTGCACACGGATCTGTGAAGATATATGAACAATAAAAGATTGAATGAGTATTGCCATTCAGTGAAGGGGCCTTCATCCTGCTACTGGCAGAACTGATGTAAAAAAATATTTATGGGGTTTTTTGTAGGTGGGGTGAGTTGAACACAAATACATAGATGAAATGGGAAATGGTGATAGCAGTGCACTTTATAGTTGATGTTTAAATAGGAAATGTTGGCGAAGTCTATTTAATATTGAATAGAGCTGTTAGCTGGCAATCATTTAGGCACAATAACTGTTGCCCACTTGGGTTTAATGGTTTGGAAAGAAAAAAGAACTATGATTAAAAATAAGTGGGGTATTGAAGTGAAAGTATATATTATGTTTATAGGAATAAATACGTCTCAATATGTATGCTCCGTATAGTGAAGATTTTTAGATACAAAATATTAAAATTGGTATATGGTAATTTTAACACCTTAAATTATGAATCATCAATTGTCATAAATCAATATATTTATACAGAACACTTTTTTGCAAATAGTCCATGTATAGATGATTTTTTTAAAGACAGTATTTTGATTTATTTATACTGCTATTGAGGCAATTTTATATCCACGGAAATGTACATTATTAAGATTGATTGCTGGTTCTAACTAAAATTCAAATTAGTAGGGCTGACGCCAACATGGGGTGAGTCAGTTTATGGTTTTTATGACACTGCACCAGTTACCATGTATATATAAATATGCAATATTACTGCCAACTCACCATCAGTGAACAAGGCTGAGTTTCAGCTGAAGCACGTTTGATGTAGTTGAAATAAAGAATGTTTCAACAAAAAGTTCACCCGCTGTGTTGTTGCCGTCCTTGGAGACTTTTGAGGCGGAAGGAAGCAATATGTATATATTTCCTACTGGCAGTCACCAGTAGGTAGTTACAGTTAGGATCTAGTTTCCATAGGAAAAGCGTTTTCTCTTGTGCCAATATCTTTGTCGCGTTTGACGAATCATCGCAGAATTTTCAAAACTGTTTCGGGGTGATTCGTCAAACGAGGGACGGGAATAAAAGGGGGGTTCCAAAAAGCGTTTCCCCTAGTTAATTTCTATAGGAAAAATTGGAACAGGCTACATCCCGAACTGCTGAACGGAATTACACCAAATTTGGAAAAAAGATAGGACTAGGTCCAGAAAGCGACCTTTTTTAAAAATGATCTGAATCCGTTCGGTAGTTGCTGAGCAATTTAAAAAATAAAAATATAGATATCTGAGCACCGAGGAGGAGTCGCGACTCCTCCTGGGCACGAGCTGACTTCTGATTGGCTGCCAACACTCCAAACCAGGAAGTGTTGGCAGCCATCTTGTGACTCAGTAACCAAGTCACAAGAAAACAGTGAAAAAAAACATTAAAAACAAGAAAAGGGGGCAGGTTAGAAACACCCTGATTCCTAGGCCTGCTGAGGGAATCACACAGGGACCCCCAGGGCCAAATAAAGCATTAAAAAATAATCAGCAGAATTTGCGCTGGGTGCGGGAGTCCTTCAGAGAAAATTAAACCACTCTGCAAACGCGGCTACTGGTGCACTGCTGGTGGGGTGATGATGTCCTCTTGAGTCCTGAGGACCTCAGAACACAAGTGGACTTCATCCTCCGAGCAGCAGTGTGCCAGAAGCTGCTTTTGCAGCGGGGTGTAAAAAGGGGTGTGACCTCGGAACACCTCTCTGAAATGCAGCTCTGTGGTGCTTACTGGGGGTACCTGGTGGGAAAGAAAGAAAGAAAGAAAGAAAGAAAGAAAGAAAGAAAGAAAGAAAGAAAGAAAGAGAAAGAAAGAAAGAAATAAGAATTGAAAAAGTCTGGTTGAAACCCTTATACATAACTATGTAATACATATATCTTTAGCAATTTGAAAAAGTCAATCAGTTTGGCATTGGCTACAAGCCTCTTGCCTTTAAGAAAGAAAGGAAAGAAAGAAGGAAAGAAAGAAAGAAAGAAAGAAAGAAAGAAAGAAAGAAAGAAAGAAAGAAAGAAAGAAAGAAAGAAAGAAAGAAAGAAACAGGCTGAAACCCCTGTATGTAACTACGTAATACACATCATTTTAGAAACATCAAAAGGTCTTGACTTACACAGACCTAAAAAAGTCAATCAGTCTGGCATTGGCTGCAAGGCTCTTACCTTTAGGAAAAAAGAAAGAAAGAAAGCAGGAAGAAAAGAAAGAAAGAAAGAAAGAAAGAAAGATGGAAGAAAGGACAAAAAGCAGGCAAAAAATAGTGAGAAAGAAAGGAATAAAATGCAGGCAAGAAAGAAAGAAAGAAAAAAAGAAAGAAACATGAATTGATAAAGTCTGGCTGAAACACCTATACGTAACTACGTAATACATATAACTATAGTATTATGAAAAACATTTGACTTACACAGACCTATACAAATAAATCAGTTGTCATTGGCTGCAAGCCTCTTGCCGTCAAAAAGAAAGAAAGTAAGAACGAAAGAATGAAAGAAAGAAAGAGAGGCAAGAATGACAGCAAGAAAGAAAGGAAAAAGAAGGCAAAAAAGGGTGAAAGAAAGTAAGTAAGAAAGAAAGAAAAAAAGAAAGAAAGAAAGAGAGAGAGAAAGAAAGAAGAATTTATAAAGTTTGGCTGAAACCCCCATACATAACTATGTAATACACATCATTTCAATAACATCAAAAAGTCTTGACTTACACAGACCTATAAAAGTAAATCAGTTTGGCATTGGCTGCAAGCCTCTTGAAAGAAAGAAAGAAAGAAAGAAAGAAAGAAAGAAAGAAAGAAAGAAAGAAAGAAAGAATTAGAAAGTGGATCTCTAGTTGGCAGAGGTATGCACCCTGTCCAAGTAGGAACAACAATCCTAGTCAGGGTAAGCAAGATACATACTTTAAATTAACCTGTTCTCACCCTTTGGTAGCTTGGCCCATAACAGACAGGCTTAACTTAAAAGTTTAAAGTATTTGTGTAACACACACACAGTAAAATAATGAAAACATTACAAAAAGACTCCAAATAGGTTGAGAAGAATAGAGAATATTTATCTGAGTAAAACAAGACCAAAACAACAAAAATCCAATCAATATAAGTCCCGATATGAATTATTAAAGAATAAATGCAAAAACAGTGCTTAGCAGTAACTAACGGTCAAAAGGCTACTTGAGGTCACGAGGGACTGAGGTGAATTAAACGTTTGGCTGACCTCGATGGAGGGCAGGCTGGCTATGAGACTCACCCAGCTCCTGCTGAAAAAGTACCTTGGATGGAGCAAAACATCTTTGCCAAATCAAAGTAGAGAGTGAGGACTAGATAAGCTAGTCCGAATCCCCAGGGTTATATGTCAAAATCAAAAAGGACTAGCTATGTTAGGGGGGAAGGGGACTCAATGAAGTACGCGTGCCGGCAAACCAATTGGTTTGTTTAGGAAGCCCTCACCCACCAACCTAGTTGGTGGCATGCTTCATCATCGGGCCCACCACAGTGACACCGAGTGTGTCCCGGGTGTGCTACGACGCCAGATTACTGCGGAGCTGGTATGTTCGCTGAGTGTGCAGTGTAGTGAGTGAGAAAGTGAAAGTTTAAAAAGCTATACAGTGGGTCCCAGTACCCGAGGGTAAATGGATAAACTTTAATTACTGGGCCCCTGTTAGCTGCTAAAAGGCGATCGGACGTGTTGGAGTGCGAATTAAGACCTCCAGCGTCCTGTGTGGTCTACATGTTTCAGCCAGGCCTTTTTTAATTTAAAACTGGCTTTCCTCAGGACCAAGTGAGTATGTGAAAAAGTGCAATTTAAATAAAAATACTAAATTATAGTGATTGTGTTATTTTTGTTGGCTATGTGTCGCACTCCCTAAGGTGCGTTTATATGTTAGAGGGGGATTCGATCTGGCTTTACTACATATAACATAGAAAGGACATAGACAGACGTACAGGGTAGAGTCATATTAGCATGGCATGATATTTTTCACATCATGTAGCCGACTTATAAGGTGAGTGATCGACCTATATGCGGCTAGAGTGTGGTCATGTCAGAGGCATGAACTGTGTGGGTTTTATTTTAAAACCGATTGTAGTGGTGAGCTAAAACAGGGGATATTGGCATGGTGAGGGTCAGGTAAGTAAAGTATATTATCCTCACACAGGCTATTTGCTGTAAAAAGCTTCCTTGGGTCACCTGGCAGAGAAAGAGACCCTAAAAAAAGGTAGCGAAAGTATTTGTTTACATCCGACCTGTAGGAACAAAGGTAGCTTACCCCAGTTGTTGCAGTAGTGTGCTAGCGTTACTCACGGAATTGCCGGTCTAGATCCTCCTTAAAGTCCAGTAAAGTCCACATTTGTAAAGCGCACAATCACCCGTAAGGGTCTCTAGGCGCTGGGGGCTGTCGGGAAGATTAAGCGAGCTATTGCCCAGAGTCACATGGTGCTGGGCTAACCTGCCGCCGGAGCCGGGGATCGAACCGTGGTCCCCAGATTCCAGCGTCAGTCGCCCTGGCCGCGGCGCCACACCTCTCCTTGGACCTGTCGTCCTTCTGCGGTGCCCGGAATGAGTGAAGGAGGCCCGTGGATCGAGTTTAAATAGCCCCGCTTATTGGTATCACCTGGATAAAGGTGGAAATAGAAGGAGGGATGCACTCGCGCTAGATGCCATGTCATTGTCGCCGGGCGCATGCACAAAGGAGCAGTGTTTATCGCGCGTGCGCATGATAGAGATCGGCTGGCTAGGGTGTGCCTCCAAGACTGCGCATGTGCATAAAGGAGAAGCGTATCTTGTTTAACGAGCTGGGGCATGTGCGCAGGCCTGTTAAAATGCTATTGAGGGCTAAGGGGGTTAAAACGAAGCGCTGTTTTGCGCATGTTGGTGCGGGTCAGTTGTACCAAGAGACACATTATCCTGAGTTACTACAATACATTATACTAAAGTGCAGAGATGTGTCTACAGATGGTTAGGGCGCAATTGTGATATAACAGGGTTTTTGGTCTGTTTAGGCTGGGTTTCACTGTGAGAGGAACAGAAGAGTTCAGACTTGGACACTGGTAATCGGTTTTTCAGAGGTTTAAGGAATTCCACGGTATGGAGTCGTTCAGGCCCATTGTGTGGGTAGAAAGCCTGTATATCCAGCGTTGTTCTTTCTGGAGAGGAAACTTTTCATTGTTTTCTGTTGTGTCAAACTGTTCAATGACAGTCCAGGTGAAGTCATTATGGGTGTGGTTGTGGGATAAGAAGTGGTCCGTCAGTCTGCTTATATTTTTACCACACCGGATGGTGCTCCTATGTTCTGTCATTCTGGTTCTGACTTTTCTGGAAGTCATCCCGATATACCGGAGGCCACATCTGCATGTTATGAGGTATATTAAGTTGGACGAGTTACAGTTTGTAAACTGTCGTTGTGTCCATATTTTCCCTGGTTCCAAATTGAGGGTTTTTGATGGTACTGTTAAATGGCATACGCTGCAATTATTACATGGTTGGTGGCCTGTGAGTTTGGGTAAGCCCCAGGCATTGAGGATAGTGTTATTGGCCGGGGCGGTGTTGGGTCTGGGCCTTGTATGGACAAGCTGGTCTTTTAGGTTATTTGCTCTTTTGTAAGCAAAACGTGTTTTCTCCCAATTTCTGGTGCCAGAGTTAACGATCTTCCAGTTTCTTTTGATAATGTTGGAAACCTGGTTAGATGCCGTGTTGTATGTTGTGACACAGGTGAGCGTTGGTTCTTCAGGGGGTTTTATGGTGGTTTCCAGCAGTGCCATCCCTATTTTGGTTTCGTGCTCTTCTACATGTGGTTTTTATGATCCTGGCGAGATACCTTCTGTCCTCTAGTTTGTGGACTAGGGCAGTGGATTGTTGTTTGTAATCCTGGATGTGGCTGCAGTTGCGTCTGAGGCGCAGAAACTGCCCGTAGGGGAGGTTTTCCCTTAAGGGTCTTGGGTGGAAACTCTCAAATCTGAGGAGGGAGTTCCTTGCTGTCGGTTTGTAGAAAGTGGTAGTTGTTAAACCGTCTTGGTCTGCTTTTATGTTAAGGTCCAGGAAAGCCAGTTCGGTTGAGCTGCTGGTGCTTGTGAGGCGTAAGTAATTGTCCCGACTGTTGATCCAGAGGAGAAAGTCCTCAAGAGCCTCCTGGTTGCCCTTGGCATCTAACCAGGTTTCCAACATTATCAAAAGAAACTGGAAGATCATTAACTCTGGCACCAGAAATTGGGAGAAACCATGTTTAACACAATCACTATAATTTAGTATTTTTATTTAAATTGCACTTTTTCACATACTCACTTGGTCCTGAGGAAAGCCAGTTTTAAATTAAAAAAGGCCTGGCTGAAACATGTAGACCACACAGGACGCTGGAGGTCTTAATTCGCACTCCAACATGTCCGATCGCCTTTTAGCAGCTAACAGGGGCCCAGTAATTAAAGTTTATCCATTTACCCTCGGGTACTGGGACCCACTGTATAGCTTTTTAAACTTTCACTTTCTCACTCACTACACTGCACACTCAGCGAACATACCAGCTCCGCAGTAATCTGGCGTCGTAGCACACCCGGGACACACTCGGTGTCACTGTGGTGGGCTCGATGATGAAGCATGCCACCAACTAGGTTGGTGGGTGAGGGCTTCCTAAACAAACCAATTGGTTTGCCGGCACGCGTACTTCATTGAGTCCCCTTCCCCCCTAACATAGCTAGTCCTTTTTGATTTTGACGCAAAACATCTTTGCCCAGGGCACATTGTATCAATCCTTTCCATGCAGTTGGGTCTCTATGTTGCTGACCAACTCTGCCGAAATGCAGCCAATTCATTATTGTCGGGCCATGCCAACTGTGGAACTGCCGTCATCGAACAGCCTCTGCATCGAAGGGCAATGTGTCAGTTCCGATTGGCACAATGGTGACCATGCATTGGGTTTCTAGCAAAGCAGTTCCAGAACCCACTTCTGAGGTCCAGGACTGGAAGGGGAACCTCAGGTAAGAGTAGGACTCACAGATGGCAGAGGCCAGCTGCACCAGCAGAATTGCAGAAAGCCTTTTGTGTCCCTGAGACTTCCAAAAACAGGAGGCAAGCCAATAAGCCATTTGAGTCATCTCGTCATCGCATGCAGGATCGTATCTGCCAGAGTGGCGCCCCCCACGTAGCCACGAGGCCGCCGCCATGACCAATTGTGCCTGCACGATCCTGTGCACCTGCTGCCCCCCAGCCCTAGTCCCCAGGCCCATCCGTCGCCCAGTGATGACTGTCTGCCTCTGCGCACCCAGGCCTCAATGCTCACCTGCCGCCACCGGCGTGTCTCCAAGAGGGCCCACCACATGCCGCAGGCCCCCAGCGCACCCAGCGCCACCGCACCGGGGAGTCATGTGTGTGCTGACTGCTGCCTTTGGCGTACAGGGCTCTCAATTCAAATCGAATCGTGATTGGCAGGACGGCGTATTGAGGCCTACGCATCATTGCAGGCTGCACACCCGCTCAGCTCTTCAGGCGCCCCTACCTCAGTGCATCGCAAGTCACCGTCCTGTGGTGGTAGCCCATGCCGGCCACAGTGCATCGTGTGCCACCAACTCTGTGCACCGCAAGTCGTCGTCCCGTGGCAGAAGGCCCATGCCGGCCGAGGTGCATCGGGTGCCACCATCTCTGTGCACCGCAAGTCATCGTCCCGTGGCGGTAGGCCCGTGTCGGCCGCAGTGCATCTGGTGCCACCAACTCTGTGCACCACAAGCCATCGTCCTGTGGCGGTAGGCCCATGCCGGCCGCAGTGCATCGGGTGCCACCAACTCAGTGCGCCACATGTCATGGACCCTTTATGATTGAGTCTCGTGGTGCGGACGCCATCCTGTCACCTCCGGCAGTGGGGAATGTGATGTTGTAGGCCCCTTTTATTGGCAGGGTCACATGCCCTGTGATGCCTGTGCTTTATGGGTGTGGTGTGGGTGTAAACCAGCCCTCAGGTACTGGCTGAGACCAGTGATCAGCAGATCACTCACTACTGGGAAGACCTGGGAAGTGTAGCTTTGTCATCCCCCCTGTAAGCGTAAGCAGAGTGGGCTGGGCTAGTGTATACCAGTCCACCATAGGGCTGTGAACAATGAGCCTGGGGCTCTGTGCGTGGCTCAGTGCTGGGCTGGACAAGAAAGTAAAAGTGACTAATACGTGTGTCTCTGTTGTAGTGTTGGCGCCACGCGGATCACAATCGTCAATGTTGCAACCTGTGACACAAGTCCCACAACATGAGCAACATGGACGTAAGGGGTAATCACTGACCCTACATACATCCATACTTTCATACTTAAATGATAATAGACATGACACATCTGTGTGAATTTGAATGTTTTATTCACATTCAGTGGAGTGTTGAAGCTGTAGCAGTACAAGGCCATGCAAACCCAACTTTACACTGTTGTACCGTGGAGGGCCAGCCAGACTCCTTTAAGGAATGACAAGTACATCAGAAGATGGGGAGTTCAGTCCGCAGTATGATTGCTGTGTCATTGGTAACCAAACAGCATATGGCAGTCCATGTCATGGTCCAAGGTGAGTGTAGCAGAGTGTATCGGGGACAGTGGAAGGTGATGATGCAGAGGGCAGAACCAATCAGAAATAGGCCATATGGCAGAGATGAATGCTACTGCTTCCTTCTTACCACTAAGGCAGAATCATGCACATCTTCGTCTTCTGATAATTCATGTGCCTCACATATGGGTGGTGTTGTTTTGTCTGCATCACTGTGTGGCAGTGACACATCAGTGGCAGGAGGTGGATTGTCTGCAGCACTGTGTGTCACTGACACTTCAGAGGGCGGAGATGTGGATGGAGTAGTAGCAGCAGCATTCATCCGTGCCAGGCCTTGTGGCAGCAATGCCATGATGAGGGTCTGCAGGGCATGGAAGAACCCAGCTACATCTCACTGGTGTGCAACCGTGGCAGATATTCTTTCAACCTGCATCTGCTCCATGTTCTCCATGATCCTCCGCATGTGTCCCAACTTCTGGCTGACATCACTGGAGCCACTCTGACTAGACAGTTGTTTTTGTCTCAGAGTCAGGACTCCAGCAATGTCAGCCATGGATCATTGGAGAGCATGGAGCGGATTGTGGGTGTCCATTAAGGACTGTAAGTGGTCCTTGATGTGACTTTGACACCCAAGTATGGCATTTAGTTTGGCTGCCATGAGGTCGAACCCCACCCGCACCTTATCAGCTATCTTCTCCTGGCACCCCAACACACAATGTTGGAAAGCCATGTGCTGTTAGTGGGAGTCCTGGGAGACAGCTGTGGTGGTGGGTGCTTCCTGCTGTGTGGTCTGTGCAGGGGGTGAGGTCTCCTTGATGCAGCTGGGCTGCCCTGCTCCTGGAGGTGGGGTGCCGAAGCTGTCCATGAGCTCTTGGAGGGTGTCAGTGTCGATGGTGTGGAGGTCCTCTTTGTCATCAGTGAAGAGATGTTCGGTCTGCTCTGCAGGAGGTGTGGATTTTCCCTCAGTAATGGGAAGGGGAGATGCAGTTTAACATTGTGTTCACATGTATAGTGACGCATTGTACAAGTTTACATACAGACTGCATGACAATGTACATTGTGACTGTTTGGGAGGAACTGGCTATTTGATGCGGGACAGTGGACATTTCGACTACATTGATCGAGCGGGGAGGTCACCCGACTCAGTTTACCATACTCACCTGGGCCCATAAAACAACACAATTTATCGTAAGTTTAATCAGGTAACCTGTGCACTTGCTCTTATCAGTGATTTATAAATTTCAATTAGGACCTATATCATTGACTTACCAATCCTCGTCATCGGTACCTAAAGTCCTAAGGGATCAAAGGAGTTAGAATAATAGGTAGAATAATAACATTTGCACTCGTATAATAATCACAAACTCGGGAAAGGTTTAAACTCTTTATCTAAATTTCTTAAAAGTCTTAATCCAAATATTAAACATCAGAAATTTTTCAATGAAGAAAATAATGAATAGAATGAAAATATGCAGAGATTTTATAAAGCAGTCTTTACGCATTTGACATTAGGGTGGGAAGAGAGAAGAAAACAATACAATGACATACCCACATTAAATATTTACCTAAAATGGTGTGAAGAACTAACCCTGGCCACGGGTCAGTTTAAAGGACAGAACCCCTACAGTGCAGGTACCATAAAGGCAAGCAGGTGCAGATCAGAATCAGGACACGTAAAGCCAAATTGGATCAGGACAGGACCACCAAATGTTAAGACTGGCACCCGCAGTTAAATTGCAACGCCTGCGTTACTCCCTCTCTGCAGCTAACAGCCAGAAACCCGATTGGGTTATCGAATTCTCCAACAGAGTGCTCCGCTGACACCTTTACTCCCGAACCCCGATTGGGTTATCGAATCTTCTGACAGAGTGCTCCACCAACAACTCTGTTGTTGGTCACCTATTGAGTGCGTTGGGTCAGTGACAGGTCAGCTATTCGGACAAGTCAAACAAATTAACTAGCTAAGCCTACCCTAGTTATACTATTTTCCAGGTCAGTGTACCACCCCCCCAATGTTGCAAGTGTAAGGATCCCCAATTTTGATTGGACAAAAGGATGAGGAGAGGTCATTACACCATACCAAAATGAAACTTTTACGATGAATATTAAGATTTGCGTTCCCGCCGATCAATTTATTTTCCCATGTACGTTTTATTCCACCAAGCAATGAATGTTCCAATATTGGTTATATTTTAGTACATTTGAGAATTCTGCTTTCTCCGTAGGGTCAAGAGTTAAGGTTCCCACAAGCATCTTCTAGCCAGTTGGCTCTTTGGCAGCATTTCAAAGGTCATTCTGCTTCATGGACTTTGTGATTTATGCGCAGTCGCAGTTTCTCCAAGATGGAGTTCAGCAATAGGCGTCTGGCCCAAATTGATTTACATGAAAAAAATAGAAAAGAAACAGTTTGAGAACACGGAATAAATGAATGCACTGTATACCACTTATCTCTATACTATTCCCATTACTTTATTTTAACTATTGCGTTATAAATTAGGCAGAAAGACAGCTTGGCAAAAGCAGCGATGCAAGCTTCTTGCATGCGAGGACATAGAGCAGCCATCTTAGTTCTAGTGAGCAGAAGCAAAAGATTCCCTCCAAAGCAGAAAGTACGTCATGTCACGTGAGTGTGACAGACGTATGCGCAATAAGAAAACCCGCGTAGCAGCGGCCATTTTAGTGCAAGCGGATAATCATTAGTAAAAGCACATATGCAATCTTCACCTAGATGTCATGTAATGTAATATTAAGAGGACAAAACATGTTGATTAGTACATTAACGTTATGTCGAGAGGACTGAATACAAGCAAGTCACATTACGTGCGAATCCTTGCTCCATCAACATCATGGATGTGTGTTTGTACTTGTACATCATGATCTCACATTTCCCTGCTATGCCAAATGTGATCGGCCAGTTTCTACACACAAGCAGCACCAGTTGTGTCCTCTGTTCTGTTGTGAACATGTTGCAGTTTGTTCCACATTGTTTTCAATGTTGATGTGCTCTGAATGTTATGTGTGTGTGCTGCATTTTGGGAGAGTGGCCCCTGCAGCTCTGATTTTGCTGCCCCTATCCCTTTCATGCGCTGTGCCTTTGACTTCTGTGCTTATACAGTGCTGAGATGTTGCATACTTGGGTAAATTGGGCTCTTGGTGGGAGTTGGGACTCTGGGGCATGGTTTACATGTGTTGTTGATGTCAGGGGAGTGTGACCGTCTCCTTTACGGATGTGGTCCACACTCAGCCACCTCAGTGTCGTGGCATGCAACATGTCATGATATATTGACTGCAGCCATGCTATTCATCATGCAGTGTCACTTGCATTGTTAGTGTGGCTGACAGACATGCCGCTTTCCTGGGTTTGGCACATGTGCATGGGATGGTTGTGAGATTGGTGATGTGTGAGAAGGGCCCCCTCTGGGCATATAGACGACGGGGGCTACTTGCTGTTTCTAGGTGTGCTGCATTGTGCCAAGGGGATCAGGGACATGATCCGGAGTCATTGTGGGTGTGCACTGTGCTATACTTTATTGTGCACGTGTGCCATTGTGCCCACCTCCCCCGTCCCCCCAGTCCCTGGTTGTTACTCACCCTCTTGCGTCAGGTCATGTTGAGCAATGTCTGGTCCCCCAACTCCTGCCACCGTCTCCGACCTGATGACTGTGGACACCGTTTCCTCCAGCTCATCCAGCTCCTCCTGTGGCGCTGGACTCCCACCTCCAGTCCGCATTGCTGTCTTCTGGTTGTTGCCGAGTTTCTGCTTGATTTTGCGCTTCACATCATTTCAGTTCCCCTTGTCCTCTTCCATTGTCCTCCTCAGCACTCCCACTGCGTTCACCTTGTCCACGATGGACTGCATATTTCATTTTTTGTTGCCAATGACAGCAGTAACCTTCCTCTTCTGAATTACGTCATCTGCGGCTACACCATAGATGCAGTACATTTGACCAGGACATTAAAGCTGCCTAAAGCTGACACAGTCTTCATTGAAATTCCAGGGATAACGGGAATTACCAGAGGAATTTGGCGATACTCCTTGCTTTATGAGACGAGCTTTCATCGGAGAAAAGATGGGAAAATCTTCCAAGGATGTTCTATAAGGCAACATACAGGCAACACCATCTTGGTTTGGCAAACCCTATTGTTCCTATGGTACTACCAGCCTGCAATGTGCTCCTGGTGGGTTATTGTGGGTGCCACGTTCTTGGAATGGACTCTCAGACACAGGATCTTCTGTCCAACAAGCCCACCCCTTCCTGTTTTAGGATTTTCTCATGATTCTGTTGCCTGCCCCACATGCCTTTTTTAGTTCCCGGGATCCCAAAATGTCTATTGCCCTCTCCAGACCCTTCTCGGGGAACTGGTAAGCACACCCAACCACACCCGTCAGCTGAAATTTATGTATCATAGTTACGAGACACTTCATAAGATGCAACCCTAATGGATCACATACATAATGTGTATGCATCTGCACCCAAGCCTATCCCAACACAACAAGATCTATTTCACAAAAATAATGAGCCCCACCCATATGGTGCATAGCAACACAGTCTACATGTTGTTGAAGCCACAAAAACATATCTCATTCAATACCAAATATTGTCCTCACACATGTGACTACCCTAGGGCTGCCATTGCCATTATGTCATATGGTGAATAGCGTTTTAAGCCTTCTTTCCATAGCTCTCAAGAGTAAAAATGGGAGATTCTCAGAGGTGGGTAACAGGAGAGAAAGGTAATTGAGAAAATGGAATAATTACTTCTGAGCAACTTGCAAAAAAAACACTTGGTGAACTAGGCCACTGAGTGGACTCTCTGTCTATTTCAGGAGTGTATTCTCACGTCTACCTGATGACATGTAAACATGTGATGGACTGTCAAAACAATGCCCCAGATTCACAAAAGTTTGGGAAATTTTCCCTTATACACTTACACATAGATCTGAATTAAACCCCCACAAATGTGTTGTGGTGTGGATGGATCAATATGTTTGGGTATGATTGATGGAGGGTTTTAATCGGATGTTGAGATTTAAGGGGAAGGTTTTTTAAACATTTAATGGCACATGCATCAACGTAGGCTTTTGCGATTCCTTAATTGCGATTATTAAGAAATCGCAATTAAGGAATCGTAAAAGCCTATGCATGTAGGAATCCCTATAAAATAGCAATTCCTACAAATTTCTTAATTGCGACTCGCAAATTGCTAGTTGCAGTTAAGGAATGCTGCCCATTCATTCCTATGTGCCTCCAGTAGGTTCTCGCAAATTGCTCATAAAATTTCAAGGGTGCAAGGGAGTCAAAATGACACCCTGTTGCACTCCTGACATTGATCTGTGCACATATGTTGCACACACACATGCCGTAAGGGCAATATGTGTGCACATGAAACTTTGAAAAATGCACAAAAGTTAATTTTTCAAAGTTTTTGCAAATTACCATGAAGTTCAACTTCATGGTAATTTGCTACTCCTATTAGCGAAATCACATTTTTTTTTACTTTAACCCCTTGCCTGCAGCCGGAATTCCGCTCCTGTGCTGGACATTCCGATCGCGGGCGTGGTCATGACGGCCCCCAGCCGTCATCAGCACACGAGCACTGTGTGCCATGACGGCTGGGGGCCATCATCAGCATGGAAGGGGTTAATGCATTGCATTTAAGGAATCTCAATTTGGGATTCCTTAAATGCAATCGCAATTTAAGGAATCGCAATTTAGAGATTCCTTAAATTGCTATTTTTGCATTAGGGATAATGCATCCCAAATGCAAAAATACCGGTCGCGAAGGGGCAGTGCCCGCTTGCGACCACTTTTTCCTTTGATGCATGTGCCTGTTATAGGGTTGATGAATTATATGTTTATATTGATGTAAATATCTGACTTGTAAGCATTCTTCGCTTGTATAATTATTGCATCACTATTTTCTGTATGGACCTACTTCAATTTTGTGCAAATGCTTCAAACCCTTACTGCTGTCATGTCTTTCAAAATACACACAGGGGGGCATATTATCAAGAAGGGCGTAAAAATTATCGCCGCTTTAGTGGCAGGAAACTGCCGCTAAAGGGGCGATAATGGGCTTGATAATATGCCCTTGAGAATTCCCATAGAAGCCCATGTTCACATCATTTCTTGATAATATGCCCCAAGGCGTTTTAGACCTATTGATCAACACACCAGCTCTTTGACCCAATATTGAAACCAAAATATTGTAATATTGAAACATTATGTCAAAAATATCGATCACAAAAATATTGTTTTTCTATACATATAATGGTAAGCACAAACATATCGAAAACATATTGTTTTAAACTAATGTTGAAAAAATATAGATAAAATATTGTTTTTAATATATAGTTAATACAGTAAATATTTAACAATTTAACGTATGAACCGATAGAACTGTCATGGTAGTTATTTGTTGACGCTACTTCTCTTTCACTGTTTTTAATATTGGGAAGGGAAGGTCTCTATTAAACTTTTTTTCCTACCTTTACCCTATTTTAATGGCACCACCACCGTTCGTATTTAATTAATTTGGTTAATTTCACCTTTTTGCACTGCTTGTAAGCAACCCCTGTTACCTATCCTTCACCAATGTTAACCATTGGGGCATGAAATACAAATAAAGCACTATTGTGCGTGCTCGCACACTGAGCAACTTCCAGCAAGCCTTAAGATGTTTGTCCCAAATGATGAAGGGCGGTACAGGTCGGTTGCCTGATGGGAACACTATCAGTAGGTCTGAGAGTGCCCAATGAACGACTCCTGTTAGTAAATCTTTCACACTAGTATGCATAGATCCATTTATGATTGTGACCGAATGCTACTCTATTGTTGGTAACAATTTAACGTATAACATTAAAATAAGGTAAATTAAATATGTTTAAGCAATATTTAAATATTTACATATATATATATTCATAATTAAACAAACATATATATGGCTGTATATATATTTATATATACATATATAATATAAAAATATTTAAAAAAATATTCATTGCAATCTATGATTTAATTTTGTAATGCTTTTTAAGTATACCAATCAAACAAATTATGGAGCATTTATAATTTGGAGGCCCACCGGAGGGTAATTTTAAAATGCATATTCAGTGTTGCAAAGTCTACAAGAGATAGCACACTGTCTGAAAGGGACTACATATCCCAGCATGAACACTAGTTAACTCACCTGTGAAACCTACTAAAGGTCAATTGAAATGTGCTGAGAAGTTCTGCCTTTGAGTATGTCTGCGTGCAGCCTTACAGCCTGTGATCAAGGAGCTGTGCTCCAAAACGCATTAGGCAAACAAAGAACTCTGAATTAAAAAGGACTTTTGCTTTTACTAGATCTGCTGTGGAGTGCATCTTTGAAGTGGGGACACATTAATGAACATATATATATACATAGTTGACATAGACTGACCGTAAAGCCAAAACATGTTCCATGTTTTCACTAGTATTGCCTAATTTGGATTATGACAGAGTTGGGTGTGCAGGACCCTTCTTTATGGAGAATTGGGATCTTTTGCATTTAAAAAGGGGTGATGTGGCATCACCTTTACCACCCCACTGGAGGTTTGGCAGCACTCCTGAATTCCACATAACCAGCCTTAGAGATATATATATATATATATATATATTGCGCTCGAAAAACTTCTCCGTGAAAAAGAAGAGGGCAGCACTCAGGAGAGTTACTAACAGCGTGCAGTTTATTCAGCACAGACAAACGTTTCGGCAAAGAGCCTTCGTCGGTGTCACAACCCGTAATTCAAAAAACACACACCTTAAATCCAATCAAGTGGTTAGTCATGAACATCAACAAGGGACTAAACCCTCGGCGATACCAAAGGCGCCATCTTAGAGTGGTTTTCTAAAAGTCAAAAAACCATACAGATCTAAACCATGAATTGGTTAAATCAAATACACAGAGGGCACAATTCAATAATGCGTTCCAACAATTACACAAAAGAAATAAAGCCGTGGATCGGCAAAGGTCCCTTGGATGAGAAAAATGAATAAACAAATTCATAACCACATTCAATCAGGTGCTGGAATTATACATAAAAATGTGCAAAAAGGAAGTGGCCTACTTCATATGAGCAGTCAAAGTGGACAGTGTTAAATACTATGATTCAACTATAGTTAAGAAATATTGAAAAAAGTGGTTAAATGATCAGTCCTGCACCACAGTAAAACAGATACCCCACGTCCATCCGGCGGGAGATAAGCAAAAGGCTATATACAACATGATCATAACTACGCAATAATGAGTTGACGAATTAATAAGTTCATTAAATCAAAATTTGATAAGTGTAGAAAAATGATCTAGGTCAAATTGCAAACACAAACATACAGATACTAGCACAGTCTAAGAGGAGTGAGATTCGATGCGAGATATATATGATGATGATATGATAATATATGTACAGACATTATGCTATTGGGTATGGAAAAGTATATACAAATATATACATCTATATATATACATATATGCACACCCCTATGTGCATATAATTGTGCACACAATACTTTACAAAGACTGGTAATCAGCCTGAGTATATAATATACCATATAATCAAGGCACACTATGTACATATATACATACATTTACATTTAAACATCATCACATTTTCATAAGTTGGCCATACTTTCGGATAAATATGCAAGATGTTATAGCACATAGATGGTATAAAGGCATAGCAGAATGACAGAATGACTCCACACTTATATCCTGCTCAATTATTTCCCCAAATGGACCACCATGTCCTCACCACTATTCATGCCCTTGGGGAACTTAGTAGACAGGTCGATTATATATCTAGACTCAAGACGCCTGAGCCTTCTTAACCTGTCTCCGCCCCGGGGATTGGATGGGACATGATCCAAACCAAAGTAGCGCAGTTTCGTTCTGTCCTTTTGATGGTACTCGGCAAAATGCCTCGCTACTGGGTAAGTGGGGTCCACTTTGTCGATAGCCCTCTGATGTTCAAGCACTCTCAGTTTAAGTTGGTTGATGGTACTACCAATATATCTGAGACCGCATGGGCATATCAGACAGTACACAGCATAGGTGGTACTGCAGGTAATAAACTTATTGATTTTCTTAGTTATTCCTGCATCAGGGATATCATATTGCAGGACCCTACGGCTGTTGCTACACGCTTTACATTTCCCGCATGGGAAAAAAAAACCACTCATGGTTTTTAAAGTGTTGGTATTACTTTGAGTGGGTAGGGGTTCTAAATGGCTGTGTACTAGCACATCTCCCAGAGACCTCGCCTTGCTAAAGGTCACCTGGGGATGTGCAGGCATATCCTCTCTGAGTACCTCGTCTGTGAGCAAGATGTGCCAATTCTTGCGCATCAAGCTCCTCAGTCTATTAGCACCTGCAGAGTAGGGGGTAATCATTCTAAAGACATTCCCACTGTTCTTATCTGTCGGCCTTGCTTTTTCAGCTAGCAACTGAGCTCTCGAAATCGTTCTCACTTTTTTCAATGCATTGGACAAAAGTGGCTCATCATACCCTCTAGATCGAAAACGAGAGAGACATTCCGAGGCAGCCGCCTCGAAATCCTTATCTTGAGTGCTGTTCCTTTTAATTCTCAAGAGTTCTCCATAAGGGATACTCTTGACAAGACTCGGTGGGTGGGCACTACTTGCAAACAGGATAGAGTTTCCTGCCGTCTCTTTTCGATAAAGAGACGTTTGGACTCGACCTCCTTCAATGTGAACCCGTAGGTCCAAATAGTGAGCTGCCACCCCACTAATGGTCCCTGACAGGTGCACATTGTAGACATTGTTATTAAGGACATCAATGTATTTTTTGGCCGATTCCTCTGTACCCTGCCACACGATGAACAAGTCATCAATGTAGCGGTACCAGTGTACCACTTCTCCACTCTCACCATCTTTGTCATAGCTCCTGGGCACATGCTCCTCCCACCAGCCAACGAACAAGTTCGCATAGCTGGGGGCAAAGCATGTGCCCATCGCTGTCCCAGAGGTTTGTCGATATAGGCTGTCTTCGAACAAAAAGATATTATTCTCCAAACAAAATTGCACAAATTCCTTTAGCATCACATTATGTTGCGCAAATCGGATGGGACGTTTGTTCAGATAATGTTCGACAGCAGATAGTCCATGTCTATGCTCAATGATGGTATACAAACTAGTGATATCCATCACTAAGAAAAGGTAGTCATCTTGCCAGTCCATAGTGTCCACTCTCTTTAGAAAGTCCTTTGTATCTATATATATATATATATATATATATATATATATATATATATATATATATATATATATATATATATATATGCAGCAGCTGTAGCTTCCCAAAGCTCCGCGGAGAGACGACCAAGGAAAACCACACGAATCCAATATAAATGAAGGCACAAAGTTTATTAGAAGTTGAGCTTTAACAAATCTGACGCGTTTCGGGCATCCACCCTTGCTCACAGACAGTCAGTAAGTAAAAACATCCACGTTTAAATACCCAATGCTTCACATTTTTTTTCTCAATTAAGGTTTTTTTTTTCTCTCATTTTTTTAAACATTGCACCATGTGATACTAGAGGACATACTACATATTTAGTACTATGAAGTCTGTTTTCCAAACAAATTGTTATTCAAAGTCTGTTATTCACTAGTATATAAAAAATGGTTAAAATCCACATTTTTCACAAAATGACTCCATTGTAATTTAGAAATAAATCTAAAAACCTGCAATGAGTGGACCAAACACTGAATAGTGTGGAACAAACGTTAAAATGTATATAATGCTAAATATATATATATATATATATATATATATATATATATATCCATCAAAAGTGCTCCCAATTTCAAAACGCACACCACTGTAGACGAATTCAGGGAATTCATTTTATTCGCACTGTCAGAACAGTAAGAAATCTTACTTGAAGTTTTCCCAGGAAACTCTCAGGAACAGAATGGTGAGCTTTTCCCTATACCTCTCTGAGCCTCCCTCCACACACCAAAGGGAAGAAACTCTAGTTGCGTGAAAAGACTCCCAGGGGGGAAAGGGGATGGGACAGAGAAGAGACTGCTGGTCTTTAAACCGGTGTCTTCTACTGCTATCTGTGACTTGTTCTTCCTGGAGCGGCTCACACTGTAATACACAAACAAGGTTAACAACTACAATTCCCTAATCCTACTCTTTGTACATACACTCGCTCTCTCTCTGGAAATTACTACCTACCCTTTACAAGACCAGACTAAGTCTCTCTTCTATAAGGATATAGTTGTCTTTTGTTGAGTCTATTGGTTGAGTAGTAATGTGTATTATATGCTGCAAATTAACATAAACAAATTGTTATTGGCTTGCTGCTCTATCTATCTTTCTCTAGAGTTAGCTTCTCTATTAAGTGCTGGTGTTATTTCTATTATTAACCTTTTGTTTTCTTTAAATCTTTTTACAATAGGAGACATTTGCGCAGACAGCTATGGAAAAGGTAAGTGTTGTTCGTGAGTTCTAATGTCTACTAAACATCTTCATGCCACTAAGAGTCGGAATATTTAAGTCTTTTATCTCTTTTCTTTTCCACAGGGAAAGAGTAGTTCAAGCTTTTACTGATAGGTAAGTTTTGTTCATCATTAACATGCTTCTAGAATCACAAAATCGTATTTTCAGAATTCTCAAACTGTTAACCAATCTATTTTCATCCTCTAGGTACTTGATTGACCGAAAAGCTGGAGACTTGAAGAGGAGGAAAGCTCGAGGTTTGGAAGGCGACTTCGAGATGTCTTTTCTCAGGAAATTACTTCAGGATACCGACGCGTAGAGAAACTAAATCTACCAATGGTAAGAACTTCGGAAAATAACGCCTTACTACACTGTAACTACCACAAACGCATTCAGGAAACTTCCGATTCCCTCGACGAACTCAGTGAAGTGTGCGGCACTCAGAGCCAGCACGAGCCTCAGCTGTGCTCTTGAGTCTCGCGCAAGTCACCGAAAGGCTGCAGCGCTAACCTAGCGCTGCACCGTCATGTTGAGGAGGCGTCTCCTAACCATGGCTGACCAACTTCCATTACATTGAAAGGGAGGAGAGCTGGTAGCACCGACAGATTGCTTCCTTGTGGTATTTGTTTTCCTGACTCAAAGCAACCAGCATTTCACTTTTGGAGTATTTTTCTTGCCTTACACGCAGTTACTTCACCTGGGAGAACCTACTAAAGGAAATGGTGATAATGAAATGCAAAGCGGCATGCCTTTTCAGTGAATCTGTGAGCTTTGTGAAAAGCCTGTGACCAAGGAGCGAGCCTCCGAAACGCGTAAGGCAAGAAAAAGACTCCAAAAGTGAAATGATGGTTGCTGTGAATAAAAAAGAAGTCCTTGAATTCGTCTACAGTGGAGTACGTTTTCGAATTGGGGGCACTTTTGATGGATATATATATATATATATATATATAGGCCCAAAAAAACAATTTTCTTTAAATTTTCGCGGGGGAAGCGCCCAGTACGCGCACCGGGGAGCGTACTTTGGTGAAAAACAGTGAAAAAAGTTGGAGAAAAATAATCATTTTGAGTGATCAGAGGTAGGGTAGCCCTGAAAAGAGCTTTTGGGTTCTCTGGCTGATTTAGGTACCTACAAGTAGGTTCCAATGCACAGTCTTATATTCAGGAGGAATATTCTATTCCCCTCATCTGAGAAGTGCACACCATCTCCTCTGTAGATATCTTGCATGTTGTAACGCAAGTTATTGTTGTATATTGAACCCATTCCATAGTCTCTCATGTAAGCAGAAACAGATTTATTCACGTTTCCGTGATTTCTCAAATTGTCGACAAAATTGGTTGGACCACTTCCATTTCTGTCTTTGGCAAATATTGGAAATACCAAGGCCGTTTGAGGAAAAAGTGCCATCAATTGCTCAAAGGTGTCCTTTAAAAGCATTTCCAGACCTACCCCAGTCAAAGTGCCTAAGTCATTTCCACCACAGTGCAGAATTATGAGGTGAGGGTGTGGCAGATGCAAAAAGGTTTTCACCAATGGTATCAATTGATGACATCTCAATCCTCTCTGGCCAATCCATTTGATGTCTACATTTGGTAAGTCAAGGTTGTGAAAATTTCTGGTAGCTGCATACCTTTGAGCCCAGTGGATGTAGCTATGTCCAATAATCCAGACAGAATGCATGGTAAGAGGAGGTTCTGGTGCAGTCAGATGAAGTGTGGAAATGAAATGGCAGTTGGAACAGTAGGAGTTTGCAAAAGAAATACTGTGGACTTTCAGTGCTCTTGAATCACAAGCAATGATTGGTGGATTCAGATAGTTGAAAACTGAAAGTTAGGGTGCATGGTTCTGTTTTGTGAAAGAAGCAATTTGAATGGTTAAGAAAAAGTCATTTAAAGAAACATTGCACTGGATAAGCTGGGGTATTGAGAGGTCAAACATCCTTGCTAAGTTCAATTGCAACATTGTAGAATAAACTTTTAAACCTGAGAGCTCAGTGAGGAGGGAGTTGCTATGGTAACAGGTAGAAAGGGCTGAGGGGGGGAAGGATGTTGATTTGAAAATAGAGAGGGAAGAGTTTTGATTGGTTACCATGAGGAATATGTGTGTAGAATTAGAGGTTCTCTGTGCCATTCATGGTTGCAGTGCCTGGAGTACATACCTTTTGCTCTACTAAAGAAATATTGGTGTGTGTGTCTGACACTGTTCTCAATCTCCTTAAGCATTTGTAAAGGTGAGTAATGATTCATTTAATATACATAGAGACTTGTATACTCTATGGAGAAGATTTGGAAGCAAATTGTGGTTTTTTAATGTTGCTTTGTGTCATGCTTTTTGATAATGCTTGGTAAAAAGTTTTTACTGCATAGAGGAATTGTATTTTGTAAAATTGTGAAGTTTCAGTAGTGACATGGAATGCTTGTACATAGGACCTGTGCTGTGTTTCTTAAATGTGATGTCAAAAACGATTTTGGGGAAAATGAATGGCTTTTACATTTTTGAGAAGGAATAAATAGTGTCTGCATGTTTAAAGAAAAAAAATTGACCCTTTCACAATGATGTTACCTGTGTTAACTCAGAGTAGGAAGCACATTGAGTTTCTTTGCTGTTGGTTTGTGTCATTTGTTTTTGATAATGGTTGAATTTCAGTAGTGAAATTGAATGCTTGTACATAGGACCTGTGCTGTGTTTCTTAAATGTGATGTCAAAAACGATTTTTGGGAAAATTAATGGCTTTTACATTTTTTAGAAGGAATAATTAATGTCTGCATGCTTAAAGAAATAAATTTGACTCTTTCACATGATGTTACCTGTGTTAACTCAGTGTAGGAAGCACATTGAGTTTCTTTGCATAGAGGAATTGTATTTTGTAAAATAGTGAGGTTTTAGTAGTGACATGGAATGCTTGTACATAGGACCTGTGCTGTGTTTCTTAAATGTGATGTCAAAAACGATTTTGGGGAAAATGAATGGGTTTTACATTTTTAAGAAGGAATAAATAGTGTCTGCATGCTTAAAGAAATAAATTGGACCCTTTCACAATGATGTTACCTGTGTTAACTCAGTGTAGGAAGCACATTGAGTTTCTTTGCATAGAGGAATTGTATTTTGTAAAATAGTGAGGTTTCAGTAGTGACATGGAATGCTTGTACATAGGACCTGTGCTGTGTTTCTTAAATGTGATGTCAAAAACGATTTTGGGGAAAATGAATGGCTTTTACATTTTTGAGAAGGAATAAATAGTGTCTGCATGCCTAAAGAAAAAAATTTGACCCTTTCACAATGATGTTACCTGTGTTAACTCAGAGTAGGAAGCACATTGAGTTTCTTTGCTGTTGGTTTGTGTCATTTTTTTTTTATAATGGTTGAATTTGAGTAGTGAAATTGAATGCTTGTACATAGGACCTGTGCTGTGTTTCTTAAATGTGATGTCAAAAACGATTTTGGGGAAAATGAATGGCTTTTACATTTTTTAGAAGGAATAAATAATGTCTGCATGCTTAAAGAAATAAATGTGACTCTTTCACATGATGTTACCTGTGTTAACTCAGTGTAGGAAGCACATTGAGTTTCTTTGCATAGAGGAATTGTATTTTGTAAAATAGTGAGGTTTCAGTAGTGACATGGAATGCTTGTACATAGGACCTGTGCTGTGTTTCTTAAATGTGATGTCAAAAACGATTTTGGGGAAAATGAATGGCTTTTACATTTTTGAGAAGGAATAAATAGTGTCTGCATGCTTAAAGAAAAAAATGTGACCCTTTCACAATGATGTTACCTGTGTTAACTCAGAGTAGGAAGCACATTGAGTTTCTTTGCTGTTGGTTTGCGTCATTTTTTTTGATAATGGTTGAATTTCAGTAGTGAAATTGAATGCTTGTACATAGGACCTGTGCTGTGTTTCTTAAATGTGATGTCAAAAACAATTTTTGGGAAAATGAATGGCTTTTACATTTTTTAGAAGGAATAAATAATGTCTGCATGCTTAAAGAAATAAATTTGACTCGTTCACAATGATGTTACCTGTGTTAACTCAGTGTAGGAAGCACATTGAGTTTCTTTGCATAGAGGAATTGTATTTTGTAAAATAGTGAGGTTACAGTAGTGACATGGAATGCTTGTACATAGGACCTGTGCTGTGTTTCTTAAATGTGATGTCAAAAACGATTTTGGGGAAAATGAATGGCTTTCACATTTTTAAGAAGGAATAAATAGTGTCTGCATGCTTAAAGAAATACATTTGACCCTTTCACAATGATGTTACCTGTGTTAACTCAGTGTAGGAAGCACATTGAGTTTCTTTGCATAGAGGAATTGTATTTTGTAAAATAGTGAGGTTTCAGTAGTGACATGGAATACTTGTACATAGGACCTGTGCTGTGTTTCTTAAATGTGATGTCAAAAACGATTTTGGGGAAAATAAATGGCTTTTACATTTTTGAGAAGGAATAAATAGTGTTTGCATACTTAAAGAAATAAATTTGACCCTTTCACAATGATGTTACCTGTGTTAACTCAGTGTAGGAAGCACATTGAGTTTCTTTGCATAGAGGAATTGTATTTTGTAAAATAGTGAGGTTTCAGTAGTGACATGGAATACTTGTACATAGGACCTGTGCTGTGTTTCTTAAATGTGATGTCAAAAACGATTTTGGGGAAAATAAATGGCTTTTACATTTTTGAGAAGGAATAAATAGTGTTTGCATACTTAAAGAAATAAATTTGACCCTTTCACAATGATGTTACCTGTGTTAACTCAGTGTAGGAAGCACATTGAGTTTCTTTGCATAGAGGAATTGTATTTTGTAAAATAGTGAGGTTTCAGTAGTGACATGGAATACTTGTACATAGGACCTGTGCTGTGTTTCTTAAATGTGATGTCAAAAACGATTTTGGGGAAAATAAATGGCTTTTACATTTTTGAGAAGGAATAAATAGTGTTTGCATACTTAAAGAAATAAATTTGACCCTTTCACAATGATGTTACCTGTGTTAACTCAGTGTAGGAAGCACATTGAGTTTCTTTGCATAGAGGAATTGTATTTTGTAAAATTGTGAAGTTTCAGTAGTGATATGGAATGCTTGTACATAGGACCTGTGCTGTGTTTCTTAAATATGATGTGAAAAACGATTTTGGGGAAAATGAATGGCTTTTACATTTTTGAGAAGGAATAAATAGTGTCTGCATGCTTAAAGAAATAAATTTGACCCTTTCACAATGATGTCACCTGTGTTACCTCAGATTAGGAAGTAGATTGTGCAGATGAGGTGAGGCATGTCCAGAGGTACAGAGGAGGTGAAGCCTTTGTTCAAGACTGTAGTGGGAATGAGGCCTTTCCTGGGGAGCATAGGTGGTGAGGCCTGTGTCTAAGAGTGCAGTGGACAAGGCTTCGTGAAGCCTATCCCCACTGCACTCTTAGACACAGGCGTCAATTTGACTCTTTCACAATGATGTTACCTGTGTTAACTCAGTGTAGGAAGCACATTGAGTTTCTTTGCATAGAGGAATTGAATTTTGTAAAATAGTGAGGTTTCAGTAGTGACATGGAATGCTTGTACATAGGACCTGTGCTGTGTTTCTTAAATATGATGTGAAAAACGATTTTGGGGAAAATGAATGGCTTTTACATTTTTGAGAAGGAATAAATAGTGTCTGCATGGTTAAAGAAATAAATTTGACCATTTCACAATGATGTCACCTGTGTTACCTCAGATTAGGAAGTAGATTGTGCCGATGAGGTGAGGCATGTCCAGAGGTACAGAGGAGGTGAGGCCTTTGTTCAAGACTGTAGTGGGAGAGAGGCCTTTCCTGGGGAGCATAGGTGGTGAGGCCTGTGTGTAAGAGTGCAGTGGACTAGGCTTCATGAAGCCTATCCCCCACTGCACTCTTAGACACAGGCGTCACCTCCTCTGCACCCCTGGACAATCATCACCTCATCTGCAACCGTGAATAGACTTCAACTGATCTGCATCCTTAGATAGGCCTCAGCTTATTTACACCCTTGGACATGCGTCATCTCATCTGCACCCAGTTACTATCAATTATACTCAATACATTGAGGCCTGTCCAAAGGACACAGATGAGGTAAGGCTTGTGCAAGGGTCAGAGGAGGTCAGTCCTCTCCACTGTACTCATGGAGACTGAATGCTTGTACATAGGACCTGCACTGTGTGTCTAAAATGTTATTTAAAAAACGATTTTGGGGCAAATCAATGTCTTTTAGATTTTTGAGAAGGAATAAATAGTGTCTGCATGATTAAATAAATATATTTCAACCTTTCACAATGATGTCACCTGTGTTATGTCAGATTAGGAAGTAGATTGTGCAGATGAGGTGAGGCATGTCCAGTGGTACATAGGAGGTGAAGACTATGTTCAAGACTGTAGTGGGAAAGAGGCCTTTCCTGGGAAGCATAGGTGGTGAAGCCTGTGTGTCCCCCACTGCACTCTTAGACACAGGCCTCACCTTCTTTGTATCCCTGGACAGACCTGTCTTCCACTACACTTTTTAATACAGGCCTCACCTCCTCTGCACCCCTAGACAATCCTCACCTCATCTGCAACCCTGAATAGACTTCAACTAATCTGCATCCTTAGACAGGCCTCAGCTTATTTACACTCTTGGACATGCGTCATCTCATCTGCGCCCACTTACCATCAATTATACTCAATAAATTGAGGCCTGTCCAGAGGACACAGATGAGGTACGGCTTGTCCAAGGGTCAGAGGAGGTCAGTCCTCTCCACTGTACTCATGGGGACTGAATGCTTGTTCATAGGACCTGCGCTGTGTGTCTAAAATGTTATTTAAAAAACGATTTTGGGGTAAATCAATGACTTTTCGGTTTTTGAGAAGGAATAAATAGTGTCTGCATGATTAAATAAATATATTTCAACCTTTCACAATGATGTCACCTGTGTTATGTCAGATTAGGAAGTAGATTGTGCAGATGAGGTGAGGCATGTCCAGAGGGACAGAGGAGGTGAGGCCTATGTTTAAGACTGTAGTGGGAGAGAGGCCTTTCCTGGGAAGCATAGGTGGTGAAGCCTGTGTGTAAGAGTGCAGTGGACTAGACTTCATGAAGCCTATCCCCCACTGCACTCTTAGACACAGGTCTCACCTTCTTTATACCCGTGGACAGACCTCTCTTCCACTACACTCTTGAATACAGGCCTCACCTCTTCTGCACCCCTGGACAATCCTCACCTGATCTGTAACCCTGAATAGACCGTTTGCTTTTTGTCATTGCTTTGTTGTTTGGTAATAGTGGTCTATAATGTGCTATTTTTTTCTTTATCACAGATTGAAATCAAGATTTCAAGTGTAAGGAAATATGCCCTCAAGGCAGAGAAGAAGGAAAGATGATAAGCGGAAAAAATCAAAAACAGCAACGGAATTACAGCACTCCTCTACAACAAATACTTCAAAAAACAGGAAAAAAGCTCCTGGTAAGACAACTAAGTCTTTCTTACGGAACATATGTAGATAAAAAAAAAATGTTGGTGAAAATGTGGCTAAAGAGAAGGAGAGAGGAAATTTGAAAAGGAAGGAGAGGTCCTTAAAAAATGTTATTTGAGAAAACACCAGTGCACCTCCAAGTTAGTTACTTTACTCCCTTCGCTATTGTAGCGTTCCACATATAGTCCATATCCTTGGTCAGTGGCAACTTCCACAAAATCAGATGGTGTAGACAATTCAAGCTTTTATTATTTGCAAACTTTATGATCCACAGCCGACGCGCGTTTCACCCGCTTTGGGCTTTCTCAAGGCTGCATGTCAAACATATAACAAAGAAAAAAAGAAAAAAATATACATGTACTAAATTTCAAATATTTCAATCAGATTTCTGTACAATTACACCCAATTATTGACTTTTAAGTGTTGTCATACCAGGTAAGTTTTCACAATATGACCACCTTCACCTTCACCATATGTACAACGAATGCAATTTCCACTACCCCAGATTATGACGGGTAAAGTGGAAACTGCACATGATGACCCCATTTGGGAAGCCGAAAAAAGCCCCATAATCCAAACAATCCAACCAAGCGTGTTGTTATGCCCCATGCCATATCATCAAAAATTCCACCAAATAAGCCAATAACTAAAGCAACAAATATTAAAATGTTATCACAATGTGCACCAAAACCCAGTATAAGTGAGAGAAAACACTGTCAATGAATACATTCCAAGCCACTCCTACGAAGTCATCAACATGCCAAGTGACCTAAATGACGTATTTCAGCTCACCTAATTGTAGTGCGATCATAAATCTCTATTCCTGTATTTACAGGTAGTGTAAAGAATATATACTGTATATGTCCTTTATCCGTCAATCTAGAAAGCAATTCATAAGCAGTAATCAGAAATTTCAAACATATCCTTGTGCAATATTTGGATACAAGTTTAAACACTTAATTCATGTTCAATGCTCACTTTTACGACAAAAACCTACCTCAAAGTGTACAGACGTTGTGTTATTGCAGGATAACTTGATATATGTGTTTCACGTATTAACTCGAGTAGGTCTTCTCAGTATCAAGCATCATGTGGAACCATTTTACGCTCCACCACCTGTCGATTTAGACAAAATGTCACTCCTTATCATCCCTGTCAGCTACACACACGTTTACACATACAGCGTTTTCTCTATTATTTACCGATTACCCTCATTCGTTCAACTAAGCCGAGCCTCGCATCTCCAGTTTGTGCTCACATATTAAAACCCACTATATTAAAAGTCTAGTCCTTTAGTAACACTTTCCGACTTTCTTCTATCCCATTAATATCATCAGTTAAACCCGCCAAGCGCTCTTACCTCAGCGAGTACAGAGGCCCGTCACGAACACCGTCCCTGCAATCCGGCGGCATTAACTTTCACTTCAACAGCCGTTCATTATATTTTACCCGCCAAAGCGTCCGACAAAATAAAAAACTGACTCTTCCTTTGCTTGGCTCTCAAATCTTGGCCCATTGCGGCGGCCATTTCTTAATGTTATGTTAATTACTACCTATAGGCACCTGCTTAACGGAAATATACGCTATCCTATTTCATTATAGGTTGGATATATTTAGAAAAAATGTGGCGATCATCGCATTCCCATGAGAAAGTCATCATTAAAAAAACTGTTAAAAATATTTCCAATAGTATAAAAGAACAACGACATTCCAATTACCTGTACATATAAACACTCCCTACTTTTTTATATATATATCCATCTCATTACACATTTATTGAATGATTATTAAATTAGTAGTGTCACATTTTTTATACAATACATCACACACCACAACTATGAATGAAACCAATTCGCGCTATCCTTTACATGGTTCATTTGGCAACGCTTAAACCCCTTATTCTCAATAACCCTGACCTTCCTCAGAAGCTCTATTATTCCACCTTTTTCTTCATAAATCCTCTTGGACTTGTGCAATCCGACAAAAACATTGTTCACCTTATTAAATTGCTGGTTTATTCATCCCTTATGTCATAGTTCAAGGGTAGTTATAGGGACAATGTTACAGTTATAGAATATTGCTAAAGGCCTGAATGGTTATCTGGTGGACTACAGAAATTCCACTAGCTCTTTATCTACATTTATCCCCATTTCTACGGCCCGCAAAAGTATAATCCATTTACTTTCCTTTTGGCGTAGTTTGGAAACTCTATTCCCGCCTCTACTGTTTATGGAAACCATGTCAATACCGTGAAACCCTATCTTATGAATTTCTGTATTCTTGTGCATCGTATTGAAATGTGTTGCAAAAGGATATTGTGGATTATTATTCCTTATAGCTCGAAAATGCTCTTCTATCCTTTCTTTTACCAGCCTCGTAGTGCTACCAATGTCGATTTGATTACATATACACTTTAAGCAATACACAACATGTGTTAAATTACAATTAATGAATTGATTGATTTGATATGTCTTCTTATTATTATATTGGAATTCAGTAGTCTTATTCATTGCAAAACAACAGATGCAGCATAAGCCGCATCTGTAGAAGCCTTTTAATGCAGGTGGAAACCAGTTGGTCTGTTTTTTTGGGGGAATGTAACTCGGACAGAGTTCCTGTCTGAGAGTTCTTCCCTTTTGAAAAGTGATACTTGGCTTATACCCTATTTTTTCTTGTAGAACGGTATCTTCTATAAGCAGATGCCAATGCTTATTCAATACTCTATAGATGTCAGCACTGACCATACTATAGGGAGTTATGAACCTGATTTTGCTGCTATTAGTAGATTTGGGTCGCCGTTTACGTTTCATTAGCAGGCTTCTGTCTCTCACATTGATTTTGCTACGTCCCTTATTTACAATATCTGCTCCGTATCCTCTAGACAAAAACCTATTTTCAACTTTGGTTAGTTCTTCATCAAGTTTCTTGATATCACTACAATTCCTCTTGGTCCTTACCAATTCCCCATATGGGATTGCCTGGATTTGTGCACTTGGATGTGAGCTACCCGCATGCAATACTGCATTACATGCCGTCGATTTCCTAAATGGTACAGAAAGTAGTTTATCACCCTCTACCAATATGGTGATGTCCAGGAAATTAATATGTGTCGTGCTTTGTTCTTTTGTGAAGCTTAAGTTAAAAGGATTGTCATTGATATATTTGAAGAAGGTATTGAGCTCCTCATTAGTTACAGACCAGAACATGATCAAATCGTCTATGCATCTACCTAGATACAAGATGTTGTTTACGAGTTCTACAGGACCCTTACGCCAGATGTGTATTAGTTCAAAATACCCCATATAAAGGTTGGCCAATGAAGGAGAAAATTTAGCACCCATGGCCACACCTTTTATTTGGCGAAACCAACTGCCATTATGCAAAAATACATTACTGTTAAGCACCAACTCTATCATGGACATTAGCATCACAGAATGTTCAAAAGTTTCAATGGGACGTGTGTCCAAAAAATGGCGGATCGCTGTTAGACCCGCCTCGTACGGAATGCTTGTGTATAATGAACACACGTCCATTGTAACCAAGTAGTGTCCTTGCACCCAGTCCACGTCAGCTATTTTATTCAGGACATCTCCTGTGTCCTGAATAAAGGAAGGTAAGTTCACCACCAATGGCTGTAGGAATAAGTCAATATACTCCGAGATTTTTTCTGTGGGAGAACCTATACCTGCTATAATCGGTCTTCCCGGGGGGAAACCCCCCCTTTTTGTGCACCTTTGGTAAACAGTATATGCACGGATAAGTGGGAACATCATTAAACAGATATTTCAATTCAATGTCTGAAATCAGACATTTGTCATTCCAAGATTTTAATTGGCTCCAAATTCTGTCTTTTACTTCTTTAAAGGGGTTACCGCTAAGCTTAGTATATGTTACAGTGTCATTGAGTTGTCTATCCAGTTCTTGTACATAATCCAAATGATTCATCAGAACTATGTTCCCTCCCTTGTCAGCCTCTCGGATGACAAGGGAGTCATTTTTCTTGAGATTGCAAATGGCCTTACACTCATCTGCTGTGATGTTCTGTTTTTTGTATTTCAGGTTCCTATAAAACCTATCTTCCAATTTATACAAGTCAGACATTACATTCTGTTGGAATATATCAATGTTATTTCTCCCTTGTATTTGTGGAGTAAATTTGGATTTTGTTTTTAAGCCACTGTCTATATTTGCATATGTATCCAGGTCTAAATCCGCCACTACAGCTTCCAGACTTGGAACCCCATCCTGATCATCCAAACTCAAAATTAAATGAACATCTCTTATTTCTTTGATAGAAGGATTTTCATTTGTGCTGTCAATAAGAAGATTTTTGTTAGTCATACGTGGTCTATCATGAACATATTTACACAATTTCAAATTTCTAACAAATTTATAGCAGCTGATGTGAAACAATGAGAAATCAGGTATAGCACTGGGACAGAAACCAAGTCCTTTGCTGAGTACATTTATTTCATGATTTGTTAATACATGATCCGACAAGTTTACAATATTGACACCATCACATACATCCAAACCTTGTGTGTCTATCACTTCATTTGTTACATCTTTTGGTTGCGTGCCCCTGAACGAGTTGTGACCCCTGTTTTGTTTTTTGGATCCTGCTCTGGCATTGCCCCTCCTTGTCCTTTTGAACCCATATCTTTTATGAAGGCCTGTTTGTTCCCCTTCCTGAATCTTTGGAGTTCTAAAAAAAATGGGTCTGAAGCCCCTCCAACTGCCCCTTCTTGAGCCCTGGCTGATTCATTGCTGGTCAGGCTACTTATGCTTGATGCACCAGACATACTGGACACCTCTGCTGATTGTGAGGTGCAATCAGAATCTGTTTTATTCGTGTACGGTTTGATGTTATCAAACTTTCTTGCGAAAGTATACACTCTGCCGTTGCGGTAGTCCCGTTCATCTCTTTTGATTTTTTTGTGATTTCTTCTCTCTGAGATACATTTGATGTTTCTGTAACTCATCCTTCAAAATGGCCCAGTTATGATCTGCTACCTCTGGTAAATTCATATCCTGAATTTCTTTCTCTAGTTTGGCAATTTCTATTAGGAGTTTTTCCCGTTTCAATTCTGCATCTCGTATTAGTATGTCCATCATACCTAGTGAGGACTGCAATAATAATTTCTCCCACTCCTTCAAAGTCCTTTATCCAAGTCTTCAAATGATGGAAAAATTAAAACACGCAGACCTCTAGGTACTTGTTCTTTGGCAATATATTTACGTAGGACTGTTGCGTCCCACCAACGGGAAAGTTCCTGCTTTTTGACTCGTTCTAATCTGACAAATTTTTGCCGCAAACCTTCTTTTGCGGTTGTCTTGGGGTTGTTAATACCTTTACCGGGGTTTGTGCTGAATAGATCCTCCAATAGAGCGTCTCTGTTATCATCAAAGGTGGCCATCACTAAACGAAAGACAATTGCCTCCTATTCTCACTTGTAGTACTTGTGTATAGTTGTACCAAAAATGTGTCAGTGTACTACTATGTGTTCTTGATTAATCTAGAAGGTATTTGCTAAAGATACATGAATGTTTACTTTGTATTGAGATAGTTAAGTGCTAAATCAGCAAAATAATATTATCAAATGAAAGAAAGGAACAGTGGATTTGCTATTTTGACTCGCACATCAACATTAGTTCTCATAAATCTGAAATTGATCAAATTGTACACACAATATACAGTCTGGAGTGCTACTTTGGCATTGGATGCACATCCACCACGGACATCAAATTAATCGCCTCCTGCCCAAACCTCAATTCGGGCTGTAGGTCAATATAACATTTGAGAAAACACCAGTGCACCTCCAAGTTAATTACTTTACTCCCTTCGCTATTGTAGCGTTCCACATATAGTCCATATCGTTGGTCAGTGGCAACTTCCACAAAATCAGACGGTGTAGACAATTCATGCTTTTATTATTTGCAAACTTTATGATCCACAGCCGACGCGCGTTTCGCCCGCTTTGGGCTTTCTCAAGGCTGCATGTCAAACATATAACAAAGAAAAAAAGAAAAAAATATACATGTACTAAATTTCAAATATTTCAATCAGATTTCTGTACAATTACACCCAATTATTGACTTTTAAGTGTTGTCATACCAGGTAAGTTTTTACAATATGACCACCTTCACCTTCACCATATGTACAACTAATGCAATTTCCACTACCCCAGATTATGACGGGTAAAGTGGAAACTGCACATGATGACCCCATTTGGGAAGCCGAAAAAAGCCCCATAATCCAAACAATCCAACCAGGCGTGTTGTTATGCCCCATGCCATATCATCAAAAATTCCACCAACTAAGCCAATAACTAAAGCAACAAATATTAAAATGTTATCACAATGTGCACCAAAACCCAGTATAAGTGAGAGAAAACACTGTCAATGAATACATTCCAAGCCACTCCTACGAAGTCATCAAAGGAAGAGTCAGTTTTTTATTTTAAAAAAAATATAATGAACGGCTGTTGAAGTGAAAGTTAATGCCGCCGGATTGCAGGGACGGTGTTCGTGACGGGCCTCTGTACTCGCTGAGGTAAGAGCGCTTGGCGGGTTTAACTGATGATATTAATGGGATAGAAGAAAGTCGGAAAGTGTTACTAAAGGACTAGACTTTTAATATAGTGGGTTTTAATATGTGAGCACAAACTGGAGATGCGAGGCTCGGCTTAGTTGAACGAATGAGGGTAATCGGTAAATAATAGAGAAAACGCTGTATGTGTAAACGTGTGTGTAGCTGACAGGGATGATAAGGAGTGACATTTTGTCTAAATCAACAGGTGGTGGAGCGTAATATGGTTCCACATGATGCTTGATACTGAGAAGACCGACTCGAGTTAATACGTGAAACACATATATCAAGTTATCCTGCAATAACACAACGTCTGTACACTTTGAGGTAGGTTTTTGTCGTAAAAGTGAGCATTGAACATGAATTAAGTGTTTAAACTTGTATCCAAATATTGCACAAGGATATGTTTGAAATTTCTGATTACTGCTTATGAATTGCTTTCTAGATTGACGGATAAAGGACATATACAGTATATATTTTTTACACTACCTGTAAATACAGGAATAGAGATTTATGATCGCACTACAATTAGGTGAGCTGAAATACGTCATTTAGGTCACTTGGCATGTTGATGACTTCGTAGGAGTGGCTTGGAATGTATTCATTGACAGTGTTTTCTCTCACTTATACTGGGTTTTGGTGCACATTGTGATAACATTTTAATATTTGTTGCTTTAGTTATTGGCTTAGTTGGTGGAATTTTTGATGATATGGCATGGGGCATAACAACACGCTTGGTTGGATTGTTTGGATTATGGGGCTTTTTTCGGCTTCCCAAATGGGGTCATCATGTGCAGTTTCCACTTTACCCGTCATAATCTGGGGTAGTGGAAATTGCATTCGTTGTACATATGGTGAAGGTGAAGGTGGTCATATTGTGAAAACTTACCTGGTATGACAACACTTAAAAGTCAATAATTGGGTGTAATTGTACAGAAATCTGATTGAAATATTTGAAATTTAGTACATGTATATTTTTTTCTTTTTTTCTTTGTTATATGTTTGACATGCAGCCTTGAGAAAGCCCAAAGCAGGCGAAACGCGCGTCGGCTGTGGATCATAAAGTTTGCAAATAATAAAAGCTTGAATTGTCTACACCGTCTGATTTTGTGGAAGTTGCTACTGACCAAGGATATGTACTATATGTGGAACGCTACAATAGCGAAGGGAGTAAAGTAACTAACTTGGAGGTGCACTGGTGTTTTCTCAAATGTTATATTGACCTACAGCCCGAATTGAGGTTTGGGCAGGAGGCGATTAATTTGATGCCCGTGGTGGATGTGCATCCAATGCCAAAGTAGCACTCCAGACTGTATATTGTGTGTACAATTTGATCAATTTCAGATTTATGAGAACTAATGCTGATGTGCGAGTCAAAATAGCAAATCCACTGTTCCTTTCTTTCATTTGATAATATTATTTTGCTGAATTAGCACTTAACTATCTCAATACAAAGTAAACATTCATGTATCTTTAGCAAATACCTTCTAGATTAATCAAGAATACATAGTAGTACACTGACACATTTTTGGTACAACTATACACAAGTACTACAAGTGAGAATAGGAGGCAATTGTCTTTCGTTTAGTGATGGCCACCTTTGATGATAACAGAGACGCTCTATTGGAGGATCTATTCAGCACAAACCCCGGTAAAGGTATTAACAACCCCAAGACAACCGCAAAAGAAGGTTTGCGGCAAAAATTTGTAGATTAGAACGAGTCAAAAAGCAGGAACTTTCCCGTTGGTGGGACGCAACAGTCCTACGTAAATATATTGCCAAAGAACAAGTACCTAGAGGTCTGCGTGTTTTAATTTTTCCATCATTTGAAGACTTGGATAAAGGACATTTGAAGGAGTGGGAGAAATTATTATTGCAGTCCTCACTAGGTATGATGGACATACTAATACGAGATGCAGAATTGAAATGGGAAAAACTCCTAATAGAAATTGCCAAACTAGAAAAAGAAATTCAGGATATGAATTTACCAGAGGTAGCAGATCGTAACTGGGCCATTTTGAAGGATGAGTTACAGAAACATCAAATGTATCCCAGAGAGAAGAAATCACAAAAAATCAAAAGAGATGAACGGGACTACCGCAACGGCAGAGTCTTTACTTTCGCAAGAAAGTTTGATAACATCAAACCGTACACGAATAAAACAGATTCTGATTGCACCTCACAATCAGCAGAGGTGTCCAGTATGTCTGGTGCATCAAGCATAAGTAGCCTGACCAGCAATGAATCAGCCAGGGCTCAAGAAGGGGCAGTTGGAGGGGCTTCAGACCCATTTTTTTTAGAACTCCAAAGATTCAGGAAGGGGAACAAACAGGCCTTCATAAAAGATATGGGTTCAAAAGGACAAGGAGGGGCAATGCCAGAGCAGGATCCAAAAAACAAAACAGGGGTCACAACTCGTTCAGGGGCACGCAACCAAAAGATGTAACAAATGAAGTGATAGACACACAAGGTTTGGATGTATGTGATGGTGTCAATATTGTAAACTTGTCGGATCATGTATTAACAAATCATGAAATAAATGTACTCAGCAAAGGACTTGGTTTCTGTCCCAGTGCTATACCTGATTTCTCATTCAGCTGCTATAAAATTGTTAGAAATTTGAAATTGTGTAAATATTTTCATGATAGACCACGTATGACTAACAAAAATCTTCTTATTGACAGCACAAATGAAAATCCTTCTATCAAAGAAATAAGGGATGTTCATTTAATTTTGAGTTTGGATGATCAGGATGGGGTTCCAAGTCTGGAAGCTGTAGTGGCGGATTTAGACCTGGATACATATGCAAATATAGACAGTGGCTTAAAAACAAAATCAAAATTTACTCCACAAATACAAGGGAGAAATAACATTGATATATTCCAACAGAATGTAATGTCTGACTTGTATAAATTGGAAGATAGGTTTTATAGGAACCTGAAATACAAAAAACAGAACATCACAGCAGATGAGCGTAAGGCCATTTGCAATCTCAAGAAAAATGACTCCCTTGTCATCCGAGAGGCTGACAAGGGAGGGAACATAGTTCTGATGAATCATTTGGATTATGTACAAGAACTGGATAGACAACTCAATGACACTGTAACATATACTAAGCTTAGCGGTAACCCCATTAAAGAAGTAAAAGACAGAATTTGGAGCCAATTAAAATCTTGGAATGACAAATGTCTGATTTTAGACATTGAATTGAAACATCTGTTTAATGATGTTCCCACTTATCCGTGCATATACTGTTTACCAAAGGTGCACAAAAAGGGGGGGGGGTTTCCCCCCGGGAAGACCGATTATAGCAGGTATAGGTTCTCCCACAGAAAAAATCTCGGAGTATATTGACTTATTCCTACAGCCATTGGTGGTGAACTTACCTTCCTTTATTCAGGACACAGTAGATGTCCTGAATAAAATAGCTGACGTGGACTGGGTGCAAGGACACTACTTGGTTACAATGGACGTGTGTTCATTATACACAAGCATTCCGTATGAGGCGGGTCTAACAGCGATCCGCCATTTTTTGGACACACGTCCCATTGAAACTTTTGAACATTCTGTGATGCTAATGTCCATGATAGAGTTGGTGCTTCACAGTAATGTATTTTTGCATATTGGCAGTTGGTTTCGCCAAATAAAAGGTGTGGCCATGGGTGCTAAATTTTCTCCTTCATTGGCCAACCTTTATATGGGGTATTTTGAACTCATACACATCTGGCGTAAGGGTCCTGTAGAACTCGTAAACAACATCTTGTATCTAGGTAGATACATAGACGATTTGATCATGTTCTGGTCTGTAACTAATGAGGAGCTCAATACCTTCTTCAAATATATCAATGACAATCCTTTTAACTTAAGCTTCACAAAAGAACAAAGCACAACACATATTAATTTCCTGGACATCACCATATTGGTAGAGGGTGATAAACTACTTTCTGTACCATTTAGGAAATCGACGGCATGTAATGCAGTATTGCATGTGGGTAGCTCACATCCAAGTGCACAAATCCAGGCCATCCCATATGGGGAATTGGTAAGGACCAAGAGGAATTGTAGTGATATCAAGAAACTTGATGAAGAACTAACCAAAGTTGAAAATAGGTTTTTGTCTAGAGGATACGGAGCAGATATTGTAAATAAGGCCCGTAGCAAAATCAATGTGAGAGACAGAAGCCTGCTAATGAAACGTAAACGGCGAACCAAATCTACTAATAGCAGCAAAATCAGGTTCATAACTCCCTATAGTATGGTCAGTGCTGACATCTATAGAGTATTGAATAAGCATTGGCATCTGCTTATAGAAGATACCGTTCTACAAGAAAAAATAGGGTATAAGCCAAGTATCACTTTTCAAAAGGGAAGAACTCTCAGACAGGAACTCTGTCCGAGTTACATTCCCCCAAAAAAACAGACCAACTGGTTTCCACCTGCATTAAAAGGCTTCTACAGATGCGGCTTATGCTGCATCTGTTGTTTTGCAATGAATAAGACTACTGAATTCCAATATAATAGTAAGAAGACATATCAAATCAATCAATTCATTAATTGTAATTCAACACATGTTGTGTATTGCTTAAAGTGTATATGTAATCAAATCTACATTGGTAGCACTACGAGGCCGGTAAAAGAAAGGATACAAGAGCATTTTCGGGCTATAAGGAATAATAATCCACAATATCCTTTTGCAACACATTTCAATACGATGCACAAGAATACAGAAATTCATAAGATAGGGTTTCACGGTATGGACATGGTTTCCGTAAACAGTAGAGGCGGGAATAGAGTTTCCAAACTACGCCAAAAGGAAAGTAAATGAATTATACTTTTGCGGGCCGTAGAAATGGGGATAAATGTAGATAAAGAGCTAGTGGAATTTCTGTAGTCCACAAGATAACCATTGAGGCCTTTAGCAATATTCTATAACTGTAACATTGTCCCTATAACTACCCTTGAACTATGACATAAGGGATGAATAAACCAGCAATTTAATGAGGTGAACAATGTTTTTGTCGGATTGCACAAGTCCAAGAGGATTTATGAAGAAAAAGGTGGAATAATAGAGCTTCTGAGGAAGGTCAGGTTTATTGAGAATAAGGGGTTTAAGCGTTGCCAAATGAACCATGTAAAGGATAGAGCGAATTGGTTTCATTCATAGTTGTGGTGTGTGATGTATTGTATAAAAAATGTGACACTACTAATTTAATAATCATTCAATAAATGTGTAATGAGATGGATATATATATAAAAAAAGTAGGGAGTGTTTATATGTACAGGTAATTGGAATGTTGTTGTTCTTTTATACTATTGGAAATATTTGTAACAGTTTTTTTAATGATGACTTTCTCATGGGAATGCGATGATCGCCACATTTTTTCTAAATATATCAAACCTATAATCAAATAGGATAGCGTATATTTCCGTTAAGCAGGTGCCTATAGGTAGTAATTAACATAACATTAAGAAATGGCCGCCGCAATGGGCCAAGATTTGAGAGCCAAGCAAAGGAAGAGTCAGTTTTTTATTTTGTCGGACGCTTTGGCGGGTAAAATATAATGAACGGCTGTTGAAGTGAAAGTTAATGCCGCCGGATTGCAGGGACGGTGTTCGTGACGGGCCTCTGTACTCGCTGAGGTAAGAGCGCTTGGCGGGTTTAACTGATGATATTAATGGGATAGAAGAAAGTCGGAAAGTGTTACTAAAGGACTAGACTTTTAATATAGTGGGTTTTAATATGTGAGCACAAACTGGAGATGCGAGGCTCGGCTTAGTTGAACGAATGAGGGTAATCGGTAAATAATAGAGAAAACGCTGTATGCGTAAACGTGTGTGTAGCTGACAGGGATGATAAGGAGTGACATTTTGTCTAAATCGACAGGTGGTGGAGCGTAATATGGTTCCACATGATGCTTGATACTGAGAAGACCGACTCGAGTTAATACGTGAAACACATATATCAAGTTATCCTGCAATAACACAACGTCTGTACACTTTGAGGTAGGTTTTTGTCGTAAAAGTGAGCATTGAACATGAATTAAGTGTTTAAACTTGTATCCAAATATTGCACAAGGATATGTTTGAAATTTCTGATTACTGATTATGAATTGCTTTCTAGATTGACGGATAAAAGACATATACAGTATATATTTTTTACACTACCTGTAAATACAGGAATAGAGATTTATGATCACACTACAATTAGGTGAGCTGAAATACGGCCTTTAGGTCACTTGGCATGTTGATGACTTCGTAGGAGTGGCTTGGAATGTATTCATTGACAGTGTTTTCTCTAACTTATACTGGGTTTTGGTGCACATTGTGATAACATTTTAATATTTGTTGCTTTAGTTATTGGCTTAGTTGGTGGAATTTTTGATGATATGGCATGGGGCATCACAACACGCTTGGTTGGATTGTTTGGATTATGGGGCTTTTTTCGGCTTCCCAAATGGGGTCATCATGTGCAGTTTCCACTTTACCCGTCATAATCTGGCGTAGTGGAAATTGCATTCGTTGTACATATGGTGAAGGTGAAGGTGGTCATATTGTGAAAACTTACCTGGTATGACAACACTTAAAAGTCAATAATTGGGTGTAATTGTACAGAAATCTGATTAAAATATTTGAAATTTAGTACATGTATATTTTTTTCTTTTTTTCTTTGTTATATGTTTGACATGCAGCCTTGAGAAAGCCCAAAGCGGGCGAAACGCGCGTCGGCTGTGGTACACCGTCTGATTTTGTGGAAGTTGCCACTGACCAAGGATATGGACTATATGTGGAACGCTACAATAGCGAAGGGAGTAAAGTAACTAACTTGGAGGTGCACTGGTGTTTTCTCAAATGTTATATTGACCTACAGCCCGAATTGAGGTTTGGGCAGGAGGCGATTAATTTGATGCCCGTGGTAGATGTGCATCCAATGCCAAAGTAGCACTCCAGACTGTATATTGTGTGTACAATTTGATCAATTTCAGATTTATGAGAACTAATGTTGATGTGCGAGTCAAAATAGCAAATCCACTGTTCCTTTCTTTCACTTAAAAAATGTTATTACTGGAGCAGGAGAGAATAATATGTATAGGAATAGAAGGCAGAATCAGTTTAGAGACATTCGTAAATGAATGTTTCGCAATAGGGTGGTTTTAAATTTGTTAAAAAACATTAGGAAAGGTAAACAGAGAGCTGCTTTTTATAAGTGTAGAGAAGTGTAGAGAAGATTGTTGATCAGGCTTTTGAAGTTAAGAAAAAATTATTTATTTTAATAATCAATAGAATTAGAACACTTAACAAGACAATTGATGTTTTCAAATCAAACAGTAGATGGAAAAGAGTAATTAATCGGACTAATTTTTGTAACGTTTTTTCAGGAGAATGGATGCACAGTTCAAGTTGTGAGCCATTTTTTAATGAGGAGAGTTACTTCCAGGAAAATGATTTAGTGCATGCAGTTGACACCAGTGGTCGAGGATATGAGGTGAAAGACGGTTGTCCGATTGAAAAAGAGAAACTTGTGCCTAGAGAACCAGAAGAGGTGTTAACTGATGAAGTTTTAGGGAGACGTACTAAGGGTCCAGTGTACACTTGGAAGTGTAGTAGTATTTGTAGTGTGCGACAGGAATCAATTGATTTGTTTTGTAATTTCTTACGTACATATAGTAAGAAAAGTCTAAAACAGAAAATGAAGATGTTGCAAGAGTTAGATCCTTGCAGAGTGAGAGAAAACACAGGTTTGCAAGGGCATTCACTGGCTTGTCTCTCTAGAAAAGTCAGAGTGTTTTTCATCATTTTAGGATGTTAGCAGTGCATCATAACAAAATGAGGAAATTAGTGAGAAGGTTGTATTATGCAAAAAGTCCAGCACTTAAGCTTAAACAATTAAACAGTGCTCTTTTGCATGGAACTGAATTAGATGTGAAGAAGATTTGTGAAGAAATTGAGATTTGTTATTTTGGTGAAAAAGAGGACAGTGTAGAAATTGACACAGAAATTCAAGGTAATGTGGAAGACAATGTACAGATTTCAAGTACAGAAAAGTTTGACCAGGAAATTACCAGGTTTAAGGTGAAATCAAGTGAAAGGCCGAATTTTACTTGTGTGTGTTGTCGACGAACTCATTATAAGCATCACACTAGATTAGTTGATTTATACGTAAAAAGTGAAAAGATAAATAATTATGAGTGGAAGGATTTTGCAACTTATTTGTGGGTGGAGAATTGTTTTGATTTGAGTTCTGATCAGCGTATTTGTAAATATTGTTATGATAAATTAAATCAAAACAGAATGCCTGCTAGAGCTGTTCATAATAATCTGAAGTTGGTAGACATTCCCCCTGAATTGATGGATTTAAATACATATGAATCTATTTTGATTCAATGTGTCCATCCTTTTCAGGCTATTGATCGCATGGAGCCTAAGATAGGGAAAATGCCTCCTTCAGATTTGCAGAGAGGATTAAAGGGAAGAGTTGTTTATTTGCCTCTAGATTTCAAGAAAAATATTGATACAATTGGTATAGAAAAAGTAGAAGAGGAACCTTTAGTTATTCTAGTTAAAGGGGTTCCGACAAAGAGTAAGAAAATCTGGCAAGATTTAGTCGATGTTAGGAAAGTCAAAAAGGCAACGTTGTATTTAGTCAAAAACAATGAGTATTACAAACATGTATGTGTTGGAGCAGAGGAAATAGCTGCAGAAGAAGACAGTGATTGTTCAGCCGGCCAAATTGAAAAAGTTGATGTGTCTAGAAGTGAAGAAATATATGAACATTATACTGTTCATCCATTGCATTCCAAAGAAGTAATGGGGAATGCAATTGAATTGTTTCAAATGAAAGCAGCAAAAGGAAGTCCCATTAGTGTATGGGAAGAAAGTTTGGAAGCTCGTTGTTTTCCACAGCTATTTCCAACAGGTCGAGGTGGACGATATGACAATCGACTACTTCAAATTCCTGCATCTGAATATCGAACTGTAAGATTATATGCTGAAGATCCAAGGTTTCGTCAATGCATTCCCTATTTGTTTCATCTACTGTATGAAAGTGACTTGTCTGGGCTTTCTTATGCTTACTGCATCTGTTTCGGCGAGGGACTTTATGGAGAAAGTGAATCTGCAAGATAATATTTTGGAATCTCATCTAATCAATCTCATGGCATGTCAGCGTGGTACAAATGAGTATTGGTACCGTCGTACATGGTTCCTCACTCTTAGCTGTGCCGAGTATGCATGGGACGACTTACTTCAATTTCTACGAGAGGCAAATGCAAATATACAAAATATAGAATTCAAAACACCTGGAGAACTGTGTTCTTTGGATACAGTGAATGTATGCAGATATTTCAATCATAGATTTGAAGCTATGATGTCTTTTATTACCAACAAAAAAAATCCTCCCCTTGGAGAGGTTTTGGATTTCTTCTGGTGAAAGGAGTATCAAGCGAGAGGTGCTCCTCACATACATATGTTGTTGTGGATTAAAGATGCACCCAAATTTGGAACAGATTCGGATGAGACAGTGATGAGGTTCATTGAAGAGTATTCAACATGTGCTGTTCCGAAAACTACCGAAGAAAACAGTTTAAGGCAACAAGTTTTACGCTTTCAATCCCATCGTTGTGGAAAGTACTGTCGTCGAAAATTCAGAAACAAGGACAAGTTCTACACAAAATGTCGTTTTGGGTTTCCACGACCAGTGATTTTTAAAGGAAGAGTAAATAATTTGATGTATTCTCTGCGACATACTGTGACGAGGAAATCACCAAAAAATACATACAATTTAAAAAGAAACGAAGAGTCCAAGTACATCAACGACTACAACCCAGTGATTTTGTCCATGTGGAATGCTAACATGGATATTCAGTTCGTTGCTGACAACTCTATTGCTGTGGCTCGATATGTGACGTCTTACATCACAAAAAAAGAAAAGACAGAACTGAAGGAAATGTGGGAGGACATTTCACATGAAAAGAGTCTAAGCAAGAAATTATACAGTTACAGTCTGAAGATGTTGTCGCATCAAGAAATTGGAGCATATGAATGTTCTGATCGATTGTAATCAGCAAGTCTCTATGCCAAATCTAGAACCATCATTTGGGTGAGTCTAGGTCTTGCTGCAACACGAAACCGAGTTTTGAAATCTGTACAAGAAATAGAGTATTTGGCGGAGAAAGAACCAGAAAGTACAGATATTTTGAAGACAAACATGTTGGATACATACTATCCAAATAGAAGTCCTCACCTTGAGAACGCTTGTGTCTATGAAGTTCTGCAAAGCTATATTTACAAGAGGAACATCAGAGAAGATATCAATAATGGAATATATGCTGTCATTGGATGTGAAGGATGTCTACTGAAACAGAGAAAAGGTCATTTGATTAATCATCGAAAATTGAGTTGCGAAAATCCAGACAAAAGAGAATTTTACTATTTGGCTCTTTTGCAACTCTTTAAACCATGGCGTACAGAAGAGGAACTACTTGGAGATTTTCTCTGTTACGAAGATTCTTTTAATGCAACCAAGGATACCATAGAATGTCCTGTTTTTCCAAATTATTTGCAAATGTTGAACGAAGAAATAGAGCAAGAAGCCACAATTGTTGCAGAGATTGCGAGAGACAGTTCTCAAGACAGTCAGAGTTCTACTTCATTGAGTCAGGATCCACTAGGAAGACCAATTATCCAAAACGAAGCTGCCACTGCCATGGATGAGGTGGAAAGAGCTATGGAACAAGCTCAAGATGAAGTAGTTAACTTAGAAGATTTGGTGAAACAACTAAACCTTGAGCAGAAGCAGATATATGATGAAGTCACAGAACAGATTGAACATGGATTCACTCATGAGAAAAAAGAGTGCTCATGTACATCATTTAAACCTGTCCAACTGTACGTGAGTGGAGAAGCGGGAACTGGAAAAAGTTTTCTGATTAAAGCAATTGCAACTCATCTGCAGAAAAGGACTGAATCACCGCTATCTTGTGTTGTTACCGCTCCAACTGGGCTGGCAGCACATAATATTAAAGGGATTACTTTACATCGTTTACTGATGCTGCCAGTGGAGCATGATAACAAATTGCAATACCACAAGCTATCTGGAGATGTGTATTCCGAAGTTTCGAGAGTCCTGAAGAAAATGAAACTTTTTATCATTGATGAAGTAAGCATGGTCTCAAATATAATGCTTGCTTTTGTGCATTTGAGAATGCAAGAAATTCTTAGAACAGACTATGATGTCTTATTTGGAGGAAAACACGTTATTGTTTTTGGAGATCTACTGCAGTTGACTCCAGTGAAAGGACAACCTGTGTTCAAAATGCTCACGCATGAAGATACCAGGAAGTGCCTAGGAAGCATTGGAAACGTTAATATATGGTTAAACTTCAAATATGCAGAACTGCTTCAAAATATGCGTCAGGCAAAGGATAAAGATTATAAAAATATTCTACAAAATGTAAGAATCGGAAAAGTAAGTCAGCATGGGAAAGAAGCTTTACATGGACGATTAATTTCAAATTTATACCCAAATGAAAACATTCTTCCAGAGAATATTTTTAAGAAAATTAACGAGAAGAAATCTGGCATATGTTTGATGCCAACTCTGAAAGAATGTTCCATGTTCAACAACAAAATTTTAAAGTTAGAAAATGAAGAGATAGTGAAACTGGAAGCTATAGATAAAATAGAACTTATGGGAGCAACAATTATTTTGTCTGAAAATTTGAAATCAAAATTGGATTCATTAGAGAAGACTATATCTAAAACTGCTGGTTTTGAAAAGACTCTGAATGTGTGTTTAAATTGTCGTATCATTTTGAGAAGGAATTTAAATGTTGAAAGAGGTCTGGTAAATGGAGCAATGGGTCATGTTGTTGGTTTTGTGAATTACAAAAATAGAGATGGAATTGAAATTTTAAAAATTAAATTTGATGGCATTGACGAAATAGAACAAATTTGTCGTTGTTCAGCTAGATTTTTGCTTGTTCGCCGAAAACAGTTTCCAATTTGTTTGGCATATGCGGTGACAATTCATAAATCTCAAGGTTTAAGTGTAGATAGCGCTTTGGTGAACATTGGAAGTTCTGTGTTTAAAGAGGGTATGGCATATGTGGCATTATCACGAGTCAGAACTTTATCAGGATTGTACTTGATTGACTGTGATGAAACAAAGATTTGTGCAGATCTAGATTGTGTTAAAGAATACAATAGGTTAAGAAGAGAGTATGCTCCACATTTGCCTCAATATCCTCTGTTTGAAAAACGTGTGGTAGGCCGAAAAAGAAGAAATGAGAATAATTGCAGTGAGGTAGTAGCAAAAAGACAAAAAGTAGATGAAACTGTAATTGTAAGGAGAAAGAAAAAGGATTCTGTTGAAGATGTTGTTGGATTTCAGTTTGAAAACAGTTCTGGTGTCAACTACTATGCTAATGTAGTGGTTAATGTTGTTTTTTTTCTTCAAAATATACAAGAACAGATTGTTGAAAATCGGGATCAAAGATTCTGCTGTTTGTTAAATTACGTGTTTGAGAAATGTAGCAGTGATAGAGCAAACATAGAAAGTGTTTCAGAAATTCGAAATCTTCTAGACATATGTTGTGGTAAAAATCAATTTTCACAGAATATTCAGCAGGATTGTTAGGAATTTTTAATGTATATGTTTGATGTATTGGAAGATGAAGGTGTAGATATAAAAAATCTTTTTAGCCTTTCTTATGAATGGCAGCATGACTGCGACAACTGTACTTTATCAAGTACAACTAGAATAGACACTGAAAGATTTATATATTTGACATTACCAGACTGCAAATCAGTGCCTTTTAATAAATAATCTAGTTAAAGCAGCGGATCACAATATGGTGTGTACCCAATGTAAGTCTACAATGCTGTCCACATTATTTAAACAAAATTATGGTCAGTATGTCATTTTAATGTTCCAACGATGTAGACCTGATGGGACTAAATTGACAACTTCTATTAAAAATGTCGTGGCTTCTCAGTTATCAATATCAGGAAAAACCTTTGCAACTGTAGCTATTATTTATCATGACGGTCCTTCTACAACATCAGGGCATTACACATGCTATTTAAAAAGTTGTAAAGGTTGGACTCTCTGTAACGACACTCATTTGACTTTCAAACAACGTTTGCCTTTTGACTTAAAAAATTCATACCTACTGTTTTTGGAACCAAAATTTAAGTTATTTAAGTTAATTTAAGTAATTGGCCTATGAAGACGGGAGCAGTTAATAAAGGTTATTTTGCTGTTTAAAAATATATTCTGAGTAAAAGTGATCCAGGTAATATAAATAATTGACTTGTCATATAGGCACTGTAAGTGGATCTCATAGTAAGTGATATTAGTATTATACAAAATGATGAACATGAGTGAGTCAGAGATGGTTTTACAAATACTTAAATATTGTGAAAATGTTGTATGAGCCTTTCTTTCAGAACGTCGGAAAAAAGGTAATTTCAGAGTTTCTTAGAATTTATTTGAAAATATACTCATACATCTGACACTATTTGGCCAAAAGGAAAGGTACAGGAATGAGTAAAGAGTCATGACTGAAAAAAAGGAGTATATGAAAATAATGAAAATATTTGAGATGTTCTTGGAGCTTTTCTTCTAGAAAGTCGATGAAATGGATTTTTTAGTGAACAACAGAGTACTTTGCAACGAGAAAAGGACCTCCATGATATACTATTTGGCCTCAAGGAAAAGTAAGTCAATCAAAGATTAGTGTACATTTGTCATTTGTCAGTATCTAAGTTTTTTTTTAAAACACAATCTTTTAGATTGTGTTTTTTTCCCGCTGTCATATGATGAGTAATTTGAACTCACTGTTTTAAGTGAAATTCAATATATTCTGAGAACAGCAAAAATAAACTATGTAACATGTTTTACAACTTTGGATTGTGTAAATTAAATTGTATTCCCATTGTCTGACACTCACTTTCCTTTTTCCATCCTCTTTCAGCTCTTTTTACTCACTTTTAATGTCTTTCTCTCACTCTCTGTAACCCCCGTTCCTTTACTCCACTTCTTTGACAACCTCTCATTCTCATTTTAACTGTCTGAATTCCCTCTCTCCCTTGCATAACTTTTCAGCTTTCATTCTCTCTGCTTTACTTCCCTTTTCCTTATTTTCCTCCTTTGCTCTTTTAGTAATTCCTGTTTACTCACTCAGCAGTATTGTCGCACTCTATCACTATAAATCACCCACTCTCCCTCGCTTATCTTTGTTTGCTCCTTTCTTTTGACCTCTTCTCTCTATTTTTCGTTCACTACCTCTATGTCCTCAGTGCCTCACTCTCCTTGTGTTAGGTTCACTTGTGTTTATCTACCTTCTATCATTTCTTTTACAACAACTTCACTGCTCCTCTCTCATCGTTCTTCATCCTATTTCTTTTACTCTGGTTCCATTACTATCCCTCATTTCCTTTCTTTCAATGTCATTCTCTTTACTTTTATCACCAAATTATTTTCGGTCAGTACCACTGTTTTAGTCGTTTCTCCTCTCTTTCCTTTTTTTGCTCCCTTACTCATTTCCTTTGCTCACTCATTGTACTCCACGACACTCAGTTTTTCTCTTAGTTTGTCTGTCTGCTAACTTCCTCACTCCATTTCCCTCAATCGTTGTATATTATCCTCTCTCCCTTCATCCCTTCACTCTATGACTGTTCTTCACTTACTCTCAGTTATCTTCTATTCCTCATTCTTTTAAATGCATCCTTAATTAGACTCTTTTCCGTCTCAGTCATTATCTTTTTACTTACTACTGTCTCCTGATTTAGTTTTGCTAATTCACATTGTTTTAGTATCTTTCTTACCTTTAGTTTATTTCTCTGTTCTTCTCTTCCTCTCTGTCAGTGAATCTATATGCCTGACTCTTACTAATTTGCTCTCCTTCTATTTCTTTTTCTCTCTTTTTGTTCTTCTACCTTACTTTATTTCCCTTTCTGTGTTCTTCACTCTTACTTTATTTCTAAATACACTGTTATGATTTTTAACCTCTTCATTTGTATCTTTTAATTTAAAATACATATTTTACTAATTATAACTTATGTTTTCTTCTCTCTTTCACAGATACAAAGTGTAGTAAAAAAATGTAATTAAAGTTACATTTATTATATGGTAAGTGTGACTAAAAAAATGTAGTTTGTCATCACCCTTTGCTTTAACCTCACTACTATTTTCTCAACCAACTTCACTCCTGTTTCTTTACTCTGCTTCCCTCACTTATTCTTATTCTCCATGTTTACTCCGATTTCCCTATTTTCCCTCACACATTCAACTTCTTTCACTCCCCATTCTTTACTTCCCTGACCCTCTGTTCCCTTCCTTTCCTCCCTCACTCATTCTCTTTCCCTTAATCATTTACTTCACTCCTACACACACACCTCCCCCCAAACACACATACACACCTCTGACATACACACCACACACACACCTCACACACACACACACACAGCCACACACACACTCCTCACACACAAACACTCACACATCCCACACACAAACACACACACACTCCACACACATACCCCCCACACCCACACCCCCATACATATCTCACACACCAACACCTACACCCACACCCAAACACCCCACACATCCACACCCACACACACACCTTACACACGCACACCCCCACCTACACCCACTGACTCCCTATAACTCACCCACACTCCCTCACTTACCTTTCTTTGCTGCTTCACTCAGTCCCTTTCAGTCACTCCTTCCTTTACTCTCTCTCTCTTTTCTCTCTGTCACTCCCCATGTCTTACCCTTATTCACTTTTATCCACCCTCTTTCACCTCTCTTTACTTACACTCACTGCTCTTTTCTCACCCTCCCTCACCGTTGTTCTTTTATTCCGGTTTCGTCACTACCCCTCATTCCCCATTCTTTACTGTCTTTCCTTTTACTTTCAACACCCACTCACATTCTACCAGTACCTCTACTTTAGTTTTTTTCCTCTCTCTTCCCTTGTTTTGCTCCCTTATTCATTTTCCTATTTTCACTTACACCCTATTACACCTTCTCTGTTTTTTACTATATAATAAACAATCCCTCTGTGTTGCTCCTTTTAGCTCTTTTTCTCTTAACATTACTCTTTCTGTGTTCTTCCCTCATGCTCACTCTTTCTTTAATTTTTTTTTAATTTTTTTGGGGTGGGGCGCTTCCCGGTGCGAGCCTTGGTGCACATACCGGTACGCGTACCCTGCAGAAAAAAGATTGACAGAGATTCTTCAAAAATATAGGTTTATTTTTATAAACTAAAGGTGGTTCTAAAGAGAACTGTTTTTTTATTCTTTTTGTTGTGTTATATTTTTTTAATAGTTTTTTTGAATTTTTTTTTACTTTTTTTGGCTTTTCTGAACAGTTTTATATTTTTTTGTATTTTTTATGAGGAGAAACAAAAACAGGGAATTGTAAATGGCTCAACTGGAGCAACAAAAAAAACAGGAAAAATTAGGGTTCTTTAGGGCACTTATGGTTATCCCCAGCAACAATGATAAGTTGTATACTTTTCTCACCGTAGCAAAGTGTCTTTCCACAATAGATGCACACGATCTTATAATCGGCAAACTTGGGTTGAATGGTAGGCATTGTGTCTCTTGCCCCTGGACCCAATGGAGTGGGTTGTTTGGATGTTGAGGGTCTTGATGTTGATGGGGGTAGCTTACTGCAGAGGTCCCTTAACTCTGCATTAGAGTAGTTGTTTGGATGCAATCGCATCATGTGGCGAATCATCGTATGATTCCCGAAGGAATATTTTTTGTTAGGGTTCCCCCTGGACAACTGATGACGTCACATATTACATCACTCATGACATGGTCAGTGACATCACTCATGACATCACTGATGACACCATCCTTGTGACAGAGTGACAGACCTCCTTTCACTGTAATGTAACCCTTCAAACACATATTCAAAAATAGAAACTAAAATGTTCAAAAAAATTGAGATACCCATACCAGTTACAACAACCAATTCAATAATTCCACCATCTATATACATATCCACTCATTCACCAACAGTTCTATATAGTCACTCATATATATACTCACTCATCATATGTAGTGATACACCTATTCATCCTGTTACACACCGACAGTCATCCAATAGATACTCTCACACATACTCACACATGTAAATAAACTATTGAACATCCATTTATTTGCATATACAGCTATACACACACTACCACTTTACTTCTAAGGAAACTTACACATACTTACTCTCTTGAACACTCACTTATAGAAACACATACTAATTTAAACAGGAACTCTTACAATCCCTCACTCTCACATATACTCACTTATATACATCAATATTCACATATACTAGATTAAAACATATGTGCTTACTGATAAAGACTCTAGTGAGACAGTCATTCACTCACTAACACACACATATACACACTCATTCACCCATACAGTCCTGTACATATGCTGTCTTCAAAACACATACAAAGAGAGAGTCAGTCATTCATGCATGTATGTGCTAAGTAATACCCCCACCAAACCATACAAACACTCATACTGATACTAAGAAAAACATCTAATAACCCATATACATACACATGTAGCTACTCACCAACCCATGCAGCCACTTATACACAAAGCGAAACACTAATACATATATTTGAATATTTAAACATTACTCTCTAATATATGTATTCACTAAGATACACTTAATAAACCAGTTAACCAATCAATTTTTTTTTTTAAAAACATCCATGTAAACACTTATTTAAACATTTATTCTTCCATCAACTTTTACATATACATATATAACACATATTTATTTCTCAGAAAGACACACATTCACTGGATGGTGTCATCAGTGATGTCATGAGTGATGTCACTGACCATGTCATGAGTGATGTAATATGTGACGTCATCAGCAGTGCATTGCACGCACAAGTTATAGTGAGTCCAACTAACTATAACGTGGGAATTTCAATGGTTTTATGCGAGTAAAACTTCCAGCTAACTATAACTGGTGTGAATGAAACCTATGGTTTTTTCAGTGAATTTAATAGGTTTTTTAAATGCTAATTCCTAACTGTAACTGGTGCGAAACCTATGGTTTTTTCAGTGAATATATATATATATATATATATATATATATATATATATATATATATATATATATATATATATATATATATATATATATATATATATATATATATATATATTCCTCCAATCCCGCCTTGGTTAAGAACGGGTCCGACACATGCTGGGGCTGCTCAACAATAATTTATTGCCTCCAAGTTACAGCATCAATAACGCGTTCTGCACACTGTTCTCTGTCCCTGGCAGACGCGTTTCGGCGGTTGCCTTCCTCAGTGCCGGGTGTCTTGCGTGTGCTTCACAGTGATATCTTTCGCGGGGCTTTTTCATAAGTCCTGCCGAGGGCTCTCATTGGCTGGATGTTACAGCCATAGAAAACGGACAAGGAAAGTTCCATTTCTCAGGTGTTTATGCCGCTTTCTTTCTCTGAAGTCCCCGGATGCCGTAAACAGATCCCGCTACCTTGGAAATTGCCAATGTGAGCCGAAAGTGAGGTACGAAGGCTTGCAGCCGAAACGCGTTTGTTCGCTTTGAATATTAAAGAAGCCTGTTGAAATGCCCCCCCCAGAGTGCGGTTTTTCTTCTTGAGTATGAAGAATTGGAGCGTGATGTGAAGCGGCTGTCCACGGCTGCTAACCAGCACCGGATATATGTGGAGAACGAGCTTGAATATATATATATATAAATATTCACTGAAAAAACCATAGGTTATAGACCATATATAGTTAGGAATTAGCATTTACAAAACCTTGAAAATTCGCTGAAAAAACCATAGGTTATAGAGCATATATAGTTAGGAATTAGCATTTACAAAACCTTGAAAATTCACTGAAAAAAACCATAGATTATAGACCATATATAGTTAGGAATTAGCATTTATAAAACCTTATTTTACTCACACAAAACCATTGAAATTCGCATATATAGTTAGTTGCACTAACTATATATTTCACGCACCCGCAATCCACTGCTGATGATGTCACATATTACATCATTCATGACATGGTCAGTGACATCACTGATGACATCACTGATGACATCTCAAATGACATCACGGATGACATCACTGATAACAACATCCAGTGACTGTATGTTTCTGTAAAGTTAAAATATGTCTTACATATTGAAGAATGAGTGGATGTATAAGTGTATGGATGATGGATTTAGTAGGTGCATGACTGACTGTATGAGTGAGTGATTAAATGTGTCTCACTGAGTGCATGGGTTAGTGACTAAACTGTCTTAATTTGTGCATCATTATGTCTGTTGTTCTGTAAACTGCTGCATGTGTTGATCAGTAGCTATATGAGTAACTATATGGGTTATTGATTGGTTGCCCAAGTATTTGTATGGGAGACTGAGTGTGTGTGTTGGTGGTTGAGAGGTGTATGACTCTGTGCATAGATGTGTGAGCAGTTGATGCACTAGATGTATGGGTTCAAAAGTGCATGTGGAAACAGCTGTATGGGTGATTGACTGCGTGCATGAGTGTATTGGTGAGTGAATGGATATCTCAGTGCTACATGTCATAGTAAAGACATATGTAAAACACAGTATATTTGAGAGTTGACATATATAAATAACTGTGCATAAGAGCCAGTGAATGTGTGAGTGGCTGTATGGATCATTATGAAATTGTATCAGGGATTGTATATGAGAGTAAATATGTGTTAGTATCTGTTTGAATAAGTAAGGTGTGTATAACTGTATAGTTGAGGAAATGGAGGTGTGATTGATTCTTTGCATGACTGACTAGGTGTGTGAGTAACTCCATGGATGAGTGACAGTCTGTGAGTGTCTGTTTACACTGAGTGTATATAAGGTTATATTAGAGTCTGAAGAAGTTCATCGTATTATCACATGAATGATGTCATCAGTGATGTGATCAGTCATTTCAAATGAGATGTCATCAGTGATGTCATCAGTGATGTCATTTGAGATGTCATCAGTGATGTCATCAGTGATGTCACTGACCATGTCATGAATGATGTAATATGTGACATCATCAGCAGTGGATTGCGGGTGCGAATTTCAATGGTTTTGTGTGAGTAAAATAAGGTTTTATAAATGCTAATTCCTAACTATATATGGTCTATAATCTATGGTTTTTTCAGTGAATTTTCAAGGTTTTGTACATGCTAATTCCTAACTATATATGCTCTATAACCTATGGTTTTTTCAGCGAATTTTCAAGGTTTTGTAAATGCTAATTCCTAACTATATATGGTCTATAACCTATGGTTTTTTCAGTGAATTTCAATGGTTTTTTAATAGCAAATATTAAAAGCTGTTAAATGTATTCTTCTTTTAAAGGAAAAATATATTTTATATGTAATTAATATAATTTTTTTATGTATATATATATATATATATTTTTTTTTTTAGTTTAGCTACCGGTCCGCGCACCGGGTAGCTTCCCGTTAGCTCATTTTTATGCCGCGACCCGGTCCGCGTACCGTTTGCACATCTGCCGCGTTCGAGAACAACATCGTGACGCGTCGCGTAAGCGCGACGTATCGCGTTGCCGCGTAATGCGTCTTATGACGCGCCGCGTTCGCGCACTCGGAAGTGCTCCGGTGCACGAACGAGGCGCGAAGCGCAGCTTACCGGAAGTGCTCCGGGCGCGGAGCGGGACGCGTAACGTAAGCGTAACAGGTCATGAGACCTGTAAATAACACTTTTCATTGGTTTAGAACTTTTTTTTCCCAAATGATGAAAACCCCTCCTTCTTTCCTCACTCTGACTTTCATCTTTGTGAGAGGAAGACCTGTTTTTGCTTGTTAAAATAATGGCATCTGTAGTAGCTGCAGCTGGTGGACCCCCACCACCACCACAACCACCTAGGAAGGAAGGACCACCTCCACAGTTCCTTCCCAACCCAGAGGAGGAAGAGGAAGAAGAAGAGGAAGAAGACGTAGAGCCGAGGCAGTTCTTACGTGAAGAGCCCCGGAAATCCCACCACAAAGACAGTTTTATTTGGCAATTTTATTCATACCCTCAAGGCCAAAAAAAGGTCAATGCCCGACATGTGACATGCCTCATTTGTAAAGATGTTTTGTCTAGAGGTACAGACAAAAAGTATAGTTATGGTAACTATACTATGCACCGCCATATGCAGAGGTGGCATCCACTCAATTACAGCGTTGCAGAGATGCGTCACCTGCAAGATAACCCACCAACTCCTGTGGCCAGTACATCGGCACATGTAACTCTATCGGGACCAGAGGCGAGGGAGACGGTCCCAAACATCCAACAGAATTTTGTGCACATGAAGATAGTGTGCCTTTATTGTGGTGACCTACTTTCATGTGCGAATATGAGTATCAATTTGATTAATAGAGCGTTTGAGAACCACAAGTGCTCAAAACGCCCCAAGAAATAATTTTTTTTTTTGCTCCTGTTGAGCCCTTTCTAATGCCTGTTTTTCGTTGTTCCCACCCAAAAAAACCAAAAAAAACATAAAATTGTTAAAAAAAAAATGTTCAGAAAAATAAAAAAATATATAAAACAACAAAAACATTAAAAAAAAAGTTCTTTTCAGAACTACCTCCCATTTTTAAAAAAATTACTAACATTTTTAGCACTCTTGACTTCATTTCTCATGGGTGCGCTTCCCGGTACACGCACCGGGGAGCGCCCCGTTAGCGCAATTAAAAAAAAACGAAAAAAAAAACAAGAGAAGGAGAGCATAAGAGAAAGAGAAAGAGAGAGTAATGTTAAGAGACAGACAGCAAGAGAGAGCAACACAAAGGTACTGTGTAATACATAGTAAAACAGTGTAAAAGATATAAGAAAGTGTAAGAGAGAAAATGAAAAAAATATAAGGCTGTGAAACAAAGAAAGAGAGAAGAAGAATACTAAAGCAGAGGCACATGAAGAATGTGAGTGGCTGTAAAGAGTAAAAGGAAAGAGAAAAAATGATGTACAAATAAAAGGTAATAACGGAACCACATTTAAATAACACTGGTAAGGGAGAGAGAGAAAAAAGTAGTGTGCATAACTAAAGAGGGATGAAATAAGATGGATAAAATCTACTAAAGTTAAAACATGTGGATTGACAGAGAGAAAAAACTGAAAGAAGAAAAGAAGAAGTAACACAAAGGGAATAATTGAAGCAGCAAAGAAATGTAAATAACGTAGTGTGCTTGAACTTCAGGGAGAAAGCATAATGAACAAGTAGTGAAAGACTGAAGAGACAGAGACAATTACAGTAAGAGAGACGGACTGAGTGAATGGGAGTGAGGAACTGTGAGAACAGAGGGACTGAGAAAAGGAGTGGAAAGAGTGCAGTAAGTAAATCACCCACACAACACAACAGCTACCCTACCTGAAAGCACTCTAAAATATTATTTTACTGTTTCTCTTTATTTTCCCCTTGTTACGCTCCCCGGTGCGCTACCCATAGTAAAAGTAAAGAGGGGTGAAAGAGGGAGAAATATTGAATTAGGATAACAGATGGTGAGTGATAAAGAGAGAGGACAAAGAGAGTAAAGGAAACAGTACCTGAATGGGCTTGAGTAAAACAGCAAAAAAATATAAGTAATGCAGTGTGTGTGACTTACAGGGAGTTAGTGGATGTAGGTCGGGGTGTGGGTGTGTAAGGTGTGTCTGTGGGTGTGGCTGTGTGGGGTGTTTCGGTGTGGGTAGAGATGAGGGTGTGTGAAATATGTGTGAGAAGTGTATGAGTGTGGGGTGTATATGTGTTCGATGTATGTGTGTGTATGGAATGTGTGTGTGTTTTTGAGGAGTGTGTGTGGGAGGTTTTTTTTGTGTGTATGAGGTGTATGTGTGGTGTGTGTGTGGGGTGTATGTTACAGGTGTGTATATGTGTTGGGAGGGGGATGAGGTATATGTGTAGGAGTAAGGTAAATATTTAAGAAAAAGAGAATGAGTAAAAAAGCAAAGGAAGGGAACAGAGGGTAAGTGAAGTAAAGAATAGGGATCAAAAGAAGTTGAATATGAGAGGGTAAATAGGGAAAGGGGAGTAAACATGGAGAATAAGAATAAGTGAGAGAAGCAGAGTAAAAACACAGGAGTGAGGTAGATTGAGAAAATGTTAGTGACCTTAAAGCAAAGGGTGATAACAAACTACATTTTTTTTAGTCATACTTACCATATAATAAATGTAACTATAATTTTTTTTACTACAGTTGGTATCTGTGAAAGAGAGAAGAAAAAATAAGTTATAATTAGTAAAATATGTATTTTAAATTAAAATATACAAATGAAGAGCTAAAAACATCATAACACTCTATTTAGAAATAAAGTTAGAGTGAAGAACACAGAAAGGGAAATAAACTAAGGTAGAAGGACAAAAAGAGGGAAAAAGAAATAGAAGGAGAGCAAATTACAAAGAGTAAGGCATATAGATTCACTAAGAAAAAGAGAGAGAAGAACAGAGAAATTAACTGAAGGTAAGAAAGATATTAAAACAATGTGAGTTAGCAAAACTAAATCAGGAAACAGAAGTAAGTAAAAAGATAATGACTGAGACAGAAAACAGTCTAATTAAGGATGCATTTAGAAGAATGAGCAATAGAAGATAACTGAGAGTAAGTGAAGAACAGTCATAGAGTGAAAGGATGAAGGGAGACAGAATAATATACAACAATTGAAGGAAATATACTGAGGAAGTTATAAGGTAGACACACTAAGAGAAAAACTGAATGAGGTGGAGTACAATGAGTGAGAAAAGAAAAATAGTAAGTGAGCAAAAAAAAGGAAAGAGAGGAGAAGACGACTAAAACAGTGGTAATGAGAGAAAATAATGTAGTAAAGTAAAGGAGGAAAACACGGAAAAGGGAAGTAAAGCAGAGAGACTGAAAGCTGAAAAGTTATGCAAGGGAGAGAGGGGATGCAGACAGTTGAAATGAGAATGAAGGGTTGTCAAAGAAGTAGAGTAAAGGAACTGGGGTTACAGAGAGTGAGAGAAAGACATTATAAGTGAGTAAAAAGAGCTGAAAAAGGATGGAAAAAGGAAAGTGAGTGTCAGAGAATGGGAATACAATTTAATTTACACAATCTAAAGTATACAATAACTTCTACAACATGTTACATAGTTTATTTTTGCTGTTCTCAGAATATATTGAATTTCACTTAAAGCAGTGAGTTCAAATTACTCATCATATGACAGCGGGAAAAAAAAACACAATCTAAAAGATTGTGTTTTAAAAAAACCCTTATATTCTGACAAATGACAAATGTACGCTAATCTTTGATTGACTTACTTTTCCTTGAGGCCAAATAGTATATCATGGAGGTCCTTTTCTCGTTGCATAGTATTTTGCTGTTCACTTAGAAATCCATTTCATCGACTTTCTACAAGGAAAGCTCCAAGAACATCTGAAATATTTTCAAAATTTTAATATACTCCTTTTTTTCAGTCATGACTCTTTACTCATTCCTGCACCTCTCCATTTGGCCAAATAGTGTCAGATGTATGAGTATATATCAGTACTCCTCCCGTCTTCATAGGCCAACTACCTTTACCTAAATTTTGGCTGTAAAAACACTAGGTATGAATTTATAAAGCCAAAAGGCAAACGTTGTTTGAAAGTCAAATGAGTGTCGTTACATTGGGTCCAACCTTTAGGAGTTTTTAAATAGCATGTGTAATGCCCTGATGTTGTAGAAGGACCGTCATGAAAAATAATAGCTACAGTTGCAAAGGTTCTTCCTGATATTGATAACTGAGAAGCCACAAAATTTTTATTAGAAGTTGTCAATTTAGTTCCATCAGGTCTACATCGTTGGAACATTAAAATAACATAGTGACCATAATTTTGTAGAAATAATGTGGACAGCATTGCAGACTTACATTGGGTACACACCATATTGTGATCCGCAGCTTTAACTAGATTATTGAAAGACACTGATTTGCAGTCTGGTAAAGTTAAATATATAAATCTTTCAGAGTCTATTCTAGTAGTACTTGATGAAGCACAGTTATCACAGTCATGTTGCCATTGATAAGAAAAGCCAAATAGATTTTTCATATCTACTCCTTCATCTTGTAATACATCAAACATATATATTAAAAATTCCTGACAATCCTGCTGAATATTTTGTGAAAATTGATTTTGACCTGAACATATATCTAGAAGATTTCTAATTTCTGAAACACTTTCTATTTTTGCTCTATCACTACTACATTTGTCTAACACAGAATTCAATAAACAGCACAATGTTTGTTCTCGATTTTCAACAATCTGTCTTTGTAAATTTTGAAGAAAAAAAACAACATTAACTACTACATTAGCATAGCAGTGGACACCAGAACTGTTTTCGAACTGAAATCCAACAACATCTTCAACAGAATCCTTTTTGTTTCTCTTTACAATTACACTTTTATCTACTTTATGCCTTTTTGCTGATACCTCACTGCAATTACTCTCATTTCTTCTTTTTCGGCCTACCACACGTTTTTCAATCAGAGGATATTGAGGCAAATGTGGAGCATACTCTCTTCTTAACCTATTGTATTCTTTTACACAATCTAAATCTGCACAAATCTTTGTTTCATCACACTCAATCAAGTACAATCCTGCTAAAGTTCTGACTCGTGATAATGAAACATATGCCATACCCTCTTTAAACACAGAACTTCCAATGTTCACCAAAGCACTATCTACACTTAAACCTTGAGACTTATGAATTGTCACCGCATATGCCAAACAAATAGGAAACTGTTTTTGGCGAACATATAAGTCTTTCACGAGCAAAAATCTAGCTGAACAACGACAAATTTGTTCTATTTCATCAATGTCATAAAATTTAATTTTTTAAATTTCAATTACATCTCTATTTTTGTAATTCACAAAACCAACAACATAACCCATTGCTCCATTTACCAGACCTCTTTCAACATTTAAATTCCTTCTTAAAATGACACGACAATTCAAACACACATTCAGAGTCTTTTCAAAACCAGCCGTTTTAGATATAGTCTTCTCTAATGAATCCAATTTTGATTTCAAATTTTCAGACAAAATAATTGTTGCTCCCATATGCTCTATTTTATCAATAGCTTCCAGTTTCACTATCTCTTCATTTTCTAACTGTAACATTTTGTTGTTGAACATGGAACATTCTTTCAGAGTTGGCAACAAACATATGCCAGATTTCTTCTCGTTAATTTTCTTAAATATGTTTTTATTTGGGTACAAATTTGAAATTAATCGTGCATGTAAAGCTTCTTTCCCTTGCTGACTTACTTTTCCGATCCTTACATCTTGTAGAATATTTTTATAATCTTCATCCTTTGCCTGCCGCATATTTTGAAGCAGTTCTGCATATTTGAAGTTTAACCATATATTAACATTTCCAATGCTTCCTAGGCACTTCCTGGTATCTTCATGCGTGAGCATTTTGAACACAGGTTGTCCTTTCACTGGAGTCAACTGCAGTAGATCTCCAAAAACAATAACGTGTTTTCCTCCAAATAAGACATCATAGTCTGTTCCAAGAATTTCTTGCATTCTCAAATGCACAAAAGCAAGCATTATATTTGAGACCATGCTTACTTCATCAATGATAAAAAGTTTCATTTTCTTCAGGACTCTCGAAACTTCGGAATACACATCTCCAGATAGCTTGTGGTATTGCAATTTGTTATCATGCTCCACTGGCAGGATCAGTAAACGATGTAAAGTAATCCCTTTAATATTATGTGCTGCCAGCCCAGTTGGAGCGGTAACAACACAAGATAGAGGTGATTCAGTCCTTTTCTGCAGATAAGTTGCAATTGCTTTAATCAGAAAACTTTTTCCAGTTCCCGCTTCTCCACTCACGTACAGTTGGACAGGTTTAAATGATGTACATGAGCACTCTTTTTTCTCATGAGTGAATCCATGTTCAATCTGTTCTGTGACTTCATCATATATCTGCTTCTGCTCAAGGTTTAGTTGTTTCACCAAATATTCTAAGTTAACTACTTCATCTTGAGCTTGTTCCATAGCTCTTTCCACCTCATCCATGGCAGTGGCAGCTTCGTTTTGGATAATTGGTCCTCCTAGTGGATCCTGACTCAATGAAGTAGAACTCTGACTGTCTTGAGAACTGTCTCTCGCAATCTCTGCAACAATTGTGGCTTCTTGCTCTATTTCTTCGTTCAACATTTGCAAATAATTTGGAAAAACAGGACATTCTATGGTATCCTTGGTTGCATTAAAAGAATCTTCGTAACAGAGAAAATCTCCAAGTAGTTCCTCTTCTGTACGCCATGGTTTAAAGAGTTGCAAAAGAGCCAAATAGTAAAACTCTCTTTTGTCTGGATTTTCGCAACTCAGTTTTCGATGATTAATCAAATGACCTTTTCTCTGTTTCAGTAGACATCCTTCACATCCAATGACAGCATATATTCCATTATTGATATCTTCTCTGATGTTCCTCTTATAAATATAGCTTTGCAGAACTTCATAGAGACAAGCGTTCTCAAGGTGAGGACTTCTACTTGGATAATATGTATCCAACATGTTTGTCTTCAAAATATCTGTACTTTCTGGTTCTTTCTCCGCCAAATACTCTATTTCTTGTACAGATTTCAAAACTCGGTTTCGTGTTGCAGCAAGACCTAGACTCACCCAAATGATGGTTCTAGATTTGGTATAGAGACTTGCTGATTACAATCGATCAGAACATTCATATGCTCCAATTTCTTGATGCGACAACATCTTCAGACTGTAACTGTATAATTTCTTGCTTAGACTCTTTTCATGTGAAATGTCCTCCCACATTTCCTTCAGTTCTGTCTTTTCTTTTTTTGTGATGTAAGACGTCACATATCGAGCCACAGCAATAGAGTTGTCAGCAACGAACTGAATATCCATGTTAGCATTCCACATGGACAAAATCACTGGGTTGTAGTCGTTGATGTACTTGGACTCTTCGTTTCTTTTTAAATTGTATGTATTTTTGGGTGATTTCCTCGTCACAGTATGTCGCAGAGAATACATCAAATTATTTACTCTTCCTTTAGAAATCACTGGTCGTGGAAACCCGAAACGACATTTTGTGTAGAACTTGTCCTTGTTTCTGAATTTTCGACGACAGTACTTTCCACAACGATGGGATTGAAAGCATAAAACTTGTTGCCTTAAACTGTTTTCTTCGGTAGTTTTCTGAACAGCACATGTTCAATACTCTTCAATGAACCTCATCACTGTCTCATCCGAATCTGTTCCAAATTTGGGTGCATCTTTAACCCACAACAACATATGTATGTGAGGAGCACCTCTCGCTTGATACTCCTTTCACCAGAAGAAATCCAAAACCTCTCCAAGGGGAGGATTTTTTTTGTTGGTAATAAAAGACATCATAGCTTCAAATCTATGATTGAAATATCTGCATACATTCACTGGATCCAAAGAACACAGTTCTCCAGGTGTTTTGAATTCTATATTTTGTATATTTGCATTTGCCTCTCGTAGAAATTGAAGTAAGTCGTCCCATGCATACTCGGCACAGCTAAGAGTGAGGAACCATGTAGGAGTTCCTAAGTTTCTTAGCATACATTTCAATTCCCCATGACGACGGTACCAATACTCATTTGTACCACGCTGACATGCCATGAGATTGATTAGATGAGATTCCAAAATATTATCTTGCAGATTCACTTTCTCCATAAAGTCCCTCGCCGAAACAGATGCAGTAAGCATAAGAAATTCCAGACAAGTCACTTTCATACAGTAGATGAAACAAATAGGGAATGCATTGACGAAACCTTGGATCTTCAGCATATAATCTAACCCTGGGCGGGCGGCTACGTTCCGTGCACGGAGTGTGCGTAGTGCCGGCTTCTACGCATTTTGCGTAGCAGGCGTAGAATCCGGCACTATGCACGCTCCGCAGACGGAGCGTAGCTGGCCGCCACCCGCCTCCCTCCCGCCCTCCCTAAATACTTTAAATTAAAAGCGGAAAAGAATTAAAAGGCACTTACCTTGCCCGCCGCTGCCCGCCGCGTCCCCGGGGCTCGCTATCTTCATGGCTTCCGTCTTGTGTATCTAATGCACATGCGCGAGCGGCCGCGCATGCGCATTTCTCACGAGAAATGCGCATGCGCGGTCGCCCGCGCATGCGCATTAGATACACAAGACGGAAGCCATGAAGATAGCGAGCCCCGGGGACGCGGCGGGCAGCGGCGGGCAGCGGCGGGCAAGGTAAGTGCCTTTTAATTCTTTTCCACTTTTAATTTAAAGTATTTAGGGAGGGCGGGAGGGAGGCCTGCGGTGCGTAGTGGGGCTACGCGGAGTGCGGAGGTGGGCGTAGTTTCTCGGCCACTTCACGTAGCTCCACGAAGCCCCACTACGCCCACTACGCCCAGGGTTAATATAATCTTACAGTTCGATATTCAGATGCAGGAATTTGAAGTAGTCGATTGTCATATCGTCCACCTCGACCTGTTGGAAATAGCTGTGGAAAACAACGAGCTTCCAAACTTTCTTCCCATACACTAATGGGACTTCCTTTTGCTGCTTTCATTTGAAACAATTCAATTGCATTCCCCATTACTTCTTTGGAATGCAATGGATGAACAGTATAATGTTCATATATTTCTTCACTTCTAGACACATCAACTTTTTCAATTTGGCCGGCTGAACAATCACTGTCTTCTTCTGCAGATATTTCCTCTGCTCCAACACATACATGTTTGTAATACTCATTGTTTTTGACTAAATACAACGTTGCCTTTTTGACTTTCCTAACATCGACTAAATCTTGCCAGATTTTCTTACTCTTTGTCGGAACCCCTTTAACTAGAATAACTAAAGGTTCCTCTTCTACTTTTTCTATACCAATTGTATCAATATTTTTCTTGAAATCTAGAGGCAAATAAACAACTCTTCCCTTTAATCCTCTCTGCAAATCTGAAGGAGGCAATTTCCCTATCTTAGGCTCCATGCGAACAATAGCCTGAAAAGGATGGACACATTGAATCAAAATAGATTCATATGTATTTAAATCCATCAATTCAGGGGGAATGTCTACCAACTTCAGATTATTATGAACAGCTCTAGCAGGCATTCTGTTTTGATTTAATTTATCATAACAATATTTACAAATACGCTGATCAGAACTCAAATCAAAACAATTCTCCACCCACAAATAAGTTGCAAAATCCTTCCACTCATAATTATTTATCTTTTCACTTTTTACGTATAAATCAACTAATCTAGTTTGATGCTTATAATGAGTTCGTCGACAACACACACAAGTAAAATTCGGCCTTTCACTTGATTTCACCTTAAACCTGGTAATTTCCTTCTCAAACTTTTCTGTATTTAAAATCTGTACATTGTCTTCCACATTACCTTGAATTACTGTCTCAATTTCTACACTGTCCTCTTTTTCACGAAAATAAAAAATCTCAATTTCTTCACAAACCTTCTTCACATCTAATTCTGTTCCATGCAAAAGAGCACTGTTTAATTGTTTAAGCTTAAGTGCTGGACTTTTTGCATAATACAACATTCTCACTAATTTCCTCATTTTGGTATGATGCACTGCTAACATCCTAAAATGATGAAAAACACTCTGACAGACTTTTCTAGAAAGACAAGCCAGTGAATGGCCTTGCAAAACTGTGATTCCTCTCACTCTGCAAGGATCTAAGTCTTGCAACAACTTCACTTTCTGCTTTATACTTTTTTTACTATATGTACGTAAGAAATTACAAAACAAATCAATTAATTCCTGTCGCACACTACAAATACTACTACACTTCCAAGTGTACACTGGACCCTTAGTACGTCTCCCTAAAACTCCATCAGATAACACCTCTTCTGGTTCTCTGGGCACACGTTTCTCTTTTTCAATCGGACAACCGTCTTTCCCTTCATACGCTCGACCACTGGTGTCAACTGCATGCACTAAATCATTCTCCTGGAAGTAACTCTCCTCATTAAAAAATGGCTCACAACTTGAACTGTGCATCCATTCTCCAGAAAAAACTTTACAAAAATTAGTCTGATTAATTACTCTTTTCCATCTGCTGTTTGATTTGAAAACATAACTTGTCTTGTTAAGTGTCCTAATTCTATTGATTATTAAAATTAATAATTTTTTCTTAACTTCAAAAGCCTGATCAACAATCTTCTCCACACTTTTCTTTTTCTTATAAAAAGCAGCTCTCTGTTTACCTTTCCTAATGTTTTTTAACAAATTTAAAACCACCCTATTGCAAAACATTCGTCTACGAATGTCTCTAAACTGATTCTGCCTTCTATTCCTATACATATTATTCTCTCCTGCTCCAGTTTTAGGATTCTTTGAAGTTCTCTCCTTCCTTTTCAATTTTACTCTCTCATTTTCTTTTTCTACATGCTGTCCATTATTTTTTCTGGATGTACATATGTTGCGTAAAAAAGACTTAGTTGTCTTACCAGGAGCTTTGTTCCTGTTTTTTTAAGTATCTGTTGTGGAAGAATGCTGTAATTCCGTTGCTGTTTTTGATTTTTCCCGGTTACGTTGTTTCTTTGTCCTTTCCTTTGTGGGCATCTTTGCTTTTTTTCAAATAACGATTTCAATCTGTGTTAAAGAAAAACAGTAGCATATTATAGACCACTATTACCAAACAACAAAGCAATGACAAAAAGCAAACGATCAATACAGGGTTTCAGATCAGGTGAGGATTCTCCAGTGGTGCACAAAAGGTGAGGCATGTATTGAAAAATATAGTGGAAGACAGCTCTGTCCACAACTACAAAGAAGATCAGACCTATGTCTAACTCCACTGCACTCTTATACACAGGCTTCACCACCTATGCTTCCCAAGAAAATATTGAGTTATATAGTTATATAGAATTGTATTTTATAAAATTGTGAAGCTCCATGAGAAAGCGTTTGCCTCAGTCTTATTCCTGTTGTGAGGCAGGTGCAAGATTTTGCCTCAGTCTTATCCCTGCTGTGAGGCAGATGATTGTAAATAGGATCTGTGCTGTGTTTCCTAAATGTGATGTCAAAAACGATTTTGGAGAAAATGATTGGTTTTTACATTTTTGATTATAATGTGGCGCAGAGGTTTAAAAAGTGACGCATCTACCTACATGCATCAATTTTTAAATATGGAGCAAAAAGGTACTTGTTTGGGTTTTCCTGGGGAGCGTAGTTGGTGAAGCTTGTGTCTAAGAGTGCAGTGGACTAGGCTTCATGAAGCATATACCTGTCTGCATTCTTAGACGCAGGTGTCAATTTGACTCTTTACAGTGATGTTAGCTGTGTTTTAAATCAGTGTAGGAAGCATATTGAGTTTGTTTGCATAGAGGAATTATATTTTGTAAAATTGTGAAGCTCCATGTGAAAGCGTTTGCCTCAGTCTTATTCCTGTTGTGAGGCAGGTGCAAGATTTTGCCTCAGTCTTATCCCTGTTGTGAGGCAGATGATTGTAAATATATCTGTACTGTGTTTCCTAAATTTGATATCAAAAACTATTTTGGGGAAAATAAATGGATTTTACATTTTTGAGTATAATGTGGCGCAAAGGTTTAAAAAATGACGCATACATGCGTCACTTTTTAAATATGGGGAAAAAAGGTACATGTTTGGGCTTTCCTGGGGAGCCTAGATGGTGAGGATTGTATCAGTGGACTAGGCTTCATGAAGCATATCCCTGTCTGCATTCTTAGAGACAGGTGTCAATTTGACTCTTTACAATGATGTTACCTGTGTTTTAAATCAGTGTAGGAAGCATATTGAGTTTGTTTACATAGAGGAATTGTATTTTGTAAAATTGTGAAGCTCCATGAGAAAGCGTTTGCCTCAGTCTTATTCCTGTTGTGAGACAAGTGCAAGATTTTGCCTCAAAACACCTGTGTCTAAGAATGCAGCAGAGATAGGCTTCATGAAGCCTAATCCACTGCACTCTTAGACACACGACTCAACACCTATGCTCCCCAGGAAAGCCCAAACAAGTACCTTTTTTTGCCCCATATTTAAAAAGTGACGCATGTAGGTAGATGCGTCACTTTTTAAACCTCTGTGCCACATTATACTAAAAAATGTAAAAACCATTTATTTTCTCCAAAATCGTTTTTGACATTACATTTAGGAAACACAGCACAAATCCTATTTACAATCATCTGCCTCACAGCAGGGATAAGACTGAGGCAAAATCTTGCACCTGCCTCACAACAGGAATAAGAGTGCGGCAAACGCTTTCTCATGGAGCTTCACAATTTTACAAAATACAATTCCTCTATGCAAACGAACTCAATATGCTTCCTACACTGTTTTAAAACACAGCTAACATCATTGTAAAGATTCAAATTGACCTCAAACAATTAGTGCCTCGCCCATGTAGACATCCTTATTTAACGTGGACCGGGTAGGGATATAAATTATCACTCCTACCTTGGATATGTCCAATAACATATACAAAAGGGTCTGGATGTACTCTTTTCACTTAAAAATAATGCATCACACAGGACCAAGTCATTCACCAACAGAAAAGTTGTGAAGAATAGAGAGAGTACCTCACGGTAGAACAACACGAGGGGGTTCCCGGTCAGTGATTCCCGGTTTACCCACTTCTCATCATCGGCGACTCTCTCTATTTGTGAAAAAACAAACGTGCACTTGACAGAAAGGTAGTGCAGACTTGAGAATAGTGAGAAAATATAACGAAAGAACACAAATAGTGATCAACAAAGAAAAGTGTCCACATACACGTAACGAAACCCCAAACAAACCACACCATAAACAAATGAAGTGGGTGGTGGTGCTTTGCTTGCTAGTACCGTTTTATTCTGATGCAGCAAAGCACTACCAATTAAAATTGGTTACTTGTATACCAACACAGATTATCTCCTCAAGCCGGCATGTTTCATCGCTCCTTCTTGTGGCGATTTCATCAGGGCAACTGAGGGGTTTGTTATTCTCAAGCTTTTCACTTTAAAAATGGACCTGGAGTGCGCTATGTAAGCACATACCAGCGTCACTCCTCAGGACTCCGTGCCATTTGTCCACGTGTCCGTGACCGTGACCTGGACAATTCACAGTCACTTGTGCCGCGTCCCTCCGGCGCTTCCGACGGTCCACATGCATTCTAAGAATACAGACAGGGATATGCTTCATGAAGCCTAGTCCACTGCACACTTAGATACAATCCTAACCACCTAGGCTTACCAGGAAAGCCCACACATGTACCTTTTTTCCCCATATTTAAAAAGTGACGCATGTATGCGTCATTTTTAAAACCTTTGTGCCACATTATACTCAAAAATGTAAAATCCATTTATTTTCCCCCAAATCGTTTTTGACATCACATTTAGGAAACACAGCACAAATCATATTTACAACCATCTGCCTCACATCAGGGATAAGACTGAGGCAAAATCTTGCAAACATGAAGCTTCACAATTTTACAAAATACAATTCCTCTATGCAAACAAACTCAATATGCTTCCTACACTGAGTTAACACAGGTAACATCATTGTAAAGAGTCAAATGTATTTCTATTAAACATGCACACATTCTTCATTCCTTTTAAAAAATGTAAAAACTATTTATTTTCCCCAAAATCGTTTTTTACATCACATTTACAAAACACAGCACAAGTCCTATGTAGAAGCATTCCATGTCACGACAAAAAATTCACAATTTTACAAAATACAATTAACGCTTTCACATGAAGCTTCACAATTTTACAAAATACAATTCCTCTATGCAAACAAAATCAATATGCTTCCTACACTGTTTTAAAACACAGCTAACATCATTGTAGAGAGTCAAATTGACACTGTGTCTAAGAATGCAGACAGGGATATGCTTCATGAAGCCTAGTCCACTGCACACTTAGATACAATCCTCACCACCTAGGCTCCCCAGGAAAGCCCAAACATGTACCTTTTTCCCCATATTTAAAAAGTGACGCATGTATGCGTCATTTTTTAAACCTTTGCGCCACATTATACTCAAAAATGTAAAATCCATTTATTTCCCCCCAAATCGTTTTTGACATCACATTTAGGAAACACAGCACAGATCATATTTACAACCATCTGCCTCACAGCAGGGATAAGACCGAGGCAAAATCTTGCACAAAGTGGAATTCCATTGAGCTATTTGGCCTGTAGCCCTGTCTAAATATCCTGAGGTAAATTACATAACAAAAACACATCTGAAGTGTTAGAATTGACAACCAATTAAAATATTAATTTCATTTTCTATTTTTTTTTCCTGACATTTGATTGGTTATGTACATGAATATAAATGAAAAATTAGAGGGAAACACGGCCATTTTGACTACAACTACCTGAGGTACATCTTGAAAGGATTTTCGCATTTTGTCTTCTTCACCTCTCTGTAGAGTAAGTTGATAATTTGTAAGGGGCACTTTAAGTTATTTTTTAAAAACGTTTTCTGATAGTTATTTACTGTCCCTCTGCTATAGTTATAGATAGAGATAGGCTCCTCTGTTATATTTATAAATTGACTTAGGCTTCTCTGCTATAATTATGAATTTACTTGCGCTTCTTCACAGGCACTTTTTAATATTTCTACTTCCTGCCTGTTACCATACAGTGCCCAAAGTTAACTTCACTATTAAAAAATCAAAACTACCTGTCTGAACTTAAACCCAACAGTGCCATATTTCTACTGATTTTTTTTAATGCAAATTTCAGCACAAAAATGGAAGGAGAACAGAACATTTCCTTTGAAATTGTCCTAGAGATGAACAATGAGGAAATCATTGAACCCATTGACTTGGAATTCATGGATGAATCACGGGACCATGAACTTCTACAATGTGTAGAATCTGTGGATTTCTTAATTCAATATGAGGACATTTCTGACAGTCAAATGTTGGAAGTTATGTTCAGTCAAAAAGAAGACATTTCGGACAGTCAAATGTTAGACGTTCTATTAAATTTTGAAAAAGAATCAGAAAAATAAATGTATATTTAATAATCAAAAATTGTTCGAGACATTATTCATTATTATATGTAATTCATAAACTAGTACCAAATTGATTATAATATAAACTCAGACTTGTAGTATACTGTGCAACGTATTTCTGTTACATAATAATTTTGCTCATAGTTACTTCCTTTCTCCCACTATATTATCTCCAATGTGTATTTGACATCTCTTTTTCATCTCCTGCCTCCATGTTGTTTCTGCTTCCCTGACAGACTATGGTATAGATTCCATATACCACAATAACTTATGTAACAACATGCAAATTATCTACAGAGGAGATGGTGTACATTGACTTTAAGACTCAGCATTGGTACCTACATGTTGGTACTTAAAACACCCAAACAACACAACAACTCTATTCAGAGATACCCTACCTCTAAGCACTTTAAATTATTATTTTAGTGTTTCACTTAGTTTTCCCCATGTGTAGATGTGGGGGAGGTGTGTGTGGGGGATGTGCGGGGGGTGTCTGTGAGGTGTGTATGTGTGTGTGTATGTGTCTAGGGGGGATGAGGTGTATAGGTGTCTGGGGTATATGGATGTGGGTGGGGATATGGGTATGTAAGGTGTGTGTGTGGGTGTGACTGTGTGGGGTGTTTGAGTGTAAGTGGGAGTGTGGGTGTGTGAGGTGTGTGTGGGTGTGGGAGGTATATGTGTAGGATGTGTATGTATGTGTGAGATGTGTAGATGTGTCTGTGAGTTGTCTCTGTGTGTGTGGGGGGAGATGTGTCTGTGGGATGTGTGGGGTGTGTCTGTGAGATATTTGTGTGTATGTGCATGTGTGTGTGTGTGGTGGAAGGGGGATGAGGTGTGTGTTTGAGTGTGGGTGTGTGGGATGTGGGTGTGGGTGTGGATATGTAAGGTGTCAATGTGGGGGTGTAGGGTGTTTCAGTGTGGGTGGAAGTGTGCGTGTGTGAACTGTGTGTGGGGAGAAATTATTATTTTAGTATTTCACTTAGTTTTCCCCATATGTAGACGTGGGGGAGGTGTGTGTGGGGGATGTGCGGGGGGTGTCTGTGAGGTGTGTATGTGTGTGTGTGTGTGTGTCTAGGGGGGATGAGGTGTATAGGTGTGTGGGGTATATGGATGTGGGTATGGATATTGGTATGTAAGGTGTGTGTGTGTGGTTGTGAGTGTGTGGGGTGTTTGAGTGTAGGTGGGAGTGTGGGTGTGTGAGGTGTGTGTGGGGTATGTGTGGGTGTGGGAGGTATGTGTGTAGGATGTGTATGTATGTATGAGATGTGGGGATGTGTCTGTAAGTTGTCTGTGTGTGTGTGGGGGGGGAGATGTGTGTGGGATGTGTGGGGTGTGTCTGTGAGATATTTGTGTGTATGTGCATGTGTGTGTGTGTGTGTGTGGTGGAAGGGGGGTGAGGTGTGTGTTTGAGTGCGGGTGTGTGGGATGTGGGTGTGGGTGTGGATGTGTAAGGTGTCAATGTGGGGGTGTGGGGTGTTTGACTGTGGGTGGAAGTGTGCATGTGTGAAGTGTGTGTGGGGAGTGTGTGGGTGTGTGGGTGTGGGGTTGTGTGCATGTGGGTGTGTGTGGGACACACTTGTAGGTACCTAAAACAGCCACAGAACCCAAAAGCTCTTTTCAGAGCTACCCTACCTGTAATCACTCAAAATGATTATTTTACACTATTATTTTCACTATTTTTCACCTAAGTACGCTCCCTGGTACGCTCCCCGGTGCGCGTACCGGGCGCTCCCCCGCGAAAATCAAATTTTTTTTTTGGGTCCCACGGGACCCTTTTATGGCCCCCACATCAAACCTAGGGGGTCAGGGGGGTGTACCCTGCCCCCTTTTGCTCATTTGCCCCTTTGATTTTTGCCACCTCTTGTATCTCAATCCTACCGAGACACAAGATGGCGGCCGCTGCTGACTGTTTCGAATGTTTACAGACACCCGAGAACCAATCAGCTTGCCGTGCGCAAGTCGCGTGGCGCGCCCGGAGCGCTCCCCGGTACGCGTACCGGGGCGCGCTTACAGATATATAAATTTTTTTAAACCTAAATTACTCAAAATCCACTGGAGCACATATCTTGAGACATAGCAAAGGCACATCGGGCTACCAGTCCCTACAATTTTGCCAAGTTTGGTGCAAATCCATTCAGCCGTTCGAGCTAAAACTGCGACAGACCGCCCTATGGAAATTAACATGGGGAAAACACGTTTTGGGACCCCCTTTTATCTCAGCCCCCGCTTGACAAATCCCCCCTGAACTTCCAGGGAAGGAGCGGAGAGCCGCGAGGAAAAGTTGCTGAAAAATTCAGCCTGATTGCTCAACCGGCGCCAAAGTTATTCCAAATAGAATGTTGCAATTTCCCTATGGAAATCGATCCTAACTATATATACCTACTGGCGACCGCCAGTAGGTAATATATATATATATATATATATATATATATATATATATATATATATATATATATATTACCTACTGGCGGTCGCCAGTAGGTATATATAGTTAGGATTTTTTCCCTATGGGATTTTTGAAAATTCTATGTCTAATAACTTTGGCGTTTGTGGACGGAATTGGCTGAAATTTTCAGGAAAATGGAACATTTTGTTTCTGAGCAGCCCCTGGAAATTTGGGGGGGAGTTGGTCCAGGGGGGGCCGAGAAAAAAGGGGGGTCCCAAAACGTGTTTTTAACATTGAGTTTTCCATAGGGCGGTTAGCCTCACTTTTAGCCCGAACGGCTGAATGGATTTGCACGAAACTTGGCAAAATTGTAGGGACTGGTAGCCCGATGTGCCTTTTGTAGGTCTTAATATATGTGCTGCAGTGGATTTTGAGAAATTAACGGTCAAAAAAAGATATATATCTGTAAGCGCGGACCAGGCAGCGCCCCGGTACGCGTACTTTTCGCGTAACGGAACTTCGCGTAGCGAAGCTGATTGGCTCTCCGGTGTCTGTCAACATTCTAAACAGTCCGGAGCGGCCGCCATCTTGTCTCTCGGTAGGATCGAGAGACAAGAGGAGGCCAAAACAAAGGGGGAAATAACTATAAGGGGGCATAGTAGATCCTCGCTGACCCCCTAGGTTTAATGTGGAGGTTTTAAAGAGGTCCCGCGGGGCAAAAAAAAAAAATTTTTTTTTTGTTTTTTTTCGTGGTTAGCGCCCGGTACGCGAACCGGGAAGCGTTCTGGGGAGCGTACTACAATGAAAAATGAATGATAGACTTTTCAAATGCTGTATGTTAATTGATTGTTGGTTTTGTTGATTATTTTTTTTTTTTTTTTTTTTTTTTAAGCATTTTTTATTGTGTTTCATAATTTATTAAACTTTCTAACATTTCATTGTCAGAAATTTCATTATTATCATGGAATATACATTGTAGTCTCTGAGGTTGTAAAATGTCCTCATTTGCAAGGAGGTTATCTACTGCTTGTACACATTGCAGTAGTTCTTGGTCCCAAGTTTCATCCATAAATTCAATCTCATTTGGATCAATGATTTCTGTGTTGGACTCTGGAAGGACAATTTCAAATGAAATTTTTTGTTCACTTTCCATTTTCCCTGAAATTTGCATAAAAAAATATATATTAGTAGAGGTAGGGCACTGTTGGGATTAATTTTAGATAGGCAGTTTTTAACAGTGAATTTATCTTTGGGCAGTGTATAGTATCAGAGTGGAAGTAGGAATATAAAAAAGTGTATCTAAATTTATAAGTACTACAGAGGGATAGTATATAACTAACAGAAAAAGTTTGCCATATTAACTTAAAGTGCACAATATACTTCAGTTTTAAAAATAACAACTTACCTTTAAAAAGAAGTTGAAGTTATTAATGAAAATCCTATTGAAATGTACACCAGGAAGTAGTAGTCAAAATGGCTGTTTTTCCTTCTCTTCCTTTATATATATTCGGGTACATAACCAATCAAATGTCAGGTAAAAAAAGTAGAAAATGAAAGTAACATTTTAATTGGTTGTCAATTCCAACACTTCAGATGTGTTTTGTGAAGTAATTTACCTCACGGTATTTAGAGAGGTCTACAGGCTAAATGGCTAAATGGAATTCCAATCAAATTTGTGAAAATGGTAGGGATTGGTATGTAGTATGAGCTAATCTATATTTGGTGAAATTGTCTCAAGTGGCTTTTGTGTGAACTACTTTCCCACCTTTTTTGATGGTGCGCTTCCCAGGAAGCGACCCGGTACGCGAACCGTTGAGCGCCCCGGTTCGCGGACCTTAAGCGTTCCGGGAGTCCACCATTTTGTGTTTCGGTCGAATTAAGATACAAGATGGAGGGCAATTAATGTTCGGAATGGGTAGAAGGGGGCACGGTAGAGTTATCTTGACCCCCTAGGTTTTCTGAGGGTGGCTGAGGAGGTTTATATGTGCGAAAAAAAAACATTTTTTTAAAAAATTTCGCGAGGTTAGCTCCCGGTACGCGTACCGGGTAGCGCCCCAGGGAGTGTACTTTGTTGAAAATTAGTGAAAAAAGTTAGAGTAAAATAATAATTGTGAGTGATTAGATGTAGGGTAGCTCTGAGAAGAGCTTTTGGGTTTATGGTACATTTAGGTACTTATAAGTAGGTACCAATGCACATTCTTAAATTCAGAGTGAAAACTCTGTTGCCCTCATCTGAGAAGTGAACTCCATCTCCTCTGTAGATATCTTGCATGTAGTAACGCAAGTTATTGTTGTACAGGGAGCCCATTCCATGGTCTCTCATGTAAGCTGAAACAGATTTGTTTACATGCTTCCTCGACTTCTCAATTTGTGGACAAAATTGGTTTGACCACCTCCATTTCTGTCTTTGGCATATATTTGAATATACCAAGGCAGTCTGAGGAAAAAGTGCCATTAATTGCTCAAAGGTGTCCTTTAAAAGCATTTCCAGACCTACACCAGTCAAAGTGCCCAAGTCATTACCTCCACAGTGCACAATTAACAGGTCAGGTTTTGGCAAATGCATAAAGGTTTTCACCAATGGTATCAATTGGTGACATTTTAATCCTCTGTGGCCAAACCACTTAATTTCCACATCTTGTAAATTGAGGTTAGGTAAATTCCTGCTTTCAACGTACCTTTGAGCCCAGTGAATATAACTATGACCAACAATCCAGACAGAAAACATGGTGAGAGAAGGTTCTCCTGCAGTCAGATGAAGTGTGGCAATGAAATGGCAGTTGAAAAAATGAGAGTTTGAAATGAAAAAAACTGTGGAGTTTCTGTGTTCATGAAGCAGTAACAGTGATTGGTGGATTTTGATTGATGAAAACAGAAAGTTAGGGTGTACAGATGTGTTGTTTGAGAGATGTATTTTGAGTGGTCAATAAAAAATCATTAAATGAAAGAAAGCACTGGATATGCAGGTGCACTGAGAGTTCAGAGTTCAATTGCAACATTGTTGTGTGAACTTGCAAACACCAGAGTTTCTCCAAGAGGTGGTTGCTATGGAAAATAGGCAGAAATGGCAGAGGGGGGAAGGGTTTTCATTTGAAAAAAAGTGAGGGAAGAGTTTTGATTGGGTGACATGAGAAATATGTGTGAAGAATTACAGCATTTCTGTGCTTTTGATAGCTGCAGACTCTGGAGTGCATACCTTTTGCTCTGCTGAAGACAAATTGGTGTGTTTCTTAGACTGTTTTCAAACTCAAAGTATTTGCTAAGGTGAGAAAATATTTCTTTATTTTAGATAGAGAATAGTGTGCTTTAAGGAGAAAATTATGATTTATGTGGCGCAAATTGCTTGTAAATATGCTCTCACATGTGCATGGAAAAATTTGATTTTGAATGTTAGTGTTATATAGCCATGTTAAAAGTGACCCAACCATGCTGGAAAGTCAATCAAAAAATGATTTCATGTGTTTTAATGACATTTTAAGTCATTTTCTCATGTGCAGTGTTTAGAAATTATGATTTGAAAATCGTTTTTGTGGAAAAGGAATTGTTTTTAAATTCATGACAAGGATATAATGGTGTATGGTTCTTTATAAGGCAATTGACTGTCCCTGATGTTATTTTTCTCATTTTAGTGTAAGACCTTTCTCTGTGGCGCAAATTGCTTGTAAATATGCTCTCACATGTGCATGGAAAATTTAGATTTTGAATGTTTGTGTTAAATAGCCATGTTAAAAGTGACCCAACCATGCTGGGAAGGCAATCAAAAAACGCTTTCATGTGTTTTAATGACATTTTAAGTCATTTTCCCATGTGCAGTGTTTAGAAATTATGATTTGAAAATCGTTTTTGGGGAAAAGGATTTGTTTATAAAATCATGACAAGGACATAATGGTGTATGGTTCTTTATAAGGCAATTGACTGTCCCTGATGTTATTTTTCTCATTTTAGTGTAAGACCTTTCTCTGTGGCGCAAATTGTGTGTAAATATGCTCTCACATGTGCATGGAAAATTTTAATTTTGAATGTTTGTGTTACATAGCCATGTTAAAAGTGACCCTACCATGCAGGAAAGCCAATCAAAAAACGCTTTTATGTGTCTTAAGGACAATTTAAGTAATTTTCCCATGTGTAGTGTTTTGAAGTTATGATTTGAAAATCGTTGTTGAGGTAAAGGAATGTTGTTAAAATTTATGTGCGCCATATGCCCCCAAATTTCTTTTTTAGGGTTGCAGCAGGGTGTTCTTGAGACACCCCTGCACCTTTGGAATAAATTCCTAATTTGTGATGAGCAAATTGTTAATCGCAAATTGCACCTTCATTTATATGAGCCTCCTAGCCCATGGAAATGAATGGGTAATTTGCAATTAGCAATTTTCTCATCGCAAATTTGGAATGGTAAAGAATCGCTATTTATTCCTTAAAATTCGCTTTTTTGGAAATGCAAAATAGTTATATGATACATATGGCGGTTGATGTCTAACAAGATAAGAAGCTTAGGGATACATTTATGATGACTGGCGCAATGAAGTAGAAATCACTTACTTCATTGGTAGGCCTTTACATGAATTATCTCCTCTGTATTCTTCATCAAGCGTAACTTTAATCTGCAATCCTGAGTAGGCCTCACCTTAAACAAACCTCTGGATAGGCCACATCCTATTGTCATCCTGAATTAATCATTTAAAATGCTAGGGACAGATTTATGATAGGTGTATACCTCTTTTGTGCCACTTAGAAAACATTGTCCATGGGGAAATGACTTAAAATGTCCTTAAGACACATGAATGTGTTATTTTAAAACGTTTGCAATTTTTTTGGGTCACTTTCAACATGGCTATGTGACTGAAACAGTCAAAATCTAAATTTGCAATGCACAGGTGGGAGCATATTTACAAGGAATGTGCTTCATGGGGAAAGGTCTTATAATGTAATATGGGAAAAATGACATTAGAGACACTGAAATGCCTTATAGAGAAGCATACACCATTATGTCCTTGTCATAAATTTGCAAACCATTACTTTTCCCCAAAAACTATTTTCAAATTATATTTTGAAAACACTGCACATGTGGAAATTACTTAAAATGTCAATAATTCAAAATTTGCGATTCCTTAAATGCAATGTATCAAAAAAAAAATATGTAAAAAATTATATTAAGGATTTGGAAACTACCACCAACTTCTAGTTTGTGGTAATTTGCGAATTCTTTTCAAAAAGCATTTTTTTCAAAAAAAAAAAAAGGTCCCATATGACGCCCATACATGCCATTAGGGCATGTAGGTGTGCCATGTGCTCTCAAATTTCTTTTTCAGGGGTGCAGCAGGGTGTTCTTGAGATACCCCTGCACGCTTGAAAAAAATCCTATTTTGTGATGAGCTAATTGCTAATCACAAATTGCAACCTTAATTCCTATGAGCCTCCTAGCCCATGGAAATGAATGGGTAATTTGCAATTAGCAATTTGCTCATTGCAAATTAGGAATAGTAAAGAATTGCTATTTATTCCTTAAAATTTGCTATTTAGGAAATGGAAAATAGTTTGATGGTACATATGGTGGTTCATCTGTAACAAGATAAGAAGCTTAGGGATACATTTATGATGACTGGTGCAATAAAGTCACATTACTTACTTCATTGGTAGTCCTTTATATGTATTATCTCCTCTGTATTCTTCATCAAGCGTAACTTTGATCTGCAATCCTGAGTAGGCCTCACCTTAAACAAACCTCTGGATAGGACACACTTTATTGTCATCCTGGATTAATCATTTAAAATGCTAGGGATAGATTTATGATAGGTGTATGCCTTTTTTCTGCCACTGTGCGTCACTTTTATGATGCAGCGGTGGTGCAAAATATTTGCTATGAGGTGACAACATTAAAAATTGATGCATTTAGGCAGATATGTCATGGTGTAAAAAAAAAACGTACCATATAAAACCCAATCAGCAGTAATGCAAAAGATGCACCATGTCGCAAGACAGGCCTCACTTGGGGCCATATGTATCAAGCTAATTAGCATTTGCAAAGATCAAAATTCTATGAATTTCGGCCTTTGCGAATGTTAATTAGACAAATGGTATGTATCAAACAACTTTGATGCAAAATAAGGAGTAGCAAAATTTGCTATTCCTTATTTTGCGATTGCACTGAAGCATTTGTAAATTTTGTGACTACTTAAATGCAATGTATCAAACAAAAACTATGTAAAAAATGACATTAAGGATTTGGAAACTATTGTGGTAAATTAGTGGTAATTTGTGAATTCTTTTCAAAAAGCTTTTTTTCAAAAAAACAAAAGGTGCCATATGACGCCAACACATGCCCTTAGGGCATGTATGTGTGCCATATGCCCCCAAATTTGTTTTTCAGGGGTGCAGCAGGTGTTCTTGAGACACCCCTGCACCCTTGGAAAAATTCCTACTTTGTGATGAGCTAATTGCTAATCGCAAATTAAACCTTCATTCATATTAGCCTCCTAGGCCATGGAAATGAATGGGTAACTTGCAATTAGCAATTTGCTCATCGCAAATTAGGAATGGTAAAGAATCGCTATTTATTCCTTAAAATTCGCTATTTAGAAAATGTAAAATATTTTGATGATACATATGGCAGTTCATCTGTAACAAGATAAGAAGCTTAGGGATAGATTTATGATGACTGGCGCATCACCAGGGATGTGACAGTCATCCTGCGCCACTGTTCCGCCACCCATGTTGTGCTGCATTTACAATGTGGCGCAGCATGGGGCAAAAACGGCACAGATGCGTGACGCATCTGTGCCGTAAAGGTGGTGCATTGCTGGAGTTGTATCACAAGTGCGATGCTACTCCAGCAAGGCTCAGGGGTGCCCCATCTCCACAATGCTGCGTCAAGACCTATGCCAGCTTCAATCAGGCGCAGGGTTTTGACGCAGCTTTCTCCTATCTGATTGTAAATGCGGCAAACCATGGGTGGTAAAGCAGTGGTGCACATTAACTGGTGCATGCCTGGGGATGTGCCATTTAATATAAATCTGCCCTTTAACATTTAAGTATGTGCAGGGGACACAGAGTCGTTGAGGCTTATCCAAGGTTAAGAAGAGATGAGTCCTGTTCAGTGAAAAATTAGACATAGGCTTCACCTGCTCAGCATTGCTGGACATGGCTAAATAATAGCTGCAAAATGTTAATCTTGTTAAACAATTTTACTATTATAATCTCTGAGATTTGTTTCTTACTCTGCAACATCTCATTGTTGTTATCTTTCTTTAAAGATAAAGACAACATCAACATGAGCGACAATCAGCAATCAGTTGATTTTGACCTCATCATTGAACTCGTAATTGAAACATCAGTGGATGTTGATCCCTTGGATGATTTAAATCTTGAGGATGAAGAAGAGCGTGATGAGGATGCAGATTTGTCCGAATTATATGATATAGGATGGGAAGCTGACCTGCTTGAGCCTTTGGAATTATAAACATTTATTTTTAAAATTTATAATCAATAAAAAGTAAAAAGGTAAACCGTTTAATTTAAAAATAAAGACACCTTCAAAAACAGGTTATGTGTAGTGTCTTCAATAAAATATTAAAATATGCTCATAAAATTAGATCAGATTCACATATAAAATAGCATAGGTAACATAAATATAAATGTCATTTCTTTTCTGGTATTTCTGTATTGTAAAATTGCCAATGACTAAAAAATCTTCAAATTAAAATGTCAAGTAGTGTGTTATGTTTTTGATCACTATTACTGATTTACTGTTTGATAATAATGTTTATTAACATTTTTTATTATATTTTTCCTCAGATTCAACTGCAGATCATTTCAAGATTTTAATATGCCTACAATACAAAGACAGATAAAGGCTGCAAAACGTCAAAGACAGCAGGAGAAAAAAAAAACGCAGCAGTCCTCTAACAAAAAGATTTCTCAAGCCACGAAGAAAGCACCGGGTAAGAGCTCTAAATATTTCATAAGAAATATTTGTAATAAAAAAAATATTACTACAGAAAATGTTTCAGTCCATAACACGAGGAGTAAATCAAATGGAAAGAAAAGGACAATGGAAAATGTTACTGCTAGAGCAAGAGATAAATCTGTGCATGATAGTAGAAGGAAACAACAGTTTAGGGAGATTCGTAAACGAATGTTCCGCAACAGGATAATTGGCAATTTGTTAAAAAATATTAAGAAAGGTCAACAGAAACTAGTTTTTTATAAGAGAAAAAAAAAAGTTGAGAAAGTTATTGATCAGGCATTTGAAATTAAACGTAAGTTATTTATTTTGATAATCAATAGAATTAGGAAGCTAAACAAGGCAATTTTTGATTTCAAAAGAAATAGTAGATGGAAGAGAATAGTTAATCGTAGTAATTTTTGTGAAGTTTTTTCTGGAGAATGGATGCATAGTTCAAGCTGTGAGGCATTTTTTAATGAAGAGAGTTATTTCCAGGATAATGATTTGGTGCATGCAGTTGACATCAGTGGTCGTGCTTATGAAGTGAAAGATGGTTGTCCAGTTGAAAAAGAAAAACTTGTGACAACAGAGGCAGAAGAGTTGTTAGGTAATGAGGTTTTAGGAAGACGTGCTAAGGGTCCTGTGTACACCTGGAAGTGTAGTAGTATTTGCAGTGTGCGACAGGATTCCATCAATTTGCTTTGTGATTTTGTACGGTCATTTAACAAAAAAAGTTTGAAGCAGAAAATGAGGTTGTTGCAAGAATTAGATCCTTGCAGAGTAAGAGAAGTGACAGGTTTGCATGGTCATTCACTGGCTTGTCTTTCCAGGAGAGTATGCCAGAGTGTTTTTCATCATTTCAGGATGCTAGCAGTGCATCATAACAAAGTGAGGAAATTAGTTAGAATGTTGTATTATGCTAAGAGTCCAGCAATTATGCTGAAACAATTATGCGCTGCTCTTTTGCATGGTTCTGAAATAGATGTGAAGAATATATGTGAAGAAATTGAGTTTTGTTACTTTGGAAGTAAAGAGGAGAATGTTGAAATTGAGCAAGAAGTAGAGGGTCATTTGGAAGATAGTGTACATGTTTCCAGTACAGATAATTTCCAGAGGGAAATTGCGACGTTTGACATGAAATCAAGTGAGAGGCCTAATTTCACTTGTGTGTGTTGTAGACGCACTTATTATAAGAATCAGACTAAGTTAGTGGATTTATATGCAAAAAGTGAAAGGGAAAATAATAGTGAATGGAAGGATTTTGCAACATACTTGATGGTAGAAAATTGTTTTGATTTGGGATTGGATCAACGTGTGTGTACTTATTGTTGTAACAAATTAAAACAAAACCAGATGCCTGCTAGAGCAGTTCATAATAATCTGGAATTGGTTGAGATTCCTTCTGAATTGAAGGACTTAAATACTTATGAATCTATTTTGATTCAAAGTATCCATCCCTTTCAGGCTATTGTAAGAATGGAGCCAAAGACAGGGAAATTGCCTCCATCAGATTTACAGAGAGGATTAAAGGGAAGAGTTGTTTATTTGCCTCTAGATTTGAAGAAAAACATTAACACAATTGGAGTAGAAAAAGTGGAAGAGGAACCTCTGGTTATCTTAGTTAATGGGGTTCCGACAAAGAATAAGAAAATATGGCAAGATTTAGTAGATGTTAGGAAAGTTAAAAAGGCAACATTGTATTTGAAAAAAAATAATAAATACTATAAAAAAGTATATGTTGCAGAAGAGGAAGTAAGTGAGGAAGAGGATAGCGATTTGTGTGCTGGTCAAATTGAGAAAGTAGAACCCTCTACTAGTGAGGAAATATATGAACATTATAGTGTTCATCCTTTGCATTCCAAGGAAGTCATGGGGAATGCTATTGAGTTGTTTCAAATGAAACAAGCCAAAGGGAGTCCCATTAGTGTTTGGGAGGAAAGTTTGGAAGCTCGGTGTTTCCCACAGCTTTTTCCAACAGGTCAGGGAGGAAGATATGATGAGCGACCTCATCAAATTCCTGCTTCTGAATACCGGACTTTGCGATTGTATGCAGGAGATGCTAGGTTTCGACAATGCATTCCTTATTTGTTTCATCTCCTGTTTGAAAGCGATCTGTCTGGACTGTCATATGCAGTGAACCACATCTTGAAAAGTGGTATACACATGCAAAACATCTCGGCAAGTGATTTTATGGATAAAGTGAATGTCCAAGATAGTATTTTGGATTCTCACCTGATTAATCTCATGGCGTGTCAGCGTGGTACTAATGAGTACTGGTACCGTCGTCATGGTGATTTAAAATGTATGCTGAGGAACTTAGGTACTCCCACATGGTTCCTCACTCTGAGTTGTGCCGAGTATGGCTGGGAAGACTTACTTCAATTTCTACGAGAGGCAAATGCTAACGTAGATAACATCGAATTCAAGACACCCGGAGAACTGTGCTCTTTGGATCCAGTCAATGTATGTAGGTACTTCAATCATAGATTTGAAGCTATGATGTCTTTCATCATGAATAAGAAGAATCCACCTCTTGGAGAGGTGTTGGATTTCTTCTGGAGAAAGGAGTACCAAGCAAGAGGTGCTCCTCATATACATATGTTGCTGTGGATCAAGGATGCACCTAAATTTGGAACGGATCCAGAAGACTCAGTGATGAGTTTCATCCAACAGTATTCTACGTGTGCTGTTCCAAACGCAAAGGAGAAGAAAAGCCTAAGAGAAAAAGTTCTGCGTTTCCAAAGCCATCGATGTGGAAAGTACTGCCGTCGTAAATTCCGAAACAAAGACAAGTTCTACACCAAATGTCGTTTCGGCTTTCCACGACCGGTGATTTCTAAAGGAAGAGTAAACAGTTTGATGTCTTCGCTGCGACATAATGTGATGAAGAAATCACCTAAAAACACATACAATTTGAAGAGGAATGAAGAGTCCAAGTACATCAATGACTACAACCCGGTGATTTTGTCCATGTGGAATGCTAACATGGATATACAGTTTGTGGCTGATAACTGTATGGCTGTGGCTCGGTATGTGACGTCTTACATCACCAAAAAAGAGAAGACAGAATTGAAGGATATGTGGGAGGACATTTCCCATGAAAAGAGCCTCAGCAAGAAGTTGTACAGTTTCAGTCTGAAGATGTTGTCGCATCGAGAAATCGGAGCGTACGATTGTTCTGACCGGTTGTCTTCAGCAAGTCTCTATGCCAAGTCCAGGAGTATCGTTTGGGCGAGTCTTGGTCTTGCTGCAACGCGTAATCGAGTTCTCAAACCTGTGCGGGAAATTGAGTATTTGGCGGAAAAGGAGCCAAACAGTACCGACATTTTGAAGACAAACATGTTGGATACATATTATCCAAATCGAAGCAGTCACCTAGAGAATGTTTGTCTGTATGAGGTTCTGCAAAATTACATATTCAAGAGGAACATCAAAGAAGATACTGAGAAAGGAGTGTATGCTGTAATAGGAAGTGAGGGATGTCTGGTCAAGCAAAGAAAATGCCACTTGATAAACCATCGAAAATTGAGTGGCGAATCTCCTGAAAAAAAGGAGTTTTTCTATTTAGCACTTTTGCAACTTTTCAAGCCTTGGCGTGCAGAAGAGGAACTGCTTGGAGATTTCCTCTGTTACGAAGACTCTTTCAATGCCGCCAAGGAGACCATAGAATGTCCTGCTTTTCCCAAATATGTAGAAATGTTGAATGCGGAAATTGAGCAGGAAGCAACGATTGCAGCCGAGATTGCCAGAGACAGTTCTCAGGACAGTCAGAGTTCTGCTTCATTGAGTCAGGATCCACTAGGAGGACCTCTTATTGAAAATGAAGCTGCCACTGCTATGAATGAAGTGGAAAGAGCCATGGCACATGCTCAAGAGGATGCGGTTAACTTAGAAGAGTTGGAAAGGCAACTCAACGTTGAGCAGAGGAAAATATATGACGAAGTTACCATGCAAATTGATCATGGATTAAGTCATGATAAGAAAGAGTGCTCATGTACGTCGTTGAAGCCTGTCCGACTGTACGTGAGTGGAGAAGCGGGAACTGGAAAAAGTTTCCTCATTAAAGCAATTTCATGCTATTTGCAGGAAAGGACAGAGTCATCGCTGTCTTGTGTTGTCACTGCTCCAACTGGACTGGCAGCACATAATATTAAAGGGATTACTTTACATCGTTTACTGATGCTGCCAGTGGAGCATGACAACAAATTAGAATATCACAAGCTATCTGGAGATGCTTGTTTTGAAGTTTCAAGAATCTTGAGGAAAATGAAACTTCTTATCATTGACGAAGTAAGCATGGTTTCCAATGTCATGCTTGCCTTTGTGCATTTGAGGATGCAAGAAGTTCTCAAAACAGAGTATGATGTGTTATTTGGTGGCAAACACATCATTGTTTTCGGAGATCTTCTGCAGCTGACACCAGTGAAAGGGCAACCTGTGTTCAAAATGCTCACGCATGAAGATACCAGGAAGTGCCTAGGCAGCATTGGCAACGTCAATATATGGTTAAACTTCAATTATGCTGAACTGCATGAAAATATGCGTCAGGCGAAGGATGAAGTTTACAAGACTATTCTACAAGATGTTAGAATTGGAAAAGTGACTGAGCATGGGAAAGAAGTTTTAAATGCACGATTACTGTCAAATTTATATCCAGAACAAGATGTTGTGCCTGAGAATATTTTTCAGAAAATTACTGAAAAGAAATCTGGAATATGTTTGATGCCAACTCTTGCAGAATGTGCCAAATTTAACAACAAAATGTTGCATTTAGAAAAGCAAGAGATTGTGAAACTGGAAGCTATTGATAGAGTAGAGCATATGGGATCAACAATTATTTTGTCTGAGAATCTGAAAACTAAATTGGATTCATTAGAGAAGAGTATATCTAAAACTGCAGGTTTTGAAAAGACTCTGAATGTGTGCTTGAACTGCCGTATAATTTTAAGAAGGAATTTACATGTTGAAAGAGGTCTGGTAAATGGATCAATGGGTAATGTTGTTGATTTTGTGAAATACAGAAATAGAGATGGAATTGAATTTTTAAAAATTAAATTTGATGGCATTGAGGAAGTACAGCTAATTGCTCGTTGTTCTGCTAGATTTTTGCTTGTAAAAGACTTATATGTTCGCCGTAAGCAGTTCCCTGTTTGCTTGGCATATGCGGTGACAATCCATAAATCGCAAGGTTTAAGTGTAGACAGTGCATTGGTGAATATTGGCAGTTCTGTGTTCAAGGAGGGTATGGCATATGTGGCATTGTCACGAGTTAGAACTTTATCGGGATTGTACTTGATTGAGTGTGATGTCAGAAACATTTGTGCAGATCTAGATTGTGTTAAGGAATACAATAGGTTAAGAAGAGAGTATGCGCCACATTTGCCTCAGTTTCCTTTGTTTGAGAAACGTCTGGTAGGCCGGAAACGAAGAAATGAGAACAATACTGGGGAGGTTGTAGCAAAAAGACAAAAAGTGAATGAACCTAAAATTACAAGCAGAAACAAAGAGGATTCTGTTGAAGATGTTGTTGGTTTTCAGTTTGAAAACAGTTCTGGTGTCAACTGCTATGCTAATGTAGTAATTAATGTTTTGTTTTCTCTAAAAAATGTAAAAGAAGAGATTGTGGTCAATTCTGATCAAAGATTTTGCAGTTTGTTAAATTCTGTGTTAGAGAAATGTACCACTGATAGAAGAAACATAGAAAGTGTGTCTGAAATTAGAAATCTGTTAGATAGATGTTCAGGCCAAACACAATTCTCTCAAAATATTCAGCAAGATTGTCAGGAGTTTTTAATGTATATGCTTGATGTATTACATGCTGAAGGTGTAGATGTAGATCAGCTGTTTGGGCTTTCTTATCAATGGCAGCATGACTGCGAGAACTGTATGGTATCAAGTACTACTAGTGTAGACTCAGAAAGATTTATATATTTAACTTTGCCAGACAGTAAATCAGTCTCCTTTAATAAGCTAGTAAAAGCTGCTAATCACAACATGGAGTGTAGCCAATGTAAATCTGAAATGATGTCCACATTATTTATACGAACATATGGCCAGTACGTCATTTTAATGTTCCAACGATGTAGGCCTGATGGAACAAAATTGACAACTTTAATAAAAAAAATTGTAGCTTCGCAGTTGTCAATATCAGGAAGGACTTTTGTAACTACAGCAATTATATATCATGACGGCCCTTCAATAACATCAGGACATTACACAGCTTATTTAAAGTCTAGAAATGGCTGGTCATTCTGCAATGATTCTGTTTTAATTTTCAAAAAAAAATTGCCGTATGACCTTAAAAACTCTTACCTGGTGTTTTTAAAACCAAAATTTTAGGGAAATAATCTCGGGATGTGCTCTGTGGAATTTCAAGAAGTTCTAATGGCTCCTACACAATTTGGCCTTGAGGATAAGTGTAGTTCAGAGACATAACTTCTAATCATAGGACTGGACATCATGGAGATATATGTGCACTTTGAATGAGTTCAGAAAAACTGTTTCTTTTCATAAGCTAATTGAAGCAGCCAATCAAAACATGGAGTAGAGGGAATGTAAGTCTGCAATGCTGTCTACTGTTTTACATTGCTTTGTGATTAAAAGTGATGTAGAGAATTAAATAATTGTAGTACTCATAGAGGTAGTGTAAGTCTGCTTCATATTAAGCAGTATCAGTGTCATAGGAAATGTAGAACATGACTGAGCAAGAAGGGGAAGATATTACTATTCCAGGATTGTGAAAATGATCTTCAACATTTTAATTGTGAAAGTTGCGGAAATGCCAAATGATGGGATTGGCTTACAAGAAATCCAAGAGTTATAAATATCTCTGACTAGATTTGGCCTTGTGGAAAATAGTGGTAGAGAGCAAGAAGTCATTTATTGCATGTAACGTGTTTTTAAAAACGATGGAGGTTTTCTTTCAGAAAGTGGCGGGCTGAAAGTAATAACAGCACAAAAGAGTGTAAGCTGTTCATAGGACATCCTTGGACGTCATGGAAAGTAAGTTAACTTTAAGGAGTTCTGAATTTTAATTTCTGATGTTGTATGGGTTTTTTAAACACAATCATTTTGATTGTGTTTTTTTTTCCCCGCTGTTACATGATGAATACCTTCAAGTCACTGTTTTTAGTGAATTTTGATACATTCTGAGAACAGCAAAAATAAACCATTTAACATGTATAATTAATTCTGTACTGTTTGCATTTATGATGTATATGTAGAACTGTGTAGGAGGCATGGAGAAGGTGAGTTTTCTGTAAGTGTTAAATTTATTGCATGCAGTGCTGCACTTCTACGTATTCTTTCATATGCTGGACTACATCTGCACAATGAGATACCTAAGCAAAGGAAACACAAGTGATGTGATTGTGAAATGAGCAAAATAAATTGCACATATTTCAATTACATCACCTGTGTTTCCTATCATTATGAATCACATTGTGCAGATCAAGTTTAGGTCTGTCCAGGGAAACATAGGAGGTTTCTACTTTGTTGAAGAGTGCAGTGGACATGACTCACTTCATTGGTAGACTTTCACAGATATTATCTCCTCTGTACACTTCAACAAGTGTAAATCTCATCTTGAACTCTGAGTAGGCCTCACCTCAAACAAATCTCTGGATAGGAGACATGTTATTGGCATCCTGAAGCGACACTTTTCTGAAACAAGAGCAATGCAAAAGATGCACCATGTTTTAAGATAGGCCTCACTTCATCTGCATCAAGATACTGTTAGTTTAAAATGTATATCTTTAGGATTGTGTAGAGGACCTGGAGAAGCAGAAGCTTCTGTCAGTGTCAAAGTTGTTGATAAACTATTTGTCCTTCAATATTTTCCCTTGTCTTTTGTAATTTTTAAATACATGTTTTAATATTTTTCAAATGTTGGTTCTCTCTTTCACAGATTGAAAGTATAAAAATAAAATGTGATTAATTTAACGGCAATTACAAGGTAAATAGTTGTACTCTTTTCGTTACATTTCTATCACATTCACCTACTATTAGATCCACTGCTTCACTTCTTTAATCCTCAGTTTCCTGCCTTTGCTACTTTCCTCATTCCTTTCTCTATTACCTACTTACTCAACTCCTTCCACTCTTTTTCTCAGTCCCTCTGTTCTCATAGTTCCTCAGTCTTGTTCACTCACTCCATCTCTATTACTCTTAGTGTCTGTGAATTACTTTCCCACCTTTTTTTTTGGACCGCTTCCCGGGAAGTTGCCCGGTTCGCAAACCAGCAGCGTTATGGGAGTCCACCATTTTGTGTTTCGGTCGAATCAAGATACAAGATGGAGGGCAAATAATGTTCAGAATGGGTAGAAGGGGGCACGGTAGATGTATCTTGACCCCCTTGGTTTTCTGAGGGTGGCTGAGGAGGACCATAGTTCTTCACTCTTGTTCACTCTCTCTGTTTCTATTAATGTCACTGTTTATGACTGATCATAAATTTTTTTAAAAAAAAAGAACAGTAACTATAAGGGAAGGAAACAGACAGTTATGTTAAAAGAAAGACAGCTATAGGGAGTAAACTAAGGATACTGTTACCTACAATCCACTGCTGTTGATGTTACTGACCATGTCATGAATGATGTAATATGTGACATCATCAGCAGTGGATTGTAGGTAACAGTATCTCTTGTTTACTCCCTAACGCTGTCTTTCTTTTCACATAACTGTCTGTTTGCTTACCTTATACTTACTGTTCTTTTTTTTAAAAAATATTTTTTTGGGTTAGCTTCCGGTACGCGTACCGGGTAGCGCTCCGGGAGCGAACTAAGAGAAATAGAGGTTGGCAGAGTTCCAAATATTCTACCAATTTTTTTATAATGGGGAGTTAGTTCTGAAAAGAACTTTTTTTTTAATGTTTTTGTTGTTTTATATTTTTTTTAGTATTTTTTGAACATTTTTTTACTTTTTTTGTATTTTCTGAACGTTTTTAAAAAAAAATTGGTTTTTTTGGGGGGGGGGAAACAAAAACGATCCATTGTAAAGGGCTCAACAGGAGCAACAAAAAAAAAAGAATTTATTTTTTGGGGCGTCTCGGACAAACATTAACATGATTTTGAATAGCTCGCAAAATCAAACTGATGCTACTTTCCCTGTAGCAGATGAAAGCGCCACATTCCATGCACACTTGCTTTACGTGCCCAAACAACATTTGGATGTTTGCGATCATCTCCCTCGCCTCTGGTCCCGACACCTCTGGGACAACCGATCTTCTTGCCATTGGGAGGGGATTTTGTTGTTCGTCACGTAGCTGGGCAGCACTATAATTATTTGGGTGCCACCTACTCATATGCCGATGCATAGTGTGATTGCCGTAACTGTATTTTTTATCAGTTCCCCTTGACAATCTATCACCGCATATACGGCAAAACACGTAGCGTGCATTCACTTTTTTTTGCCCCTCAGGAACTCTATAGAATTGCCAGATGTAATTCTCCTTTCGATTGTACCTCCTGGGCTCCTCTGGCAAAAACTCAGGCTCTTCCTCCTCTTCCTCCTCTTCCTGTTCTTCCTCTTCTTGCAAAATTACTTCTGCAGGTGGTCCTCTCTTTCTTGGATTTGGTGGAGGTGGTGGGTTAGCACCAGCTGAAGCTACTAATGAAGCCATCTCAAAGTCTAAATAAAGGGTCTTTCTCTCACCAAGATGAAAGTCAGAGTGAGGAAAAAAGGAGGGGTTTTCATCATTTGGGAAAAACAAAAGTTCTAAACCAATGAAAAGTGTTCATTTTAGATCACATGACCTAGTATTACATCATTAGGAAACCAAAAGTGAAATGAACCAATGAAAAGTGTTATTACCGAGTCACATGACCTGCTGTGTTTACATTACGCGGTCGGCGCCGCGCCGCGGATCGCTTCCGGTTCGCGTACCGCTGCGCTTCCGGGTACGCGAACGTAGCACGTAATATGACGTATTACGCGAGAACGCGAAACGTCATGCTGACGCGACGCGTCACGATGTTGTTTTGTAACGCGAGAGGTGCGCAAAAGGAACGTTTACCGGTTCGCGTACCGGGTCGCGCCTCCGGATTGAGCTAACGGGAAGCTAACCGGTACGCGTACCGGGAGCGAAACAAAAAAAATATAAAAAAAAATTTTTATTAAAAACATGTAAAAAATATTTTTCTATTTAAAGAATAATACATTGTAAAGGTTTTGATATTAGCTATTAAAAAACCAATGAAATTCACTGAAAAAACCATAGGTTATAGACCATATATAGTTAGGAATTAGCATTTAAAAAACCTTGAAAATTCACTGAAAAAACCATAGGTTATAGACCATATATAGTTAGGGATTAGCATTTAAAAAACCTTATTTTACTCACACAAAACCATTGAAATTCCATATATAGTTAGTTGTACTAACTATATATCACGCACCCGCAATCCACTGCTGATGATGTCACATATTACATCATTCATGACATGGTCAGTGACATCACTGATGACATCACTGATGACATCTCAAATGACATCACTGATGACATCACTGATGACATCTCAAATGACATCACTGATGACATCACTGATGACATCTCAAATGACATCACTGATGACATCACTGATAAAATCATTCATGTGATAATACGATGAACCTCTTCAGACTCTAATATAACCTTAGATACACTCAGTGTAAACACAGACTCACAGATTGTCACTCATCCATGAAGTTACACACACACCTAGACAGTCATGCAAACAATCAATCACACCTCCATTTCCTTAACTATACAGTTAAACACACCTTACTTATTCAAACATATACTAAAACATATTTACTCACTTATACAATCCTGGATACAAGTTCACAATGATCCATACAGCCACTCACACATTCACTGGCTCTTATGCACAGTTATTTATATATGTCAACTCTCACATGTATTGTATTTTACATATGTACTTAATTTGACATGTAGCACTGAGATATCTATTCACTCACCAATACAGTCATGCACACAGTCAATCGCCCATACAGCTGTTTCCAACATGTACTTTTGAACCCATACATCTATGCACAGAGTCATACACTTCCCAGCCACCCACACACACACTCAGTCTCCCATACAAATGCTTGGGCAACCAATCAATAACCCATATAGTTACTCATATAGCTACTGATCAACACATGCAGCAGTTTACAGAACAACAGACATAATGATGCACAAATTAAGACAGTTTAGTCACTAACCCATGCACTCAGTGAGACACATTTAATCACTCACTCATACATTCAGTCATGCACCTACTAAATCCTTCGTCCAGACACTTATACATCGACTCATTCATAAATATGTAAGACATATTTTAACTTTACAGAAAAATACAGTCACTGGATTTTGTCATCAGTGATGTCATCAGTGATGTCATTTGAGATGTCATCAGTGATGTCATCAGTGATGTCATTTGAGATGTCATCAGTGATGTCATCAGTGATGTCATTTGAGATGTCATCTGTGATGTCATCAGTGATGTCACTGACCATGTCATGAATGATGTAATATGTGACATCATCAGCAGTGGATTGCGGGTGCGTGATATATAGTTAGTACAACTAACTATATATGGAATTTCAATGGTTTTGTGTGAGTAAAATAAGGTTTTTTAAATGCTAATCCCTAACTATATATGGTCTATAACCTATGGTTTTTTCAGTGAATTTTCAAGGTTTTTTAAATGCTAATTCCTAACTATATATGGTCTATAACCTATGGTTTTTTCAGTGAATATATATATATATATATATATATATATATTCACTGAAAAAAACATTGGTTTCACACCAGTTATAGTTAGCTGGACATTTTACTCATAGAAAACGATTGAAATTCCCACGTTATAGTTAGTTGGACTCACTATAACTCGCGCGCCCGCAATCCACTGCTGATGATGTCACATATTACATCATTCATGACATGGTCAGTGACATCACTGATGACATCACTGATGACATCTCAAATGACATCACTGATGACATCACTGATGACATCTCAAATAACATCACTGATGACATCACTGATGACATCATCCAGTGAATGCGTGTTTCTGTAAAGTTAAAATATGTTTTACATATTGAAGAATGAGTGGATGTATGAGTGTCTGGATGAAGGATTTAGTAGGTGCGTTACTGACTGTATGGGTGAGTGATTAAATGTGTCTTACTGAATGCATGGGTTAGTGACTAAAGTGTCTGAATGTGTGCATCATTATGTCTGTTGTTGTGTAAGCTGCTGCATGGGTTGATTAGTAGCTATATGAGTGGCTATATGGGTTATTGATTGGTTGCCCAAGTATATGTATGTGAGGGTGAGTGTGTGTGGGGGTGGCTGGGAGGTGTGTGACTCCCTGCATAGATGTGTGAGCAGTTGATTCACTTGGTGTATGGGTTCAAGAGTGCATGTGGAAACAGCTGTATGGGCGGTTGACTGTGTGCATGGGTGTGTTGGTGAGTGAATGGATATCTTAGTGCTACATGTCCAAGTAAGTACATATGTAAAACACAGTGCATGTGAGACTTGGCATATATATTAATGACTATACATGAGAGCCTGTGATTGCGTAAGTGACTGTATGGATCAATGTGTACTTGTATCCGTGATTGTAAAAGAGAGTAAGTATGTGTTAGTATATGTTTGAATAAGTAAGGTTATGTGTGTATAACTGTATAGATGAGGAAATGGGAGTGTGATTGATTCTTTGCATGACTGACTAGGTGTGTGAGTAACTCCATGGATGAGTGGCAGTGTGTGAGTATCTCTATAGGTGTATGAGTGCATATGATAGTGTTGAATTGATGAGTGACTGTATGTATGTGTGATTGTATGGGTGAATGAGTGGATGTGTGTGTAGACTTAGGAATCAGTGAGTGCGTATGTAGTAACTGGTATTGGTGTGTCAATGGTTTCTGGAATGGTAGTCTGTATTTAACACTGGATGTATCAAAGGTCAGATTAGAGTATGAGGAGGTGCATCGTATTATCACATGAATGATGTCATCAGTGATGTCATCAGTGATGTCATTTGAGATGTCATCATTGATGTCATCAGTGATGTCATTTGAGATGTCATCAGTGATGTCATCAGTGATGTCACTGACCATGTCATGAATGATGTAATATGTGACATCATCAGCAGTGGATTGCGGGTGCGCGAGTTATAGTGAGTCCAACTAACTATAACGTGGGAATTTCAATGGTTTTGTATGAGTAAAATGTCCAGCTAACTATAACTGGTGTGAAACCTATGGTTTTTTCAGTGAATTTCAAAGGTTTTTTAAATGCTAATTCCTAACTATAACGAGTGTTAAACCTATGGTTTTTTCAGTGAATTTCAAAGGTTTTTTAAAAGCTAATTCCTTACTATAACGAGTTTGTAACCTACCATTTTTAAAGTGAATTATTACGTTTTTTTAATAGTTGTTTTTTATAACTATTAATTATAATATTTTTGATAAAGTTTTTTTTTTAATCTAAAATAAATGTTTCAATGTATTTTTCCTTTTTTTTTTTTTACCATTTTACCTCGGAGCGCTCAGGGTGCGCGCACCCGTAAATGTACCCGTACACGTAGCGAGAGCGCTATTCCCGCGTGCGAAAAAATATATAATTATGTATTTAAAGTAAATAATAATGCAAGACATTCAGTGGCATACTTATAAAAGTAGTATTTTTGATTTTAAATACCCGTATTTTAACTTCAAAAGCATTTCCTAAAATCTAACAAAACGTCATTTAGGCGCGCCGCTTAAGCGCCCCCGTAAGCGCCTCCGCAAGCGCTCCGATGCGCGTAGCGTAAGCACGTCAAGTCATGTGACCTTAAAATAACACTTTTCATTGGTTGTTAACAGTTTTTTTTACAACTAATGAAAACCCCACCAATTTCCTTCACTACCTCTTTCACTTTGGAGAGAGCAAGACCTATTCCCTTCTTCTCTTCAATTCTTTGCAAAGAATGGCTGCAAGACCACCAAGCAGCAGTGATGACTCTGATGAGTTTCTCCTCAGCCAAAAGTGAAGGAGCACTTCATTTGGAAGTTTTTTAGTATTCCACAAGGAGAGAAAAAGGTAAATGCTCCAAAGGTGGAGTGTAAAATATGCCATACTATTCTTTCACGGGGTGACCCCACAATAAAATATAGTTTTGGGAACTCTACCATGATAAGGCATGTGCAAAGAAGGCACCCCCAGAACTATGCTCAGGAGAGTGTCAGAGACCTGGCACGGAATCCACCAAGAGATGGCGCCTCGACTTCCACCGGAGGTGCAACATCATCGGGGAGAGGAAGAGCAGTCGAGCTGATACCAAACATTCAGCCTGTTTTTACTGACATTACCATTAGGTGTAAGCAGTGTGACGAACTGCTTTGTTATGGGGAGCAGAGTATCCTACTAATTGTTCAAAAAAGAGAAGAACACCGCTGCCCTCCCCAGCCCTAATTTTTCCCCTTTTTTTCGCTCCTGTTGAGCAGTTTGGCATTCCCTAGTTTTTTTTTGTTCTGAAGAAAATACCCAAAAAATTAAAAACGTTCGGAAAAAGTAAAAAATTTAAAAAAAAATTAAAAAGAAGAAAAAAAACAGTTATTATTAGAACTACCTCCAATTCTCCAAAAAGAGCTACATTCTTTATATATTGTAAAGGAGTGAGTGAAGTGGAGTACAGTGAGCGAGGAAAGGAAAATGAGTGAGGGAGCAAAGAAAGGGACGAGAGGGGAAGGGAAGTGAAGTAGGGGGACTGAAAGAAGGTGAGTGTGGGAGGTGAGTGAGGGGAAGGGGAGTGAACATGGGGAATGAGGATAAGTGAGGAAAGCGGAGTAAGGGAACGGGGTGAGGAAGGGTAAGAGAATAGCAGTGAGGTTGAGTAAAGAGTGGTGATAGAGAGTGGATAAAGGCAAGTGAGCGTGAGACAAGGGGAGTGAGGTAGTGAGGAGACAGAGGAAGTGAAGGAAAGAGTGAGAGAAGAGGACTGAGTGAGGGAGCAAAGAAAGATAAGTGAGGGAGTGTAGGTGAGTTATAGGGAGTAAGTGAGAGAGTGAGGGGACGGAGGTAGTGAAGCTAAGAGAGAGGGAGTGAGGGAAGGAGAATGAGGATATGACAGGACAGAGGTAGTGAGAGAAAGAGTGAGTGAAGTGGAGTAAGGTGAGTAAAGTAAGGCGAAAGAGTGAGTGAGCGAAGGAAGGGAAGAGAGGGGAAGAGGACTGAAGCATAGGTACTGGGAGAAGGTGAGTGGGGGGTGAAAGTAAAGGGAAAAGGAGAGAAAGATATGGAATGAGGGGTAGTGAGGGAACCAGACTAAGAGAACAGGAGTGAAAGAACGGCAGAGAGCATGAGTAAAGAAGGATGAAAGAGGGTGGATAAAAGTGAGTGAGGGTAAGACAAAGGGAGTGAGGAAGTGAGGGGATAGAGGTACTGAAGGAAAGAGTGACAGGAAGAGACTAAGTGAGGGAGCAAAGAAAGATAAGTGAGGGAGTGTGGCTGAGTTATAGGGAGTGAGCGTAACAGAAGAGGAGTGAGAGACTAAGAGGACGGACAGAACAGGGGTAAGAGAGAGACAGTGAGGGACGGGGAGTGAGGAAGTAAGAGGACAGAGGGAGTGAGAGAAGGAGTTACTGAAGTGGAGTAAGGAGAGTAAGGGAAGGGAAAAGAGTTAAGGAGCGAAGGAAGGGAAGAGAGAGGAAGGGAAGTAAAACAGGAGATCTGAAAGAAAGGGAGTGTGGGAGTGTGGCTGAGTTATAGGGAGTGAGCGTGACGGAAGAGGAGTGAGAGACTAAGAGGACAGAGAGAATGAGGCTAACAGAGAGAGATTGAGGGAAGGGAAGTGTAGAAGTAAGAGGACAGAGGGAGTAAGAGAAGGAGTTAGTGAAGTGGAGTAAGGGGAGTAAGGGAAGGGAAAAGAGTGAAGGAGCGAAGGAAGGGAAGAGGGAGGAAGGAAAGTAAAGGAGAAGGTCTGAAAGAAGGTGAGTGTGGGAGTGTGGCTGAGTTATAGAGAGTGAGCGTGACAGAAGAGGAGTGAGAGACTAAGAGGACGGAGAGAATGAGGCTAACCGAGAGAGAATGAGGGAAGGGGAGTGTAGAAGTAAGAGGACAGCGGGATTAAGAGAAGGAGTTAGTGAAGTGGAGTAAGGAGAGTAAGGGAAAGGAAAAGAGTGAAGGAGCGAAGGAAGGGAAGAGAGAGGAACGGAAGTAAAACAGGAGATCTGAAAGAAAGTGAGTGTGGGAGTGTGGCTGAGTTATAGGGAGTGAGCGTGACAGAAGAGGAGTGAGAGACTAAGAGGACGGAAAGAATGAGGCTAACAGAGAGAGATTGAGAGAAGGGGAGTGTAAAAGTAAGAGGACAGAGGGAGTAAGAGAAGGAGTTAGTGAAGTGGAGTAAGGAGAGTAAGGGAAGGGAAAATAGTGAAGGATCGAAGGAAGGGAAGAGAGAGGAAGGAAAGTAAAGGAGAAGGTCTGAAAGAAGGTGAGTGTGGGAGTGTGGCTGAGTTATAGAGAGTGAGCGTGACAGAAGAGGAGTGAGAGACTAAGAGGAAGGAGAGAATGAGGCTAACAGAGAAAGAATGAGGGAAGGGGAGTGTAGAAGTAAGAGGACAGAGTGAGTAAGAGAAGGAGTTAGTGAAGTGGAGTAAGGAGAGTAATGGAAGGGAAAAGAGTGAAGGAGTGAAGGAAAGTAAAGGAGAAAGTCAGATTTTCTTAAGCAGAATCTCTGAATAATGCTTCTGTCACTGCAGCCTCAGAATAATGGCACAGATTCCCTCTCATTTCAGACCCATATTCTTGCACACAACCAATCAAAATTCTTCCCACACAAATTCAAAACCAAACTGCACATTTTAATTGGTTGTACATTTCAACACTTTGAAACTCACATAATATTCACCCATCCACCCAATGCTCATTTACCCTGTTACCATGGTAACTCCCACCTAACTCAGCACACAGTTGAAAAGTTCATCATACTATGTTGCAAAACAATCCAGCAAGGGTGTTTGACCTCTCAATGTACTAGCTAATCATGTGCAATGTTTCCTTCAATGACTTTTTCTCAACCATTAAAATTACTTCTTTCAAAAAACAGATGCATACACCCTAATTTTCAGTGGAGAATGTTAAGAAAACACCAATCATTTCTTGTTTTTCAAGTGCACTGAATCTCAACCACTTTTTTTCATAACTCCAACTTTCAAACGACCATTTCATTTCCACAACTCATCTGAATACAAGCACATCTACCTTCAAGATGCCAAAAGTCTGGGTTGTGGGTCATAGCTTTGTCTACTGGAGTGAAAAATGTGAAAGTAAGAGAGGTAAAATAGACAATCTAATCGTTGAAATTAACAGCACCAAATTGACACTGCCTCTCAGGAGGACTTGGAGTCCACTCCTAGTATAAACCAGACCTTAGAACACTGGCCGTCCATCACAATAGATACTCTAAAATCCATCCTCAAGACAATCAAATCTGGCTCTCCATGCGACCCTATTCCCATTAATATAATGAAACTATTGGACACCCCCGCCCTTGAAATTATTGTGAACACTCTAAATTGGTTCTGACTCTTTGGAAGCATGCCATGGTGACCCCACTTTTAAAGAAATCAACAGCAGACCCTGAAATATTGGCTAACTACAGGCCCATCTCACTTCTCCCAGCTTTTTCCAAATGTCTGGAGAGACACGTGGACTCTGCCCTAACTCTCTTTTCCGAAAAAAATTCCCTCTTCCATCCGACTCAATCGGGATTCCGAGCCGGCTTCTCCACGGAAACCGCTCTGCTGGGAGTTACCGAAACCATTCGGAAACTCCTCGACGATGGTCAAACGGTTGTGCTTATTCTTATAGAATTAAGCGCAGCCTTTGACACTGTGTCGCACAAAAAGTTGCTCACCACGTTAGAAAAAACGGGATCCATGGCGATGCCTTGAAATGGATTAGATCCTTTCTGGACCAACGGATGTTCCAAATTGCATCATCCATTGCGTGCTCTAAACCTTTCAACTCCCCCATGGAGTGCCGCAGGGCTCTATCCTCAGCCCGCTGTTTTTTAACCTTTATCTTAGACCCCTGGCGGATCTAGTGGAGAAATCCGGACTTACCCTTATGACATACGCAGATGATTCACAGATTATCTTCTCGCTGTCAGAAGCTTGTCCACTATCTCCGTCCCTCCTTAAACAAGGTCTCCTGAACATCTTTAGCTGGATGACTACCAACCAGCTAAAATTAAATGGAGACAAGACGGAGATTCTCCTTCTAGGCAAGCAGCAAGATCTCTGGAACGCCTCTCACTGGCCTTCCCAGATGGGAAATCTCCCAACACCAGTCACTCATGCAAGCAATTTGGGGGTAATTTTGGATAGCTCTCTGTCCATGAAAAAACAGGTCAGCAAGGTGGTAGGCCTTTGTTTCACCATCCTGAAGTGGCTTAGAAAGATCCTATGGATGCTGCCCATCTCCACTCAGAAAACAGTAGTCAATGCCCTTGTGACATCTCAGCTTGACTACGGGAACATCTTGTACCTAGGTGCAAACAAAGCAGTTATAAAGAGGTTACAGCTTGTACAAAACTCAGCTGCCAGACTTCTTTGTAACATACCAAAAACCACCTGTGTGTCCCCCTACTTGCGTGAACTACACTGGCTTAGGGTGGAAAACCGCATCAGATTCAAGACTCTGAACTATATGTTCAAGATTAAAGCAGGCATCGCACCTAAATACCTTCAGGTATTAGTTCAACCCTACATTCCCAAAAGAAATCTATGGTCGCAATCAGCAGCAAACTTCTGTGTGCCTAGATTCAAGCTTTCCAGGATGGGAGGGAGATCTTTTGCCCACCAGGGTCCATCCATTTGGAATGCACTTCCGCCCCATTTACGCAAGGAGGAGAGTTATTCCAGGTTCAGAAAAGAAATAAAAACCTGGTTGTTCAATCAATAATCTTGAACGACCTCAGTGAACCCGTTCCATCTCTGTGCTGTGTTCTTGGCGCCGGGAAACCCTTTTTGGGTAGCTGTTTGCACCTTATAAGTTTAAAAAATAAATAAATAAATTAATATTTACAACCTTGATTTACCAAATGTGGACATTGTGTGGATTGGACAGAGAGGATTGAGAAGTCACCAATTGATACCATTGGTAAAATCCTTTATGCATCTACCACAGCCTGACCTCATATTGTGCACTGTGGTGGAAATGACCTGGGCACTTTGACTGGGGTAGGTCTGGAAATGCTTTTAAAGGACATCTTTGGGCAATTGATGTCACTTTTTCCAAAAACTGCCTTGGTATTTTCTAATATATGCCAAAGGCAAAAATGGAACTGGTCCAACCAATTTTGTCCACAGATTGAGAAAGCAAGGAAACATGTGAATAAATCTGTTTCTGCTTTCCTCAGAGACTATGGTATGGGTTCCATATACCACAACAACTTGCGTTACAACATGCAAGGCATCTATAGGAGAGATGGTGTACATTTTACAGATGAGGGGAATAGAGTCTTCCGCTTGAATTTGAGACTCTGCATTGGTACCTACTTGTAGGTACAGAAAACACCCACATAGCACAATAGCTCTTTTCAGAGCTACCCTACCTCTAAGCACTCTAAATTATTTTTTTACTATAATTTTTTACACAGTTTTTCCCCGTGGTGCGCTCAGGGTGCGCGTACCGGGAAGCGCACATGGGAACGCACCCAGCGCTTACCCCCTGAAAATTTCAACAAAAAAAAATCGGTTTTTTGCCCTTCAGGGTCCTTCTAGGCCCCCCTCAGAAAACCTAGGGGTCAGGGGGTGTCTACCCTGACCCCTTTTAATCATTTCCCCCTTTTTATTTTCACCTCTTGTGTCTCGATTCTACCGAGACACAAGATGGCGGACTCTCCAGACTGTTTAGAATGTTGACAGACATCCGAGAGCCAATCAACTTTCCGCTTGCGCACTCCCGTTGCGCGCCGGGTGCGCTCCCCGGTTCGCGTACCGGTGAGCGCTCGGAGCGCGCCTATAGATATATATGTGTTTTTGAAGTTAATTTAAAAAAAAAACACTAGAACAATTTTCACCAAATATAGCAAAGGCACATCTGTATACCAGTCCCTACAATTTTGCAAAGTTTGGTGTAATTCCGTTCAGCGGTTTGGGCTGTAGCCCTGTCAATTCGTCCTATGGAAATTAACATGGGGAAAACACGTTTTGGGACCCCCGTTTTTTCTCGGCCACCACTTCACGAATCCCCCCGAAACTTTCAGGGAAGGAGCGGAGCGGAGCTGGCTTGAATTTTGGAAAATTACACGCAAATTCCTCAACCGGCGCCAAAGTTATTCCCAATAGAATGTTGCAGATTTCCTAAAGTAGCTAACTATAACTATAACTACCTACTGGCAACCGCCAGTAGGTAATATATATATATAAACCATTAGTTTCAGCCTTGTTACCTGTTGAAAAACACCTTCTATTTTAATCATTCTACTTTGACTTTCTAAGAAGAAGCATCTCTTCTCTGAAGCCTGTCAAATTAGAAGGAAGACAAACATGACAACACCTATGGACTCATCTTCCTGCCATTTTTCTGATGGAGAATTTATTGCAGAAGCACCTCGGAGGAAGAAAAAAGAGGCACTTATATGGAAGTTTTTAACTTTCTCTGAAGAGGAAAAAAAGGTTAATGCTCCACTTCTGACCTGTAAAATTTGCCAAACAACACTTTCCAGGGGCAATCCTGCAAAAAAATACTCATTTGGTACTGCGAGTATGGTGCGGCACGTGAAGAACTTGCACCCCAACAATTTTGCGAGAGCTGCAACACGGAAGTTGCAAGAGGATCCACCTGCTGCTGTACCAAGTACATCAACTGCACCACCACCACTTGTGGGAAGCAGTCTACACCCACAGATCGAACCTGATTTTGGTGAACTTAAATTCCTTTGCATTTATTGTGATGTACTCTTATGCTAAAAATACAAAAAAATACAAAACTAAAAAGACAAAAAAAACAGTTCTTGTCAGAACTACCTCCACTGGTCAAAGAAAGAGATACATTTCTATGATAGTGTGTAAAACTTTGTCTGAATGAATGTTTAGTGCATAAATGAATACATTAGTAGTGTATGGTGAATGTGAAAGTGCAGAACTATAAGGAAGTGCTACAGCATAAATCTATGAGGTGTTTAACTATCGTATCTTGTAGTACCTCCGAAGCACTTGAATGTAACATATGCACATAAATATGTTACAAGTCTATCCTTCAATTTGCACTGCTGGTGAAACTGCCTGGGTGAATTTATATGTGTTAGGGGCGGAGTTACAACCCCCTTGTGCCTCTTTTACACAGCTGTTGCGTCACTTTTGTAACGCAGCAGTGGTGCAAAAGATGTGCCATGGTGTGTAGTATTTCCAAAGTGACGCATATAGAAGATGCATCACGTTGTAAAACCCTGCGTCAGAAGGATGTTTTCTTGCGCGGGGTTGGTGGGGGGGCAGGAGGGGTGTTCTGGCGCTTGAACGCCTTCTAAAAGTGACTGAGAGAAATCTATAAGATTTCATTCAGTCACTTTTGGACTTATGCTGCGTCAAAACCATGTGTAAGGATTGACACAGCATTGTGAGCATAGGGCCCCAAGAGCATTGCTGGAGCTGCATTGCACTTGCAACGCAAGTCAACCAATGTGCCACCTTCCCAACACAAATACATCACACATCTGTGCCGTTTTTGCCCCATAGTGCACCACATTGTAAATACGGTGCATCCATGGTGCTGATATCACAGTGCGCAATAACTGACATATCTCTGGGGATGTACCACTTATTGTACATCTGCTGATTCGTGTTTTAATGTAGTGAATGGATTACTACACACTGATCAATGAGTCACTACAAAACTTTAACAGGAGTGACAGAGTGTTTGGTGTAAGTGTGAGGATTGAGACTGGGAAATTGAACATATAAAAGGCAAATTTGCGGGTGCGTAGAACAGTGCCTGCATAGTCCATAGGGGTTTGAAGCAGTCCATGCCCTAAGGCCCACTTTGCACCATTAGTACTTGGGTACTGGCTGAATGATTGCAATTCTGCAAGGAGAGTGTCTGGCTGAATGTATAGCAACGTCACTTTTAGAACAATGTATACATAAGAACATACTGCTGTATGACTCACTACAATACTAAAATAGCAGTAGCAGAATGTTTCGGGGTTCAATTGAAACTTTGGAGACTGTGGAGGGAGATGGTGTTCTATCGAACTGTGTACCCTTTCTAGCTGTGTACCCCCTACACTTTGCACATGCGTTCCGCCTGCGTGTTTTGGTGGATGTTGTGTGCGTAGGCGCCAAATCTGCCCCTGCATCTGGGTGTGTACCCCAGCGGTTCGCACTCACTGTGCGCATACGTGCATTTTTTAGAAAAGGCACTGTGCGCCTTCCATCAATCTGACATCCTGTTTGACCAATCACAACTCTGAAACCCTCGTACATATTGGTTAACCAATTACTGTCATCCTAAGTTATAAGTAACCTCCCATCCTTGTACAAGTAAACTTTTAAGTAACCTCGCATCTTTCTAGACGAGGTTGACAGATTGCGCTATTTCACGCACAATTGGGTGACTTTTTTCCCAGTTGTACAGGAAAAACCCATGCCTAGCGGTGGGCTAGTTTTTGGGCTACATTGGAGCATTTGTGCACAATTTACTGGCCTGGGGAGCGCCCACAAGAGGATACCGTGGCGTGATGCCATCACACCCTCAGTGTCAAATCAGACCAGAGCGCGTGCTACAAAAGTGGTTACAAGTGGTCACTCATTGGAGGTCCGATTCTGGGCCTGCCTCTGCGCACATGATTACCCCGCCCCGTCTATCTCTGTTTTAAATTTTCGGTGCACACACGCACACTTGAACATGCGCGCTGCACGGCCGCCCACACTTCCCAGATGTCACCACCTAGCTTTCTTGCTATTACTAAGCGTGGAAGCCAATAAATTAGCCAATAGGAGGTCCTCTAGGACCGTTATTCTTGTAGCGTGCGAAAACGCTACCAGTGACGGCCCAGGGCATTGTTTAGTCAGCCCCCGCGGTTGCCATTTAATGCGGGCACGGATGTGAGCATGCTCTCTTTTGCCTGCCTGTGCTGCGGTGACAGACAGACTCTCGTCGTCGTCGATTCTACTACGAACTGTTTGCTGGAGCGGAGGAGGACTCGTGACACTCAACGTGTGTATCACTGCTGCTGCTGCCCTGCCAAGCTACCATAGGCGTCGTGGCGGCAGCGCCCGCGCCAGCCCAGCCTCAGGCCCAGCTAAAGACCTAGCCTTTGAAGACAAGACAAGAGACGACAGAAGCAAAGGTAGGAGAAGCCGTCACACCATCAGCCTCCGCTTCAGGCCCAGTCCCCGCCAGACCCATCGGCCCGGCCCCTACTCTCAGGCAGTCCCATCCTCAACCCATGCCCAGCAGCCACGCATCTTTTGTGTGTGCTTGAATATCTGTGGTACGTCACATGGTTTGGTCTTCATTCTTAATAATTGTGCATGCATATATTATTTTTTTACTGCGTCACGTGGCCCTCCCAGCTTTGTTTTGCTTTATTTTTGTGGACTACGTTCTTTGTGCTTTGTCGTATTTGCTCCCTCCTAATTCGCCCATGACTTTTAATATTTATTATTGCCTCACGTGGCCTTCCCAGGCCTCTATTCTTATTGATCGTATTTGGATGATCGTAATATTTAATTCCTTCTGCGTCACGGGGCCCTCCTAGGCCTCTTTTTAATAGGTTGTGCCGGCATGAATTTGTGTCGTATTTTTGAAGTGTGTCACGTGCTTTCATCTCTATTCTTATACATTTTACGTGCTTGATGGTATTTTTGTCTGCATCACGTGGCCCTCCCAGCTTTGTTTAGCTTTATTTTTGTGGGGTACATGCTTTGTGCTTCATCTTATTTGCTCCCTCCTAATTCTCCTGTGACTTTTAATATTTATTACTGCCTCACGTGGCCTTCCCAGGCCTCTATTCTTATTGATCGTACTTGGATGATCGTAATATTTATTTCCTTCTGTATCGCAGGCCTCCTATGCCTTTCTTCTTCTTCCTTCTGCACCTCTATTGCCTACTTCTGCACCTCTTGTGCCTCCTTCTGCACCTCTGTTGCCTCTTTCATCACCTCTGTTGGTTCTTTCTGCACTGCTCTTGCTTTTTTCCTCACCTCTCTTGTTTCTTTCTGCACCTCTCATTCTTCTTTCCGCACCTCACTTGCCTCTTTCAGCACCTCTGTTGCTTTTTTTCTGCAGATCTCTTGCATCTATCTGCACCTCTCTTGCCTCTTTCGGAACCTCTGTTGCTTCTTTCTGCATCCTGCCTGCCTCTTTCTGCATCCCTCTTCCCTATTTGTCCAACTGTCTTGCCTCTTTCTACACATCTCTTCCATCTTTCTGCACCACTCTTGCCTCTTTCTGTACCTCTGTTGCTTCTTTCTGTGCTTCTCTTCCTTCTTTCTGCACCCCTTGTGCCTCATTCTGCACCTCTGTTGCTTCTTTCTGCACTTCTCTTGGTTCTTTCTGCACTTCTCTTGTATCTTTCTACATCCTTCGTGCCTCATTCAGCACCTCTGTTGCTTTTTTCTGTACTTCAATTCCTTCTTTCTGCACCCCTCCTACCTTTTTCTACACACCTCGTGCCTCTTTTTGCACCTCTGTTGGTTCTTTCTGCACTGCTCTTGCTTCTTTCTGCACCTCACTTGCCTCTTTCTGTACTTCTCTAGCTTCTTTCTAAACCTCTGTTGCTTCTTTCAGCAATTCTCCTAGCTCTTTCTGTACTTGTCTTCCTTTTTTCTACACCTCTCTTGCTTCTTTCTGCATCTCTATTGCCTCTCTCTGCACTTCACTTTCTTCTTTCTGCACCTCTCTTGCCTCTTTTGGCGCCTCTGTTAACTCTTTCTAAAGCACTCCTGCCTCTTTCTGCACCCTTCTTCCCTAATTGTGCAACTCTCTTGCCTCTTTCTAAACCTCGTGTGCCTCCTTCTGCACCTCTGTTGCCTCTTTCATCACCTCTGTTGGTTCTTTCTGCACTGCTCTTGCTTCTTTCTGCACCTCACTTGCCTCTTTCTGCACTTCTCTAGCTTCTTTCTAAACCTCTGTTGCTTCTTTCAGCAATTCTCCTAGCTCTTTCTGTACTTGTCTTCCTTTTTCTACACCTCTCTTGCTTCTTTCTGCATCTCTATTGCCTCTTTCTGCACTTCACTTTCTTCTTTCTGCACCTCTCTTGACTCTTTCGGCACCTCTGTTAATTCTTTCTAAAGCACTCCTGCCTCTTTCTGCACCCTTCTTCCCTAATTGTGCAACTCTCTTGCCTCTTTCTAAACCTCGTGTGCCTCCTTCTGCACCTCTGTTGCCTCTTTCATCACCTCTGTTGGTTCTTTCTGCACTGCTCTTGCTTCTTTCAGTACCTCACATGCCTCTTTCTGCACTTCTCTTGCTTTTTTCTACACCTCTCTTGTCTCTTTCTGCACCTCTCTTTCTTCTTTCCGTACCTCACTTGCCTCTATCTGCAAATCTCTTGCCTCTTTCTGAATCTCTGTTGCTTCTTTCTGCACCCCACCTGCCTCTTTCTGCACCCCTCTTCCCTATTTATCCAACTGTCTTGTCCCTTTCAACACATCTCTTCCCTCTTTCTGCACCACTCCTGCCTCTTTCTGTACCTCTGTTGCTTCTTTTTGCACTTCTCTTGCCGCTTAATGCACCCTTTGCGCCTCTTTCAGCACCTCTGTTGCTTCTCTCTGTACTTCTCTTCCTTCTTTCTGCACCCCTCGTGCCTACTTCTGCACCTCTGTTGCTTCTTTTGCACTTCTCCTGGTTATTTCCGCACTTCTCTTGCTTCTTTCTACATTCTTCATGCCTCATTCAGCACCTCTGTTGCTTTTTTCTGCACTTCCCTTCCTTCTTTCTGCACCCTTCTGGCCTCTTTCTGTACCTCTCTTGCCTCTTTGTGTACCCCCCTACCTTTTTCTGTATCCCTCTTGCCTCGTTTTACACCTCTGTTGGTTCTTTCTGCACTGCTCTTGCTTCTTTCTGCACCTCACTTGCCCTTTTTCTGCACTTCTCTTGCTTCTTTCTAAACCTCTGTTGCTTCTTTCAGCAATTCTCTTAGCTCTTTCTGCACTTCTCTTGCTTGATTCTACACCTCTCTTGCTTCTTTCTGCACCTCTGTTGCCTCTTTCTGCACTTCACTTGCTTTTTCTGTACCTCTCTTGCCTCTTTCGGCACCTCTATTAATTTTTTCTAAAGCACTCCTGCCTCTTTCTGCGCCCCTCTTCCCTAATTATGCAACTCTCTTGCCTCTTTCTACACCTCTCTTCCCTCTTTCTGCACCAGCCTTGCCTCTTTCTCTACCTCTGTTGCTTCTTTCTGCACTTCTCTTGGCTCTTTCTGTACATTTTGCCTCTTTCAGCACCTCTGTTGCTTCTTTTTGTATTCCTCTTGCTTCTTTCTGCACTCCTCATGACTCTTTAAGCACCTGTTGCTTTTTTCTGCACCCCTCTTCCTCCTTTTTTCACCTTTTGTGCCTCCATCTGCACCTCTGTTTACTCTTTCAGTTCCTCTGTTGGTTCTTTCTGCACTGCTCTTGCTTCTTTCCCCACCTCATGTGCCTCTTTCTGCACTCTTTCTTTTTTCTGCACCTCTGTTGCCTCTTTCTGCACCTCTCCTGCTTCTTCATGCAACCCTCTTGTCTCTTTCAGCACCTCTTTTTTGTCTTTCTGCACTTCTCTTCTTTCTTTCTGTACCCCACTTGCTTCTTTCTACACCTCTGTTGCTTCTTTCTGCACTTCTATTGCCTCTTTCTGCAGATCTATTGTCCCTTTCTGCATGTCACCTGCATCTTTCAGCACCTCTCTTGCTTTTTTCTGCAGATCTTTTGTCTTTTTCTTCACCCTTCATTTCTCTGTCTGCACCTCTCTTGCCTCTTTCTGCACCACTGTGTAGTATATTGGTACAGGTTAGGAATGTTAGTGGTGTCATCTGTGATGTCACCAAGTTCTTTGTGAAAAGATTCAGAAGTAAACTTGTTCAGTTGCTGTTGATGCCTTCTTTTGCATGGATGGGATCTCTATGGAATAAACCTAAGATGAAACTGCCTTCCTGTGTCCAGTTCTCATTTAGCAGGAATGCTTGACTGGCGTAGTCGGCAGGATATCCAATTCAGATCTCAACACTGAAGACTGGTGATAAATTTCTTCATTTAATGTGAACAAGTCTTTTTCTAAAAGAGCTTAACTTATATAAACCACTCTAAAATAAGACTTTCCTTCTCTAATTCTTCTGAGAGACTGTGAACATTAAAGGGAATTTTAACAAGGTTCACTTGTTAATTTCATTTTATTAAGGATTAGGAGCTTTGCCGCATATTTATTAATAGCTTGGGTATATAAATAATCGATGCAGGCTCATCCTTTAAAATTGATGTAGATATCCCCTTATTTGCGAACTTTAATATTTAAGCAACATTTTACTCTGAGACCTTTTTCTCGTGACGGTCATTAAGTACGATGATGATCGTTATTTTTAAAAAAAACATCAGGTACTGAGAATTGGTGTTTTGAAACAAATTGCATCAAATTTCGCTCTGATGTTTGTTATTTAAAAGAATGAAGAACAAACATTATTGTCTCTGAGCGCTCTGACAATCGTATTTAAAGAGATTGGACATCGGTAGCAGCGGCACACATTGTATTGGTGTACAGCACTCGAAATTGGTTCTTACAGTCGTCATTTTCATTTGAGGAGTCATCAAGGTGTTAAAATATCGTGCTACTCCATTCAACTTACGTTAAGAGACTGTGTTTATGTTTAAAAAATAAACATCAATGTTCCTTCCACACTTGTTACCTTGCCTCAAGGTCTTGGGATTGGGAATTGGAATTTCTTCATTTGTCATTCTGGTGGAACATTAAGAGTCTTCCGCTTCCAAGAATTTCACAGCACGTCATCCAGCAGAGGTCACGGCCACGTTTGACGTCATCCCACAGCGTGATCCTAAACGTGGAGGCCATTTTGAAAGCGGCAGCATTTAAATTATCCTAGCAACCAGAGATCGCACAGTAGTTGTACAACGCAGCTTTGTTCATCGTGCGCTCAACATTTCACTCTTCGCTGATGCGCACAGCTATGTGATTTTATTCTTTGTGTGTATTGCATCTCTAGTTTCGCTGATACACACAGCTGGGTGATTGGCAATTTCTTCGCTGATGCGTACAGCTTTCACTGCGCTCAGCAATATGTTCAATCTTTTCCTCGCTGATGCGCACAGCATTGACTACATTCAATAAAGTATACATTGTGATAGCCATACCTTCAGATTTACATTATACAAACTAAATTTGTGCGATAAGTGAGGCAGAAGTGTAAAGATTTTATTTAACTCATAGTTTTCACATGCTTTGAAAATGTTTGATCACATATAAGCAATTAAATATGCAAAATGTTACTGCAGTGCCATTTTTTCTAACTGATGCAGGAAATCCTCCTATACAATGGAAAAAGTGGAAGGTTGTATTTGAAAGGTAGGCTAGAGTATGTGGTCCTTCACTTAGCGCAGAGAGAAAGTTTTCTTTACTTTTCATTGTTTAGGGTCGGAGGGTCAAGATGTTTTTGATCATCTACCAGATTTATCACCCGAGGAAGCTAATGAACTCAATGACTATAAGATATGCATCAAAAAATTAGATAAACATTACTTATCAAAGGTAAGCACTATCTTAGAAAGGTATACGTTTGCTAAAAGAATGCAGGGTGATGATGAAACGGTGGAAAGTTATGTAACCATTTTGAGAAAACTTGCATCTTCGTGTAAATTTGATGGCTTGACTGATGAACGGATACGTGAACAATTTATGTTTGGATGCAATATGGAGATAGTCAGGGAAGAATTATGGTTACGCGATGAACCGACCTTAGATGAGGTTCTCGCTGTAGCCAAAAGGATTGAACATTCAATAAAATGCGTTGCTGTTTTAAAGAAAGATTCTATGACAGAATGCAAGGTTCAAGAAGTTAAAAACAAAGGTAAAGTGAACTATGAAACTAAATATAAGAATTACAAAGGAGCTTCATCAAACAAAGACAAACTAAATGAAAAATGGATTAATTGTAAGTGTTTCAGGTGTGGTAAAATGGGACATTTGGCTAATAATATGAAATGTCGGGCTATAGGTATAGCATGTCCAAAATGTACAAATGTGTAATAGAATACTGATACCTAAGGTCGAAGAAGTTGAAATTAATGATAGTGAATATGATGAATCGAACACTGAAGATTATGAATGTCGTCAGATAGTGGTGCAGGTGGTAAGTGAGGAAAAGAGGAAGAATTGTCACTGTGATGACATTTTAGTTGAAGGAGCTAGCACTAGGCTTTTATTTGATTCAGGAGCGAAAATTACAATTGTTTCATGTGGATTTTACATGAACAAATTGAAAGTCAAACTTTTTTCAGCCTGATATAAGGCCCTTGGCTTATGGGGGGGTACCCATCAAACTAAATGGATATTTCATAGGTCTAATAGAGTACAAAAATAAATTGATTTCAAGGAAAATGTATGTATCGTAAAAAGATGATAGCATCATCAGTTGGATCCATCAGGGTGATCTTGGTATCTTCCTTGATCCCAATGCTGATCCTCCCATTCGACTCAGAAGTGACTATTATGAAAAGAGAGGAGGATGATTTGGTTGCTGACCTTAAAACAATTATCCAAATGTGTTCAGTAAACACCTAGGCTGTCTCAAAGGATATGAGCATAAGATTGTACTTAAAAAGATGCTATTCTTGTACTTTGCAAAGTGAGGAGTGTTCCACTTTCAGTAAGGGAGGAAATGCAAAAAGAAATAGATAAATTAGAAGATTGGGGAATCATAGAAGAGGTTGAAGGCACTCAATAGTTGGCCCCTGTAGTGGCAGCACGCAAACCGAATGGGGATCTGACACTCTGTATCGACTTGAGACAATTAAACAAATGTGTAGTGATCGACAAATATCCTTTGCCGAATAAAAAAATGAGTTATTGTCTCTGCTGGGTGGAGCCAAAGTTTTTAGTACGATCGATCTTACTTCAGCGTACCATCAAATAGAATTAGAAGAGTCATGTAGGGACTACACCTCATTCATAACACCTTTTGGTACATATAGATTTATACTCATGCCCTTTGGCTTAGTGTCAGCGCTTCAGTGTTTCAAAGAGTAGTGGAAGGTATTCTCCATGGTCTAACAGGTGTTTATATTTACCAAGATGATATATTCATTTTTGGGAATGATGTCTGTCAGCATGACTCTCATTTGAAACTAGCTTTAGAAAGACTGTCTGATCATAATTTAACAATGCAGGCTGAAAAATGCAAATTTAGGACTAACTCAATAGATTACTTTGGGCAAAACATTACTAACGAAGGTGTGAAACCTAAAGCTGATCTAATTAACACTATTCAAGAGATGATTTCACCATCCAACAAGAGTGAACTTATGAAATTTTTAGGGGTAGGGGAATATTATATTATTTTTCAAAATGTATTACAAAAAATTGCACATTGTGCAGCAAACATGAGATACGTATTAAAGAAAGGTTTATAGCTGACTATAACTGGTTTAAACTAAAGAAAGGTTTGGATTTTAAGTGGACTGAATGCTGTGAAAAGGAGTTCAATAATATCAAAGAAAAACTTAAAGCCGCACCTTCCCTTGGAAGTTTTAATCCCATGATCAAACCCTTACTCATCACTCATCAATGATGTCAGTGAAAAGGTATTGGGAGCTGGTTTGCAACAGCAGGGTTCTAAAGGTAAGCAAACCATTATGTGTTTGTCACACAGTCTTAAAGATCCTGACACTAGATATTCAGTTGTAGAGAGAGAATCTCTTTCAGTATTTTGGGCCATTAAAATATTGAAAAAGTTTCTTTGGGGGTTGATTTCGAAGTGAGAGCTGATCATAAGCCTTTGGTGGCAAAGTAAGAAGGGTCTTGATTCGATATCCAGCAGAATAAACAAGTAAGTGATAGAGTTACAAGAATATAATTTCATGATAAAGTACATACCAGGTGTAGAAAATTACATAGCAGATGTACTTTCACTTCTTACACCCATAGGTTTATCCGATAAGGAGGATTGGGAACATTCTGATGAATTGGTTTGTGTCATTGATCAACAAATAATTTGTGAGAAGAGATGGTGTGATGAAATGGCATTAGATACTGTTTTAAATAAAGCTTTAGACCTTGTTAAGAAGGATTGGAACAGTAATAAGGAAGGATCTGAAATCACTAACTAATTTTGGGCAGTGCATAATGAATTATCAGTAGTCAATGGTCTGTTATTTCAGGGAACAAGATTAGTTCTTCCCAGCAGTCTTAGGAAGGAACTAATAGATTTAGTTCATTCTTCACATGCTGGTCTTACTAAGTGTAAGGAGAGATTGAGAATGTCACAGTGGTGGCCAGGTATGGATAGAGAAGTTGAACGTATAATACATGATTGTATCCCGTGTACATTGAGTGATAAATCTAAGAGCACACGTGTCCAGCCAATGGTCTTAAGAAGATGTCCTTCTAATCCATGGCAAGATATTGCTTTGGGCATTCTTGTTCCAATTCATAGTAATGGTTCTCAAACGTTTGTATTGGTTGTAATTGATATGATTTCACTATGGCCTGAAGTTTTCTTTTTATCAATCATTGATACTGGTCACATAATTAAATGTTTGAGAAACTTGTTTTCAAAAGAAGGAATCCCTGAATCCATATTAACAGATAATGGAGTTCAGCTGATTTCGGAGGAAATTAGAAACTTTCGAACATCTAAAGGTATTGTATACAAGACATGTTCTCTCTAACATCCCGAGGCCAATGGAATGGTAGAGAGAATTACCAGAGTGATTAAAGAGACAATTGCTTTAGCAAAATCTATGTCTCTAAATTGGAAAGAATCATCAACTCTGTGCAGGCTTCTGTATCTGATGTAATCCTCTTGATCCTAGTTAGTTGAGAGACTGGTAAATTTTGCTTAAAGGCGTATGGCTGAGCACTTGTGAAATGAAGTGCATTATTTACGTCTGTAGGTTTCCTGTAAACTGATGTTTTCAGACCTGAATCCGTTTTGCGAATTTCTATGTCCAAAAAGTGATTTTTTTCATTTTGAATGTCATATGTGAATTGAATTCTAGGATTGAAACTGTTCAGTTCAGAAATGCATTCTTCCAATGATGCACTTTGATCCTTTCCAGATGACGAGAATGTCCTCTATATATCGCAGGAATGGTGCTGCATTGTCCATCCATTTTGAGTTTGTCAGAATATATTTATGTTCAAATTAAGACATGTAAGTGCTGGCATATGAAGGGGCCCCGGGAAAGCCCATTGATGTGCCCGTCTTCTGAAAATAAAATCTTCTCTGCCAGCTGAAATAACTATGATACAGTGCGAAATACAACAAGTAAAAAAATACTCTTGTCTGATGTTAATGAGGATGCCAGTAACCTCCATTCAACGGCCTCTAGGCCCTCATCATAAGATCACCTCCTCTTCAAATATATGTCGGACTTTTTCCAATTTAATAAACAATCTGTAGAATCCTTGATATAAATCTCCCAGACCTGTACCAATGGTTGCAAGTGATGGTCCAGATAATAGCCAAGAGGTTTGTGTATCGAATTGCAGACTGCAACAATTGGTCGAAATGGTGGCTTCAATCTGTTCTTGTGCATTTTCGGGAGCATATAAATATGCGGAAGCTTCGGTGTGGGATTCACAATAAATTTGCCAGTGTTTTCATTAAGAGTACCTCTGTCTACCGCCTTCCTCACAATATCTGTTAATAAGGTTAATATTTCTTGCGTGGGATCCTTTTCCAATAGAATGTATGTTTCCACATCCTGTACATGCAAGTCAACCTGGGAGTTATAGTAGTCAGTATTAAGAACCACTAGAGCTCCACCCTTGTCGGCAGGTTGAAAAGTAATAGATGTATCCTGTCGCAGTGCGTTGAGAATGCGATGTTCCTTGTGTTATAAATTAGAACATGAAGGTTTTTTTATGCCATTTCCTTCAAATCTTTTTTAACCAAAAGTTCAAACGCGTCAAGAGATTTTTGTGTGAGAGGTGACATAAATTTGCTCCTAGGTCGAAACAGTGGGTTCCTCCGACGGTGGCAGAGTTGAGAAAAACCATCTAGACGTAATTTACGCATGAATTTAAACAGAGATACTTCTGTTTCCAATTCATTGGAGATGTATGTAGGGACAAAAGAAATCCCTTTGTTCAGAATCCGCAATTCTTCCTTACTCAAAATTCTGTTCAAAATGTTCATTACAAGTGAATCTACTCCTTTAGGTTCCTCTGAGGTCTTCCAGTTTCTGGTACTTTTTTTACCTTTTCCCCTGCGGGTGCGGACTCTGCAAGTGTTTGAATTTTGTCCGGTGGTGATTTTGAAGTGTGGCCCTCCGCTAAAAAAGGCTGCTATGTACCTGATGATGTCGCCATTTCATGTGACTGAGCAATGCTCTCTTGTTGTACCACTGTGGCTTTAGGGTGTTGGACTGTCAAATGCTGATCAGGCACTATACTCTCTTCAGAGGAAGTTGTAGTTTGTAGTTTCAGCCATCCCTTATCCTGGGTTCCTTCTGTAGGATTAGAACAAAATGTCATGTTCCGTTTCTAGCCAAAATAGTGTCTTCCTCCGTTTTCTGTCTTTCAGGATATCTCCTTTACACCTGTAGTTAATACTGGAAAAAATTAAGCCAAACAATTCAGTCGGAAGTAATTGATAAATTGCTCAAATACTTAACCACAGAGATAAAACAAATCGAAAAAGTACGTATAAAGTTCCTCAAAGCATCTTTGAGGTACCATAACCATGCTCTATGGAATCTTGAAAGTTCCTAATTGAAGAGGTCTCCTCGAAGATGAATCATAATTTACAAGCTCAGCAAACACCAGAATAAGGTGAGCAAGTCTTGCAGCAAATCATCTCCATTTGTCAAAAGGGGCCACACTGACTGCAGACAAATGAAAGCCCTCCACGCCATGCAGTGTTTTTTCTATTTATTACGCAAGAACTTGAATGCAAAATGAAAACATGCGATTTAAAATCAGCGTGCAGGCTCAGGCTGATTGTGTTTGCCATATCCACACCAAGTTGAGCGTTAAAAGCTCACTTTGAGGGTTGTATGACTTTACAATGTATTCCGTTGTAATTCATGCCTTTACCACGCATGCATTACAACCCGAATGCCATCACAACCCGTATCCTTTACCTCGAAAATTTCTTTTACACGCATACTTTAACAACGATTTTCGTTGTAAAAGTATGCATGTAAATGGTATTTTCATGTTAAAGAATGTTCACCATAAAAATGTACCTTTTTAATTTACCTCTCCGCGACACCACCCGCTCATTCCTCTTAACCTCTCCTCTCCTTGATTTTCTGTGGTGACGTTGTACATCATTAAGAGGAAGCGGAAGTGTTTTTCCATTTCCTCTTATGACACCGATTGCCTCCACATCTTTTTCTGTTTTTTCAGAAACAGGTTTTTTTTTTGTTTTCAAACCCACGCTTTTTTTTGTGGGGGGAGACCCCCCAAATCCCCCCCTTTTTTTTTACTTTAGCACACATGCCTTCACTACGTATTTCATAGTAAAGGTATGCGTGGTAAAGGCTTTTCGTTGTAACCATGCATGCATTGTAATGCATTCGTGGTTATGGTGTGCGTAGAAACGGCCGCGTCGTAGTGGCCGTTTCCCCACTTTGAGAGTATTTTGCAGTAAACATAACATAATACAGTTTCAAAGATAACACACTGTTTGGTGTTAAAAGTATAAACATTTTCCTGACAGAACAGAATGCAGTCTAAACGCCTTTTAACCCCAAGCCACACACAAGAGCAAATAACCAAAGGCTGGTTAAATGTTATACAACTGTATACGTGCCCGTGCTATTTGTGGAGTTTTTATGTCCAATTACATCTTCTAATTTTAATGTATAATTCCTGGAGATAAAAAAGTGATACTCTTATTTTACACCATCTCATATTGTTCTCAGTACACATGCTGACGTGGCAAACAAGCTTTAACAAAAGCCTTTGCCCTCAGAATCAAGGGCAAACTTTAATGAAGTCTTGCGAGGTCTAGAACAGCCTGGAAGTGCTTGTGCTCAGGTTCGTCGGTGACCTGGCCTGGCAGATCGAGCTGGACAGCCTCTTGGGGGTAATGTCCAAGATTGATCTGCAAGTAGATGGCCCTATCTGTATGGCGCTAATGAGGTAAACACAATGGGACAAATTGCAGCCTAGAATGCAGTCTAGAGCAATTACCACAGATTAAAGTTTAATTCCACCCATCATTCTATGTGCTGATTAATCAACTTGTCAATTAGCATGACATTGTAGTGCTTTCCTCACCCGGATGCCTTTGTTATATGATTCAAGTTTCAAATCTCTATAAATTAATTGTAAAGAAAAAAATCAAAAAGTATAAACATCACATCATTTCAAAAATAGACTTTTAATTACATACTTACAAACAATATAAATATACAAATATATATACTTTAATGTGGTCGTGAGGGCAAATGTGATAATCTTTGGGGGGGCATATTTACATTTTTTAATTTAGCAATAAATTCATTGGGGAAAGGGCATATAATTGAGGAAGGTAATTTTTACCATTGCCACTTCAAACACACTACCATAGTGGAAAGTGCTTATATTTTTGGGTCATATTGACTCTGTTCCTGCAAACATTGTTATAGTGCATGTAAATTTTTAAGGCGAGCCTAGCTGCAGCGCGCACACACTGCTCGCTCTGAGAGACTGCTGTAGTAAAGTATGAGAGAGAAGCCACGCCCACTCTCCGCCAATGTTTTTCATTGGCTTGTGTTATTGTCTTTCGTAAATGCTGCCTTCGGTTTCATTAATAGGCTTTTTAGTCCCTCCTTAGTACGGCCTTTTCTTCATTTGGAACCTCCCTTGGTTACTGGTCCCTTTACTTGGCTGTTACACGGTACGTGTACTATTTTATTTATTGAGTTTTTCCTATGTTAGGCACAACAACGTGTTTTGCTTACTTTCAGCGGGCCATGCCCGCTTTTACTTTCGAAGCAGTCGGGACAATGGCGGACGCTTGTTTGTAATGCCATAGGTCTCGCATTTAAATGCGAGAAATATAGCATTGCCAATATTTTTTGTCCTCTGCAAACGCTGTGAATTGCAGGAGGATGTTTAGTTGCTTTGTAGTACTATATGTGTTTAAAGTATGTGGTTGTGGTGTGGGTCACGCACTCCTCCTTGTATATAGTTGATTAAGTTGTGGTGTGCCTCAAATATATCACCCCCTGACAAGAAGGTGTTGTAATCAATGTATAGTCAGTGGCGCTTAGGATAAGTGCCAGCTCCTTGAGCACAACGTATCAATGTCAAAAATTGTACTTTACACCAAAGTTGCATCAAATATTGTTCATGTTTAATTCACATGATTTAAATGTCACTCATTGTGTGATTTCATTCTAATATTTTATCTCTCAAATCCATTGTCATATATGCATAATAACACCATTTCCCGATGCATTTCGGACCAACGGTCCTTCGTCAGGGGAAACCTGAAAAACAATAATTGAATCTAAGTATTGTTCCCCGAGGTCCAATCAAAATATATAAATACATGTAAGTACGACATAAATGATTTAAAAAATTGAGACGTTACAGTGCCTGCATATCAAGAAAAAGTCGCGGTTTGCGATTTTCAACGATCTGTGTTTGCCTTCATGCGTGAATGCCTTAGTGATTTATGATTAATCAAACGACTCCACCAATTCCCGTGTCATTTTACCGAAACACTCTAACCAAACTCAACCACATTCAAGTCCAGTGTTCAGAGTTAGCAAAGATAATGCCCAAGGTTACTATCGGCATGCAAACAAAACGAGTTCAACGACTTACGAGAAAAGTAGAGTAAGAACCCGCGTTCCACTCGTGTGCCCTTCGCCGGTCGATACAAACAAAGTTTAGCGTGAAAACAGGAAGTATATGGGATAAAGCCAGAGACATGCAAAGCGGACTGTGCAAGTGGCGGCCATCTTGTAGAGGTGTTGAAAGACAAGTACAGCAACCCACACCAGTTGATCAACCACGTGGTGCGCTAAACATACGGTGTGCCAGAATGATGAAATTTCAATCTTAAGACATAAACAGATAATGGTATCAAGGTGCCTGCAACGTAGAAACACGAAAACATAAGTACATGAAAATAAACATATACACATAAAAAAATAATTTGTTTGAATGTATAGAATAAATGTATCAGAACATATCATTATCCACAAGGTGCTCTACAGATAGCATGTAAATTCCATACGGTCATTCAGACCGGCCGGTTTCATAGATTGAAGAAATTTTATCCAGTGATTTTCACGCTGTAATAAAAAGTCATTATTGTCTCTGCCATCCCGTTTAATGACCACTTCCACAGCAGCGAATCTCAGTTGACTGATGTTGTGTACATTATCTTTGAAATGTACAGCCAGGTTAGATTTCAAATTCACTGTTCTTATGTTGCTCTTATGTTCATTCACTCTCAGTTTCAATTTACGGGAGGTCTTACCAGTGTATACCAGTCCACAGGGACATTTGATGATGTATATCACATTCTCAGTGTCACATGTTGCGTTCAATCTTAATTTGATGTCAGTACCCTTCAGGGGGTGTTTGATCACAGAACCCTTAATCATGTTGTTGCAGTTTTTGCAGTTTAAACAAGGTTGATTGCCTCTATAAGTAATCTCTGGAGGATGTTTCGGTTTCTTGATAATTTCTTTGAGGTTATTGCCCCTTTTGTATGCAAACAGTGGTTGTTCATCAAAGATGCCATTGAAGTCTTGTTCTTTGCTAACGATTGGCCAGTGTTTCAATATTGAAGCCTTGTACGCCCTTGATGCTTCTGAATATTTGGATACGACCACAGGTCTTTTAGTATCGCTTTTCTGTTTGATGGCAAGTGTGTCCTGTCGTGTTAGGCTGTCACATCGTTCTTTGGCTTTGGTTAAAATGATCTTGGGATATCCTCTTTTTTCAAAACGTTCTAGCATGTTATCTGCTTGTGTTTCATATTCCGCTTTGTCGGATACAATCCGTTTCACTCGAAGGAGCTGTGAAAAAGGAAGATGATTCTTCAATGATCTCTGGTGGTAAGAATTGTAATGGAGAATAGTATTCTTGTCTGTTCCTTTTCTATACAAATTGGTTTCCAGATGATCACCAACTCTTGTTATTCTGACATCCAGGAATGTGATAGTCTGTTGGTCCACCTCATGGGTGAACTGAATACGGTCATTGATGTTGTTGAGGTTTGTTAGTGCCATTGTCAGAGACTCTCGGTCTCCTTCCCATACAACGAAGATATCGTCTATATATCTCAGAAACATCTTGGCATGCGTAATCCATGGAGTCTGGTTCAAGATGTGATTGTTTTCAAAGTATTGCATGAATGCATTGGCATATACAGGTGCTGCACAGTTGCCCATGGATGTCCCGGACAGCTGTGCATAGAGTTATCATTCCAAGAGAAATAGCTCTGGTACAAGGTAAAGTGCATCAGCTGCATGATGAAAATTTGGAAATCATTGGCAAGGTCAGAGTGTAGCAAGATGTTTTCTACTGCTTCCATTCCCAAGTCATGGGGAATGCTGGTGCCTGCGTTGTCCTCAAAATATTGCGCTGTTTGTGTAAGGAGAGAGTCTCGGAATGCAGCATCTTGCAGCAGGGCTGGTTGGAGCCTCCAGGTGGGGATTGGGGGTGTCGGCGTTCCCACTTTATATCTAAAATATGCGGGTTGTGGTCAGAGTGAGTGCGTCCCATATATCTCGTGTCGACGACTAGGGGCAGCAGTTCTGTCGATACCATGTATCTGTCTAGCCGCACGTGCAGGTTATGCGCCCCCGAGTAGTATGAGTACACCTTATTTGTGGGGTTGTGTGTGCGCCATGCGTCATGTAGGTCCCAGTGTGTGTGGCCCAGGCAGTCAGTGCTTTCATGGCCCCGTGTGTAGGCGTGCCATGTTGAGGTGGGGAAGAGCGGTCTAGTTGTGCATCTAGAATGCAGTTGTAATCGCCCCCTAAAATCCATGGGATACCTTGCCAGGGCGCTAACGTTAGTGAGAGCCGTGCTAGGAAGTCGCCTTGCTCAGTATTCGGAGAATATAAGGAGCCCAGCACCACTGGTTGGCCATCTAGTCTGCCCTGAATCACCGCAAACCTGCCATCAGGGTCAATCTGCGTTTGTGTCACAGTCAGAGGGGTCCCAGGTCAAACCCACAGTAGTGTACCGCGGGCAAATGAGGAGTACTCTGTGGCGTATAGTTGCCCGCGCCACCTGCGGTGTAATGTACGTACTTCTGCTTTATTTAGGTGCGTCTCTTGTAAGAGTGCAATATGTATCCGGTGTCGCTTTAGATAGGAATATATTTGATATCTACGGGATGGTGTGTGCATGCCTCTAACATTCCAGGTACAAAATGTTATCTCAGCCATGTCTGTTGTCTAAGCGATTCCTGTTCTCCCCATCCCCCCCGTCCCATCCCCCCCACCCCCCCAGGCCTCCCGCATCTCCCCCCACCCCGCATCCAAACCCAGGCATTGTAGCACTAGCAAGCAGTCTTCATGAACGCAATTTGGGTACAAATACAATAGCACAACTGACCAAGATAGGCCTAAACAGTGAATAATACCAAAAGGTTGGTTGCAGAACATGCTGCCGTCCAAATTCTCAAAAGAGACAATAAACCTTATAAGTCTAGGGGGTGTTAGGCATTAAGCGTAAGTCTTTGAGTAAAGGATATCATGTAGTCAGTGGGGGGTTGTCTTCCCCACCCCGGGCTGTAGTGAAGAGGTCTCAGTTTGCAGGCAGTCTCTGCGGTATCACCGCCGAGGTTCATTTAAGTGTGTCCACTTAGTGTGGGACCTAAAGAGGAGGGGTCGTGCCAGGGCACATGCTTCCGGCAGATCCAGCTCTCCGGCTGCCGAGAGTCTGCTGGGGTGTATGGGGGGTGGGTGGCAGGAGTATGATGTATCGACAGAGTTCAATGTCAGATGTTGTTACTCACTGAGTGTTGTCGTCGCTACCTCCCCATGCCAAGGGAGTCTCTTCGACCTCCATCGACTCATCTCACCCACACTGATGCAAGTTCTGGAGATGTAGAGTAGACAGAGTCCGTCCCTCATCTGTTGGGGGGGAGCTTGTCATTTTCGTCAGTTGAGTAAATCCGCAGTTTGTGGTGTGACATCTGGCGGGTCCGTAGACAGTTGGGAGTCCGTTATTCCGTATATGGCCTCATCGTCACTTGGGAACGCTCGCGGGCTGGTGTTGAGGGCAAAGGACGGAGTCGGGGAGCTGAGATTTCCGTGACTTTGCGAAGTGCATCTGGCTGCTTCTGCAGTACCATATCTGTGGGTGGGAAATGAGTCGTCACCTCCTGTGTGTGATGGGCATGGGCGATTTGCGTCTGCGGCGTCGTCTCGATCTACGGGAGCGAGATATAGTGACTGTTCCTTGTGTCCGCCGGGGCGCCTCGCTCACTCCTCCATCTAGCCAGGCTTCGGCTTCCTCTGGGCGCGTGAAGAAGTGTGTCTTGTCTTGCGCCACCACTCTCAATTTGGCGGGGAAGAGTAAGGCGTACTTGAGGTCCGCCTGCCGCAGCCGTCGTTTTACATCAAGGAAGGAGTGTCTCTGACGCTGCACTTGGACTGTATAGTCAGGGAAAAACATTATTTTGGCATTTTCAATTTGGATTTCTCCGAGTTTCCTCGTTTCCCGTAATATTGCATCTCTGTCTCTATAATTAAGGACGCGGAGGAGCAGCGGCCTGGGATTGGATCCTGTCGAAGGTGGTCTGGTAGGTACTCGGTGTGCTCGTTCCACCACGAAATGCGGCGACAGCGTACCTTCCGGGAGAATAATCCTCAGCCACTCTTCTACACGGTGCGTGGGGTCTGTCCCTTCCCATTTTTCTGGCACACCCATGATTCTGACGTTGTTTCTTCGTGTCCGTCCCTCCGTGTCCTCAGCACGATCCTCTAGAAACTCGACTCTGTTCAGGAAATCTTGGATGTGCTTGTCCGCCTGTTGCACCCGGGGTCCCATGTCTGCCACTGTTCCCTCCAACGATTTGGTGTGGTCCGCCAGTTTTTTGTGGTCAGCTCTGAGGTGGGTGAGATCAATCGCCACACTATCAATTTTAGTCTCTAGTGATGTACGAGTTTGTTGGAGGGATTCTTCCAGGCATTCCATAACAGCCAGCACATTGTCCAGTTTTGTCGTCACTTGGTCAGTATTCATTTTAGCAGTTGTTTTGTCCAATTTCTCCTTCGCTAGTGTACCTCCAGTGCCAGTGCGTGTCTTCACGCCCCCAGACATGGGCAAGGTGGCAGACTGCGGCAGTTGTCGCAGCCCAGCCGGTTCCGGGCCGCCGGGGAACGCCTCAGCCGGTAGGCTATGTAGTTGGTAGAGCAGGGTCCGTGTCCTGTGAACTACTGTGAGAATAGTCGGTGCCTCCGTCGCGGGCGTCGTCCACTCACCTCATCCCCAATGTCCCACGAGTTCGCTGGCAAAGGATAGCTTGTTGGGGTGTTCAGCTGTTGTTGCGAACGCCCCCACGGGGCGGTGTGGGTTTTTTGGCGTGTCCCTCTAGCACCTTCTCACCCCCTCCGCCGCGGCGGTCCCAGCATCTGGGCAGGGGGGGCCATGCACTCCCAACCTCCTCGTTGTCCTCCAGTAGGCATCTGCCACAGCGGGGCCACCGCGGCCGCGAGTGCAAGGGGGCCCCCCTCTTGAGCGGCGAAGGATGGGCGGTTAGTGGTGTGTCTTGATCGCGGTACTTCCAGTGTCTCACCGCCGGGTGCGTCAGCTTTTCGCGCCTCAGCCCCTGCGTGGGATCCCCAAGTAAATCAGTGCCCCTCTCACTGCGGGCCCACACCGATGGCTCAGTCCGCGGTGCTATCCCCTGTCCGTGGCCGGGGAGGCCCCGCGTCTGCTCACCGTCTCCAGCCGTCAGCGCGGCCCGGCGATCTGTGTCCCCCGACTAGGCGCGTCTCTTCGTCTCCGTACGTTCTCGTCGTCAGGCAGTCAGGGTTCCGCTGGTCCCCAGCCTCCGCTCGGGTCTCACTCAGGGGTGGGTGTAGGTTGGAGCCATGGGCCGCCGTGTCCCGGAGTCGCAAAGGTGCAGGGGCCGTCGGCCAGTTGCAGGTGCCGGTCTTCAGGCTGGCCCGCGTTGCGCAGTGTAGGCCGCGCGTTGAGGCCTAGTGGGCGAGTGCGGACCACGGTCTCGCGTAAGCCCCCCTGCGGGTTCTGTAGCCTTCAACTCGGCAGTAGTTCGCCAGACTCCGCCGGAGCTGCTCTGAAGTCCCGATCAGCCTCAAACTTGGTCAATCGGTGGAGGAGTGTGTACTTTTACTCCGCCAGCAGTCCTGACCCTCTCAGGATAAGAGGGACGGAGAACTGGCCCGGGGTAGGGGAGCTCGGTTCGGAGCTCTACCCTTCTGCTTCCGTCGCCATTGCGTGCCAAGCCACGCCCCCTACTCATGAGATGTGTTAATGTGATTCCTATGTTATATTCACCATTCTCCTTAGGGATCTGATTTGAGACTTGTTTGGCGCTTTAGAAAGTTCATAGATTTGGGGGAGGCAAGATTGCCGCTGACTGATTGCAGCGAGTAGCCGCAGTTCACTCTCCCTCCTCCTAGGGTGAAAATAACCCCACAGGAATACTAGAATGATCGAGGTCTCCTACCTGGTTAACACCTGGATATGGGAGTGTCTCCCATTTTGTTGTTTTTTACGGATTAGGGCAGCTCTGGTGGGACGATCTGATCGGGTCTATCCACAGCGGCAGCAACAACTGGGAAGCAGCAGCGGTATGGCACCTCAAGGGCCCAAGCAGCAAAAGGATCTTGAGGGTCTGAAAGAATCACATGTAACTACAAGCAGTAAGGAAGCATCAGCAGTCCTAAACCCATGTACCTTAATGCAGCCATGAAGGGGTACAACGAAAAAAAACGGAAGCTCCGCGAGGCAATGGCGGCGGCGGATCTGCTCCAAGCATCGGGAAAGATGCAAATGGAGTCACCAAGAAGTCAGTATCCGCAAAGGGCGGCTCAGATGCAAGTAAATCCAAAGATGCCAAGGATCTTGTGTTGCGGCAATCTACTTTGAGGGAGTCCTTTTCCACGAGGACGCCAGTGGATTCAGCAACTAACAGTGAGTCAGGTCTACCGGATGTCGTTGGAAGCATGGTGGCTGACAACAGACAGAAGCAGAGCAGCAGACAATCCCTGGCGAGAGGCGAGATGCCGCATTTCTCTCAGAGGATGCTATGGAGGATATCCAGGACCTTCAGAACACACAAGGCATTTGGGAAGACATGTTTATTGACATGTTTATTGCAGGTTTGAGCAGGACGAATTATGACAGTAACGCTATGCTCGACCAGGGCTTAGGAGGCACTGCCAGAGGGGCTGCTGGGGGCGCAGGAAATCTACCACGCAGTAACCAGACAAGGGACATTGGAAAAAAAACCTCTGGGGACACAGTGGTGATTGGGAAAGAAGGGGGCACAGGTCAGGTGCATGGCCCTACTCAAGACAGGAGGATTCCTGGTACCCCGGGTGGGGAGTGCTTTTTTTCATTAAATGACGATTCAAACTCCTTCTTATCAAGTGAGGGAAGCTTGGCTAGCAGCTCGGACTCCGATTCCGTAGAAAGCTCATCAGTTCAAAAAGCACCGGCGGCACACAAGGGTTTTAAACAGAAGAAAAGATCAACATCTAAATCAAAACCCCCATAGTCCATCAGATGATGCACCAAATAGAAAACTATACTGGGATTATTCGGCAACCTCACAATTATATCAGGAGGGCATCGGAGAGGATTCTCAGCTGGTGCAGGATAAAGCAGGCAGCCCGCCTCAAGCCACCTCTTTGGATTTGTTATATACGACTTTGAAGCAGGTGCAGACCGAGGCTAGATCAGAGAGCCGTAGAGCTAAACTGGCAGCAAAAAAAATTCAGAGCTCCATGAGAAAGATGAACAAATTGTAGGAGGAGATGGCAGATAGGGTTGCCCATGTTGAGGAGTGAACCGGGAAGCTAGAAGATGATGTCAGCAGGTGGAAAACGTTTAAGGAAGCACCGGAGAAGATCACTGAGGACATACAATGGAAATTGGAGGATTTCGAAAACAGCCAAATGTGAAATAACATAAGACTTTTAGGGGTCGCGGAGGGTGTTGAAGGACAGGATGTCAGGGCATTTGTAATTAATTTGTATAAGGGGACGTTCCCTGAATTGACATTCTGGGGCTCACTCAAAAAAAGGCATATGGGGATAGACAGGCTGTCAAACCTCAAGCAATCCTTGTCTATGTTGGTAACTTCCTTGCAAGACAGGATATTATGGATAAGGCAAAGCCAGAGGTTAGACATACGTTTGAGGGGATCACTTTTTTTGCCCGCCCAGATTTTTGCCATACTACGGTAGAGAGAAGGTGGAGGCTTAGGCAATCGATTGCACCCCTCCAGAACCTATGTCATGAGGCATCTCTAGTGGAGTGGTGTGGCTCACTGGTTAGAGGCGGCAGACCCGGAAGCAGAGAACGGCCCGGGACCAGGGTTCAATTCCCGACGCGGCAGGGTGGTGGACCAGGGTCAGCGGACTCGACAATTCTCGCCTCGGCGCCTACTCTAACCAGGGATCACACTCGGCAACTCTGGGCATTAAGCTTGCCTCATCTCTACAACGGCCCCCCACAGATGCCGGGGATGCCTGGTTTCACCTTGGAGATACCCAGAAGGGACCATCTCACAGGGAAAGCCAGGACGGGTTCCCCAGCGGTCTCCAGCGCCGGGACGCTTACGGGCAGCCGTGCGCTTTACAAATCCAACACATTTACTGTACCCAGCAAGGCTTAAGATCATTGTTAAGGGGCATGTCAGGATCTTTTTATCAGAGATTAAGGCTCAGCAGTATCTTACAGAATTAAGAGAGCAGAAAGGAGAGTAGGTGGAGTTAAGGAGTCCTTTGATTCCTAGGATTCTGCTCTCCTCTTTCTTCCTTTTTCCCCTTTTTTCCCCAGGAGGAAACAGGGGGTTATTTGGATTTCATAGGGAGGTAAATGTGCGAGGAGGGTGAGTTGCGACTGAGGTTCTATTTGGCTACAGGGGGGAGGGGGTCGGGGTAGTTTTATTGGGGGTCAGGAGAGGGGTTGGGACTGGGGGTGGGGTTGGGACGGGGGTTTGCATGGTATAGCACAGCCCTAAGTTGGTTTGCACAGTATGGCACAGTAGCAGCTCTGAAACAGTTAAGTATATATATGAGATGCGTTACGAAAGGAAGGGAGCAGTTTTCACTGAAAATCAGGAAGACACACAATAATGTAATGGTTGCTTGGATGGGACAGGTATATGACGTGTTCTAATGAGTATTAGAATTGCCTCTTTCAATGTATGTGGAGTGAACAACTACATGAAAAGACAGCGTGTGGCGGCTGCCCTCAGGTTAATGCGATTGGACTTTCTTTGTCTCCAGGAGACACATCTAGAAGGGTAAAGGGCTTACTTAATGGAGCAGTTAGGTTTTTCTTTATTGGCATACTTGAGGCAGGGGACCAAGACTAGAGGTGTGGCCATTCTGTCTAAAAGGAGGGACGTAAATGTTATTAAAAAAAAGGAGGATCAATGGAGTAGATGGGTATTGTTGGAATATGGAATAAATAATCTGGTAGTCACTGTGGGTTCAATATATGGATCCACTGAGGATGATCCAGACGTCTTTGAATTTTTAGACGGAGATCTGGCTTCTTGGCCAGAGCCAAGTATCCTTTCTGGGGATTTTAACATAAATTGGGTGGGGGGGGGCTTGGGCACAGAGCAAGGACAGCAATATGGAGGACGGAAGAAGAAAGTATGTCGGGCAATTTGCAATCTGGCACAGCATAATGCCCTTGCTAATGTATGGGCACTATTGAACCCTTCAGATAATGGAATCACCTTTTATTCTGCCCCACATAAGGTCTGTGTAAGACTTGATTATTTTTTTATATCTAACTCTCTCCTGTCTAAAAGCCAGATAGAGAAGTTTCCCCGCTTGACTTCTGACCGTAACCCGTTCGTTTTAACACTTGAATTGACAGGAGGGAATAGAAAGACATGCATATAGACGTTCGAAAGGAAGCTGCTTAAGGATGAGGACTATATTACATATATGATTAATTGGATAGGTACTTTTTGGCAAATTAATTGGGGGAGCACGGCTACAGGATTTACCTGGGACGCCTTTAAAGCTGGGATCCGAGGTGAGACATTAAGCCTATAGTATGTACAAACAAAAGCAGGAAAGAGACAGAGTTAGCAACCTGGTTAAAGCAGTATCAGAGGAAGAGGGGGAATTGTGTTTCGCAGCCCGGACTGGTGCTCCCTTGGATAAAGTACTATTAAAAATAACGGGTATTAAAGCAGAGATAAATGAGGGTTTGGCAACCAAGGCGGCTGCGGTATATTTGACGAATAAGGTGCAATGTCACCAGTTGAGCGAGCGGGTCGGGCACACCCTCGCAGTTTGCACAAGACAGAGACTTGCTTCGGGGCAAATTAAGGAAATTTCAGATGTTCAGGGGGGTACAACTGCTGATGTTGAAGAGGTAAGGGAAGTCTTTAGGCAGTTTTATACCAAGCTGTACAGTGAGGACCAACCGGGAGATTCTTCAGATATTCAACGGTACCTGGGGGATTTTACTGTGCCCCTGCTCTTTGAGGAAGATAGGGAGGCACTTGATGCTCCTTTGACTCTTGAAGAAATCCTGGTGGCTCTTAGTAGTCTCCCTTCAGGTAAAGCTGTGGGGCCAGATCAAATTCCTTTGGAATTTTACAAAACCTTTCAAACTGCAATACAGTCGGACTTGCTTGATACAATTTTGCAGGCCCAGGCAGGAAAATCTATGCCAGGGTCATGGGCAGGCGCCGATATTGTTGTGATTCCCAATAAAGGAAAAGCACCCTTGAAACCAGGGTCATACAGAACTATTACCTTAATGAATGCAGACGCTAAGATCTACTAGAAGGCACTGGCTTCAAGGTTGAGTACGAGAATAGAGCATTTAGTTAGTTCTACACAACATGGCTTTATCCCAGGGAGGGGAACTGCTCAGCATGTCCACAAGGTTATAACTCTATTTGATGCCACAGAAATTTCAGGGGTCCCTATGTTTTTGGATGCAGAAAAAGCATTTGACCGGGTCTCCTGGGACTTCTTGTGTACAGCTTTAATCCAGTATGGCATTGGCGAAGGGTTTATTACGGCAATTGAGGCGCTCTATCAGGCTTAGAATCAATGGAGCTATACCTCTGCAGTGTCTATCAACCGGTGCACTCGCCAAGGGTGTCTGTGCTCCCTGCTGTTATTTGAGGTAGAATTAAACAACAAGATTCGTCCGATTAGGATCCAGGGCCAAGTGTTTAAAACCTTGGCGTATGCGGATGACGTGGCAATTGTGACTCCCTTCCCGGTTAGTGCCATTCAGGAAGTAGAAAGAAAAGCGGATCTTTTCGGCCGGATCTCATGGTATGAGCTAAATGGCCCTAAGACACAGATTATCAAGACCAGGCAGGTGGTTTGTGAGGAGGAAATGAAGTGAAAAGACCATTTATATAGCGCGGTGGCTACCCTTAGGCGTCCCAGCGCTTGGATAGTCGGGTAGTTCGCTCAGCTGTGTATCTAGGGATCAATATTTCGGCAGACCTAGACAAGATCGTAGAACAAAATATTGGACCTATAATGGCTAAAACTAAGACTGATCTTGATCGTATACACAATTTACACCTCACTTTGGTAGGGCGCACTAATGTTGTGAAGATGATTATTCTGCCCAAATTCCTTTATCTATTTAGGACAATCCCACTGATTTTTTAAGCTAAATGGTTTGCTGCAATTGAACACCTTATCAACACATTTATCTGGGCACAAGGGAAGACTTGGAGGGCCCTCCGATTTTTGACCCTCCCTAGAGATAGAGGAGGATGGGTAGTCCCCGATTTTAAGTTGTATTATTGGGCTGCGGCCATTCAGTATATGTGTGGCCTGATGGGGGGAGATCCCTCAGATCCAGAGATAAAGACAAAATCAATCGATATATATGCAATACTTATGGGGGAGAATGCGGAGAACTGTTTTTTGAAATTTTCAGATCCAAGTTATTTTAAAAGACCCAGGTTTAAGACACTCATGGCAGCTTATAAAATCTGGGCATCACTTTGTAAAAAATTGGGGATTGGCAGGTTTTTTTTGTTTTCTTTTGTTCGTAAGAGTTTTATTTATGATTGCCAATAAAACACAGCATTATGCCTACAACCCTGAGGCCGGCTGCTATTCGTGAGTACTGTCAGTGGATACGTGATACACAGCTATTCAGCCGACAACCTTCGGTCCGGCAGCAAGTTTAACCAGGATGGCAATAAAGAACCACATCATCTGTTACCACAAAAATCATATTTTCTCTTACTTTTAAATTTTTCCAAACATAACTCAACTTTTGACTCAATAGTATTATAGACATCATACAATAGCGCACCCAGTTGCGCGATCTTTTCGACTTGTGGCCAGTCTGCGCGCACATATCACTCATCCTATTCTGAGTGTCCCCCCTTGTACCTGTCTGGCCGTTGTGTCTGCTGCTAACTTCCCGGCTTTACACCGGTATTGAGTAATGATTAGTGCTCTTCACCCCTCTTCCTCCTCATCGTCTGAGCTTTCTATGTCGTCTTCTGACAGAGGGTCACATAGGTCTCCCCGGTAACTATTCCAGGGTAGCCACACCTTATTCCATTTGTGCGGGTTAGCTCTCCTTTCATATACCGCCCTTTCCGTCACCATAAGCGTGTCCATATTCCTACACCACTAGGCCAGAGGCGGCGTTTCCACCGCCCCCCACTTCTGTGCTATATCTCGTTTGGCGACCATGAAACCCACAATGGCCCACAATTGACCCTGACGTGTCAGGTCATTAGAGCCCCATACATTTAGCAAGCTTACACGGGGGTCTGGCACTAATGTCGCTTCTAGTGTTTGAGAGATGGTGCGCAACACTTGCCGCCAATAGTTTGCGATAATTGAGCACTCCCAGAGTGTATGCAAGAATGTGCCTTCCTCTCCACAGCCCCTAAGACAATACGGGTGTTCCGCTCTGTGTAGTTTATGTAGTGTGGTTCTCGTGAAGGGATTGGCAGGTTTAGTGCCTATACTCAAGTCGACGGAAATATTTCTCTTCCTAGAGAATTTTTTGCAGATTCGGTTATGGTACATTGGGGGCGGCGAGGGGTTAGGAAACTGGGGGATTTGATTGGGCTTAATGGTGTTTTGCAGTTTTCTGATATTCAGGAGAAGTATGGCATTCCCAGCAATAATTTTCTACAAGTTCGGAGTTATCTTACAAACAAGCAGGGGGGCTCTGCTGGGTTCTGTAAAAATAGGATTTTTTATATAATTGAGGGGGGCAGAATGCTCTATTAGGAGATTCTATGCAGAGCTGGCTGCATCTAAGACGGATGATTTGGAAAAATATGGAAAGAAATGGGCAGATAAGCTTCAGGTGGACCAAGAATGTTTCCAGAGCTCCCTCGAGATGGGGCAAACCCTACTTTGTTCAGCACCACTACAGGCCCAACACTACAAAGCAATATATGTTTTGTACCATACACCTGCTAGAATTGTGCAGTGGGGTGGGACTACCGGAATCTGCTGCCCCCCGGTGCGATAGCCCAGAGGCTGATATTATGCATTTGTTTGCAACTTGTCCAGAGGTTGGCCTGCTGCATAAAGCAATCAAATCCTTTTTGGATCAAACTCTAGGAATTGAAATCACACTCACGCCAGTACGGATCATGCTTGGGGGGGGCGAGGAACAGTGCACTTCCCAATACTTTTTGTTCATGGCTATGTCAGTTTTAAGACTCTGTGTGGCAACTGCATGGTTGGATAAGGAAGCCCCAAATTTTCATCTATGGCTAGCTAAGTTACTGGCAGGATATAATTTAGAAAAGGGGATATACAATAGGAAAGGGAAAAAAGGCAAAATTCTTGTGAAACGTATATGGGAACCCGTTATGAGATGGAAGGAAAATATCTAGGGGAAAAAGCGATGTGGGCTTTCTCTCTGTGGTTGTTTTTCTTTTCCCCTTTTTTATTCTTAGTGTTTCTTTTTTGCTTTTGGTCGTAATTAAGGACTGTTTATATGTTTCTTTCTCTTTTCTTTTTTTTTATGTGCATCTCAGATAAAGGGACAAAATGATAAAGTGACTGTGCTATATGTAAAAAACGTTTTGTTTGACTGGAAATATAAACATTTTCAATAAAAAAAATGAATACAAAAAAAAGAAAATTCATAGATTTGTATGTACTGTTTGCACATATTCCATTGAATTTAGATTTATTTGGGTATATGTAAAGGATCGGATTCTTTGTTCTTTTCACTTTGACAGCTGCATTGTGGCACCATTCACTGGTTCATGGATCTGCTTTTTGGATCTTTTGTCAGCATGAGTTTGAATTCATCTGTGTATGCCCACTATCTTTTTTATCTTTTAAGTCTCTGGAATCACTAATCTACTATTCTCTTCACAACTTCACTGTTCATTCACACTGCATTTCTTTGTCTAGGTGGCAGTTCTATATGTCTCACACGTGGGCATTGTGGCACCATTCACTGGTTCATGGATCTGCTTTTTGGATCTTTTGTCAGCATGAGTTTGAATTCATCTGTGTATGCCCACTATCTTTTTTATCTTTTAAGTCTCTGGAATCACTAATCTACTATTCTCTTCACAACTTCACTGTTCATTCACACTGCATTTCTTTGTCTAGGTGGCAGTTCTATATGTCTCACACGTGGGTATTGTGAATTTTTGTTTATTTTTACCTCTATGAGTGTTATACTCACAAAATATCGTTTTTATGGTGATGATCGGGACTTTAAATCTTATTCATTGAATAAAATTATTTTAATAAACTATTCTGTTTTTAGATCTATGTTTTATTTTTCTAATATGTAATCAGCCTTTAAAAAGTCCCAATGTAAGGACTAAGCATGTGTTGGCTGAAATCATCTATGAAGTGACACTCTCAATGCATCTGTAATCTTTGTTGTACAGTTGTAAAGTTGTAACCATAGTGGTGTTATGTTTGTATACACCACATATATCCAAACCACACCTCACAATCCCACATCATGCCGCAAAATTCAACAGAACAAACATAATTAAACGGCACTACTTACCACTCCACAACGCAGAGTCCCACTCCACATAATGCCACTACAACGAATACCACATAATTGCTAACCATATAATTCCACAGCACATTATCCCATATAATGCCACCACACAAATCAACTCCACATCACACAATTCTACACCACACAATTCCACAACTAACTAATCCAGTCCAACCTATATAGTTCCACTACACACCACATACATACACTCCATAACACATAAGAAAAATACATTGCCATTTATAATAATGCCAATAACTCTTACTCAAATGAATGCGAGTCCGATTGCATTTCCAATGCTTGTTTGTCCTGGTTTAACTATACCAATAGTGAATATTATTTTATTATCTCCATTGATATTAACTTAATAAATGCCAACCCTTGGTGCAACACAGGTCAAGCTGCAGCCTGGGGTAATTAATCTGTGTGTGGCTGGCACAGGAGCTCATCTATGAGATAGTTTGTTCAAGGGTTGCAAAGTCTCAGCCCTGGCCTCTGAGACTGGCATCCCTCAGTGCCACCCCATTAGTGATATGTTGCAGGATAGCCAAGAGAGACAGGTCCAGGAGCTTTAGCTTAAGCCTTGGACTGCCATTAACAATCTGTAAATCTTGTCACCTTATTCACCCCATCTCATCACAGGGTGGGGTCTGGAATATCCCTGACCACATCCTAAACTGAGACAAGTTAGGAGAAGTTTGGGAGAAAAAGCAAGAGGCTGAAGCCTGCACAATGAACAGTGTATTCACAGCACAGGCTTCAGCATTTGGTTTCCTCGATCTGAGCCTGAGGCAAAAAGGAGCTATGTGCTTGTGCAAGGGCCCTGGACCTAGCTACGTGGAGATGACGCAGACAACCACAGACATCTGAAGGTAAATGAAATAAAAAAATCTGTCAAATGTGTATGTGCGAGTGAGCAATAGCTTGTGTGTATGTGTGTGGGTTGTAAATGTGAGCATGTGTGTTTAATTGTGGGTGCAAGTGAGTAGTGACAAGAGAGGGTGCCAGAAATAAGCGGCAGTTAGTGTAGTGTAGAGAGTGATTCAGGGAGAGTGGGTATACATTTGATTACATGAGAATGAGACTGAGACTGAAAGAGACACTATGGGGCCCATTAGGATGGTGGGTGGACTTAGTCCGCCCACCATCCCGACATAAAACGGGACCGCCCGCCATAAGGGCGGCGGTCCCGTGGGGGCCATTAGGATGCGCCCGCCACACTGGTGTGCTCATCCCGCATTTTTAACATTGTGGGGGGCGGTGCTGAAAGCACCGCCCGCCCCAATGCTAAAAATGCACATTGTGCACTTCAATGCACAACGTGACAGGCACCGTGCGGTGCCTGTCACGTTGAACAGTGAAGTGCAGGGGGGTACCATAGGTACCCCCCATGTGCACCCCCCGCCCCTGGAGTGCCTGGGGGCCCGCAACGGTCCCCCACAAGACATTCCTGCATGCCTCTCTGTGGCAAAGCATGCCCCCACCTTCACCCTAATATGGATGGCGGTGTCTAACAGACACCGCCAACATATGAAAGCCTTTTCCACCCGGTCAACTCCTTGACCGGGCGGAAAAGTAGCAGATGGTCTTTCCGTCCGCCGCGGTCCCCCCGCCATAGTAATATGGCGGGGGAAATGGGTGGCGGGCGGGCAAGGATGTCGGGCAGATCGCCACTGCTCGCATGGTGGTGGCGATCCGCCCAACATCCTAATGGGGCCCTAAGAGTGGGTGCAAGTAAATATGACAGTGAGAATGAATGAGAGAATGAATGAGTGAGAATGAGGGTGACTGAGACTGAGTGGGTGTAAGTGAGTGAGAGTGTGCATGTGTGTGTGTGTGAGTGTGTTACACTTGTGATTCTGCCAATAGTCCTGGCATACTGTAGGTAATTCTTGGCTTATGCGGAACCTATGGAAAATTGCTGGTAATGGTATATTGGCACTAATACCTCACGTATGGGGCCCCATAGCAAATTGCTGCCACTGGTATACCGGATGTAATTCTTGGCATAAGGAGCTGGTATATTGGAAGTGATTATTGGTGTTTGGCGACCCTGCTCCAAAATGTTGGTGCTGACTTATTGGAGCTAAGTCTTATTGGAGCGGCACCTGTGGCAAAATTATGGTTCTGATGCACTAGAAATAATTCTTGGAATATAGGACAACCATGGTGTACTTGAGGTAAGTATTGTCTTTAGGGAGAATAACAATGATACACTGGCAGGGAATGGGGGCAGTCAACTATAACAAAATGCTGGCCCTAACATGCTAGAGATTAGTTTTGACATATGGGTTACCCATGGTTCATGACATAAAGAGGCACCAATTGTATATGGGGGAAAATGTGATAATATGTTGGCCTCACAACTCTAGAGTTAATCATTGGCCTACAGGGTCACTCACTGCACATTTTTAATAAAAGGAATCCCATGTAAAAATGGTCCATCTGACATTTTGAAAAAATGGGGTCAACTCCTAGTGGGAGGAATCAGGCAGTGGCGTAGCGAAATCTGAACCCCCCGCCCCTGCCCCCCCCCCCCAGCAAAGCGCATGGAGGCGCCTGCTTCCAGACTTAATTGGGAGCTCTCAGGGCAGGGTACTGCTCTGAGGGGGCACCCTGGAGCTCGGGTACTGCGGGGGCCTTTGTTATGCCACTGGGATGAAGTTTAATTGCCTTGAACACCAATGGTTTGTGAGCACATTTATGTGAATAATTTGTCTTAAACAGAACTATTTAACTCCATTTTTTACTGGAATGTAACTCTGGACTAACGAAAAAAGACTTGGGTTCCATCGCTGGGGTAATAAGCGCTACATAAATACAATACAATTATCTGGGAATTGGAATTCAGAGCAGTAATACACCCAACCAATTTCAAAGATCACCAGCAGCCATTGATAGCTTCAACGTGGAAAAGCAATTTATATATTATCATAGCCTGTAATGGTACTGAGAGACAACAGCTTTAATAAATTGTCAAGCATCATTAACAAGAACCGGGACATCTGATTCCAACCATTCTGAATAGCCCAATTACATCAGTCTACCGCTATAATACTCAGATCGGTCACTTTGCCTGGAATATTTCAAGGATGTTGATGCTCCAGGTGTCCTCATACACTTAAGAAAGTAGCATTATTTTGCTGTTTCATGTAATTTGCTGATATTTGGAGTGTACCGTAAGTCAACGAATAAGCAAAGATAATTCGACACAAAAGGCGAACAGATATCTTATTTATGTCAATGGTGAACAGAAAATGGAAAATACCTAAATTGGTTCTACGACAACATAAATATTTATTTATTTTATTTATATATATTAATATACATGCAAACATAATGCATCTCCCTCCTATCTAGAGAGAGCAAATCATTTAAATGCAGCAAAAGGAAACACATCTTTCCTCATGGCTTAAAGACACAATTTTCCAATTTTCACTCCAGGGGTCAATATCAAGCACGAAAGTTAAAATCACTTGTTTTCAATAGTGACATACATTTTTCTCTAGGATATACAATCACAATCTTTCTATATCGATTATCCTAAAATAATAGATTGGTTTCATATCTTAAGGTCTTTATCTTAATGGAGCCGGACTAGGCACTATCGTCTGTGTCATCCGTGGGCAAATAGTGCGTGGTACAATTTCCACTACCCCAGACATTTTGTGAAGGGATGACTTTAAGGAGAGAGTGGCCTGAGGGGAGTTGGAGGTTTCATTTTCATCACTGGAAGCTTGTATCATTACAATGTCTATGCGTTGCTGTGAGGTGGCCACAAAATCACAATATGAATAAGGTATCACACACACCCCACAAACACACACACGGAAACACACATACAAGCACACACACACATATGCACACGCACACACGCACACACACACGCGCACACACACACACACATACACACGTGCTATATTGATTTTCAGCGGTGGAAAATGGAACCAATTCCATGCAGAAATAAATAGTGGGAAGAGAAGCCAAATCATATTCTCTAGAGCTGTTAAATCGGAACCAGTGTTTTTGCAGCTCATACTGTGAGGGTTCTCTGTTTGTCCAAAAGGAAGCCCAGAGCTCTAAAATTACAAACACATTCCAATGGTAAAACTGTAAGGAAGAATGAAAGAACACCCCAAATGCAATATTTTGTAAAAGTAATATGTCAATACGTCAAAAAAACACATTAAACGAGGACGAAATAATCAGGTTAACGTTACTGATTTCATAATTCCAAGTATTTTTACTCCTACTGAATAAAATGATAAAGACATATTAAGAGCTGCGTTACTGAACTCCCACTTTTGCAGTCGTAATACTTACAAAAAGCAGCAACCCAGATTCAGTTTTGCAACCAATGTTAGATGAGCATGCTAAGTGTCTGGGACCAAATTGAATGAAACGATGTTTAAAATATGCAGCATAATCCCTCATCATCGATGTGCTGCCATTTGATGTTATTCATGGAAAATTATCTCATAACAACTCATTATTGTAATGCAAAATGTGTCTGTGGGTGGTCTCTCGTGTGTGTGGGTGTGGATGTGTCTGCCCGTGTGTGTCTGTGTATGTGGGTGTGTTTGCATGTGTGTGTGTTTCGATGCAGCATTTGCACCTGTCTTTTCAGCTGAAATGTGAATTTCATGGAAAAGGCTACTTTTTGATACATTTATTTCTTAGCCCTCTCTTTATGAATCTGCACCAAGCTTTTAAAAACAAAAATCTGGTAAACTGACTTGGAATCTGCTAAAGTTGCTGTTCAATGGTCGAAGGAGCTAACACATGGGGTGGGAGGTGTAGTGCCATCTCATACTGAAACCCTTCTGGTGAACTTTGAACCTCATTTAAAGTTTGGAGAACCAGCATCTGGAGGAAAATCTCTACATACCATAATATACCATATGTAGATAGTATTCAGATTCTCCCACATATGTCTCTATAATATTAACTCTGTGGTGAAGAAAATTCAGCTGGTGGGTTCTATACCATATTTTGAGTGTACTCCTGAAATTGGAGATTTTTCCCTTCCCTTCAAATGCTAGATATTGCCCTTTTTCTATGAAAACAGAATGACTAAACAAACCTGAACCAAGTCATATAATTACTTCAGTCCTATAGATGCCTCTTCCTGACTTGGTAAGATTTTGTTTAGTCATTAGGAGAAAAAATATAAGATGTAACTATCTAGTAAGAATGTATTAGTCATAGATATATCTGTTATTTGTAAGCATGGGCGTAAAATCCGTTCCGCTCACGGATTTTGCGGATTTTCGTCAAATTCGCAATCCGCGAACTCTCGCGAATTTGCCGAAAATTCGCAAATCCGCGCGAAGCGGATTTTTTGCTTGGTCGCACTTGCCAAATAGAATACTATACAATTTTGCGGCGCGCAGCGTTCACTTACTGTCATTCAGCGTTTGAAGAGTTGTTTTTCTCCATGTTTGCGTGTGCTGCGCCATTTTGGATCTTGCTGCGGGATCCCGCGGGAGTTTGTCGACCGCTATTACGTCATCGCGGCTTGCCACCTTGCACAGCGAGAGTTAGGCAACGCGAGTACGTCAAAAAGGCCCGTGATCACGCATCGCGGGAGTAAACACTTGCGAACACGTAGATGCGGTGGGCAGCGACTATCTCGCAATTGCGTTTGCACAAGAAATCCACCAGCAGTCAGCATAAACCTTCTGAAAATGATTTTTTATCAGAATAACTCCTCAGGTTGACATTTGCCTGCACTTTTTTTGCAAGGAGTCTATTTTGGGGGGGTGGGAGGAAGGACGTGCCCCACAGTCTCCAACTTCCTGTTCCTGTCCAGCAGGCTCCTCCCGGTGCTTTGTTCATGTCCTGGTCACTTTGCTTTGGATCTTGACCTGGAAGGATTACTTTTTGTGGATGCTGCTGGATATTTGGATTTTAGGCCTTTTTGACTTTCTTTGGATCACTTTTGGATTAGAAATTTCACAAGTAAGTTTGTTTGGGGCATTACAGTTGCTGCAACTACAATTTTGGAACTTTTTCAGAACATTAAATAAAATATATTGTGCAGAAAAACGATTTTTGCAAAACTGAAAGCACTCAGGTGCAAAAGTTCAATCTTATCATTAGTATTCCCTGTAGTGCTTCCCAAGGGGCCCCTCCAGAGTTCAGTTGCCTACTTGCAACTATTCTATGACCCTGCTCTGACCCTCACAGCAGGCTCAGAGAATAGCTACAAGTATGCCACAAAGGTCCTGTTAAAAAAAATTACACTACAACAGAAAGCAATTACAGATAAGGAAGCAGGTACCAGACTGGAAGTTCAAATTCAGTGACACATTAATCAGCCCCAAATTAATTCATGTCAGTTGAGGCAGGGCAGGTGTGCTTTTCCACCCATAATCTACAGTGATGAACCAGAGGGTGGCATGGGTGAGCCAGAGGGTGGCAGTGGTGAAACAGAGGGTGGCAGTGGTGAAACAGAGGGTGCTGTGATGAACCAGACGTAGAAACAACATGGTCGCGACAGTTGTTACCCGACAAGTAAGTTCGCGTTTGCGAACTGGTAAAAAACCCTTGCGAAATGGCAGAAACACTTGCAAACACAAAAAAAAAGAATCCGCAAAATTCGCGAGAGTTCACGGATTTTGCGGATTGCGAATCCGTAAATACGCAATTTAGCGGATTGCCAATTCGCAAAATCCGCCCATGCTTAGTTATTTGTCACTTTTAAAGATTTGTACAATTTAAAAATATGGAATTATCCCTTAGATTTGCTCAAAATTGTTGATGTTTGCAAACAAAAAAAACACAGCTAACTAAAAAATTGAAGCAGGATGACCTGAAAACTCAGATAAATTTTAAAGTCAGCCACGTGCCTTTTATTGTATTGAATTGCTGTTTGTTTTGGAGAAAGACATTTTACACCATTAAAATTCTTTCTGATGTTTGCAAACATTTGGAGGGATTTAAAAAAAAAATACACATCTTTACCACCCTACACTAGAGGAATCTATCAGATTATTTCCCTACCAGTGGAAGGCATGTTCTCGATACAGGTTCACTGATAGAATATTGATGCTAAAAACATCAATGTTCTAAATATCGAAAAAAATATCTACTACAAAAACATCGACTCCCGTACCTTAACAGGTAAGTATAAAAATATTGAATCAAAAATATCAAAGCAAAAAATATAGATGTAAAAAATATCGATTAAAAAATATATATAAAATAAATAATATATAATAAATACATTAAATATTAATACTATTTTTAACAAAATAAATTAAACTTAATATACATTCTAACTAAATATAAAAACTAACTTGATTTAAACAAATATGAACACACAAACATGATTATTTATACATATACATATATGTACTAAAATAATTTCTTAACTATTATCTTTATTTAATTTTTAAACTTTAAAATTATATAAATATATATATATATATCAATAATCTATATATATAAAAACAAATGTATGTCTGTCTGTCTGTCTGTTTGTCCTTTATGCATTACTACACCATTCACCCGATCGCCATGAAACTTTAGGAAGTTGTTAAGTACACTCCCGCGAAGGTTTCTGGCATAACATATTTTTAAATATCGGCCCACCAGAGCCCTCAAAATCTTTCGAATACTGATGTACCCACAAGACGGAAAAACAAAAAAAAATGTATCCACAAGCACTCGAATAAATAAATAGAATGAAAACACCATTCATCTGATCGCCAGGAAACTTTGGGAAGTTGTTGAGTACACTCCCGCGAAGGTTTCTGGCATAAAAATTTGATGTACACACAAGACGGAAAAACAAAAAATCGTGTATCCACAGACGGAAAAACAAAAAATCGTGTATCCACAAGCACTCCAATAAATAAATAGAATTAAAACACCATTCATCCGATCGCCAGGAAACTTTGGAAAGTTGTTGAGTACACTCCCGCGAAGGTTTCTGGCATAATTTTTTTAAAATATCGGCCCCCCAGGGCCCTCAAAATATTTCAAATACTGATGTACGCACCAGACGGAAAAACAAAAAATTGTGTATCCACAAGCACTCGAATAAATAAATAGAATTAAAACGACACTTTGAAATGTTTTCCATATTAAAATGAGTACGTTTCAATAAAAATGACACAATGTAAATTGAAAGTTATCATGACGAGTTTCCTTGAATTTCCTTTCTTCAGAGATCGCAGCAACGCGCGACGGGTAAGCTAGTTTAAAATAAAAATGAAAATTCTATAATAAATTAAAACATTAAATTATTTAAAAAAATGAAAACTTACAAAAAATGCAGTAGGGAAAATGTTGGATAGGGGAATAATTACATTTACTATTCCAACTCCAGTGAGTGCAAAAATGGGGTAAGTGTTTGACAGCGGAGGAATTAAACTTATTATTGCAACTCCAGTGAGTGCAACAAAACGGAAAATGTTGGATAACGGAGGGGTAAAAATTACTATTCCCTCTCCAGTGAGTGCAACAGTAGGGAAAGTGTTGGATAGCGGAGGGGCAAAAAATACTAATCCCACTCCAAGGAGTGCAACAGTAGGAAAAGTGTTGAATAGCATAGGGGTGAAAATTACTATTCCCACTCCAGTTAGTGCAAAAGTTGGGTAAGTGTTGGATGGCAGAGGAATTACATTTAATATTCCAACTGCAGTGAGTGCAAAAGTAGGGAAACTGTTGGGTAGCGGAGGGGTGAAAATTACTATTCCCCCTCCAGTGACTGCAACAGTAGGGAAAATGCTGGATAGCAGAGGGGCAAAAATTACTATTCCGACTCCAGTGAGTGCAAACAGTAGGGAAAGTATTGGATAGTGGAGGGATAACAATTACTATTCCCACTCCAGGAGTGCAACAGTAGGAAAAGTGTTGGATAGCGGAGGGGCAAAATTTACTTTTCCCACTCTAGTGAGTGCAACAGTAGGGAAAGTATTGGATAGCGGAGGGATAAAAATTACTATTTCCACTCCAGTGAGTGCAACATTGGGGAAAGTGTTGGATAGCAGAGAAACAAAAATTACTAATAACATTTAAACAATTGTAAACAATTGAAAAAACATAAAAAGAAACAATATTCAAAATATACACAATTAAATATATTAAACATATAAAAAGAACATATATTATAATATTAATTGCGTATAAAAAAAGCTACAAATGTTATATAAAGTAAATTAATAAATACATTTATAAACAATAATTATTTTAAAGGAGCAAATATTAACTAACAACAAAATGTAAATATTAAATGCATTTATTTTATTTCCTACCCTATAACAACACACCAATAAAAAGAACACTTATACACGTTTATTTAAATGTATTTCCATAATTAACATAATTAATAATCAATTGAAAAATATTATTAATAAAAACAATAATAAAAAATATTCATTGAGTACACATGCTTTAACACTATAATATCCATAACACACACCTAAAGTTAATTACACAATTACCATAATTAATTATTTTAAATTAATTAACAACTTATTATTAATTCATCATCTACTTCCCATCCTTCCCACCATTTAAACCTATAAACACCCCAGTACACACCTAAAATTAATTACACAATTACCATAATTAATTGCCAATTAATTAATTACAATTAATTAACAGACATTTATTAATACATTCATAATAAATTAATTTGCACATTAAACACTATAACATGTCAATTAAACAAATATTTATAAATAAATAAATATTCAATACATATAATATATTTAAACCCACCCTACTCCCCTATAAACCCTCAACCTGCTAAGGAACTAAAAATGCAAAATTAAAAAAAAATATTAACAACTAAAAATAATCTATGAATGTTATATAATTAAATTACTTCCCACCCTATTCCCCTATAAACCCACAACACACTACGGAACTAAAAATGCAAAAATCAAATAAACATATTTAATAACTACTAAAAATAATCAATACATTTTATCTATTTAAATTACTTTCCACCCTATTCCCCAATAAACGCACAACCTGCTACGGAACCAAAAAAGTAAAACTGAAATAAAAATAAAAATGCAAGCAATTCTTTTACAAAAAAATACATCACATACATATAAAATACATACTAAAAAACATAATCTTAATAAAAGTTGATATTTTTAACGACTATATTTTTGCAAATGATATTTTTAACATTGATATTATTTACCTAAAAATGATATTCTTGACCACCGGAATTTGTCGGTCGATATTCCTGACCCACAATATTTAGAACTCAATATTCTGGCTCTGCACCCTTGATACACACTACTTAACTTTGAGAGTGCAGTGTGGCTTGAAGAGTACTTACTGGCACTTCAAAAACTGCCAGCAGATGTGGGAAGGTTCAGGTCGCATGTCTGATGCTTTTTTTGCATAAGGTGTACAATGTGCTCAAATCTTAATTGCATCACATTAGATATAATAATCCACCACAAAACAAAAAAGCAATTGAAACGGATTTGTAGCAACCTAGCCTCAAAGAGGGGGGATTTCTTAATAAAAACCCTTTTGAATACTTTTGAAAGCATAATGGAGACCTGCATCCTGATATTCACAATAAAAAATGCTGCTTAATGAGCAGCAATAAAGTCATTTGAGCCCAATACAAAGGGACATCAGAGAGCATGCAGCCCTCCCATGAACTGCTGCCCACTCCCTCCAATGCCCAGACTTATATTCACATAGTGGAATCTCACGGGCAGGCTAATGAAGACTGATTACTTCCAATATTGGCAATCTTTCAATGGTTTGAGATTCAAGGAGCGGTCTAGTCAATTATGCATGTATATTGCCCTCTAATTCCTTTGACTCACAAGGACTCACAATCCAGGCATTGGCAGTCACTTTGCCATTTGTGGCTCACAAGGCTCCTCTCTTACATTGTGATTTGTGATTTTGATCTTTTGGCTTCATTTGATTGAGAAAACCATATTATATTGATTGACTGGCTTTGTTCTCTTGGGATCAGGGGTTCTGCACTGGCCAGTTTAAAATGCTTTCTCTCTGAGAGATAACAGTTTGTAGCCTGGATGATTTCTCCTCCAACACCTTCTCACTTCCATGGGGGATCCTGAATGGCTCATTGTTAAGCCTGATGTTTTTTAATATTTATGGTACCCCCCTGGCAACGCTAATCAAAAAGTACCCGGAAGATAGAGGGAACAGATTACATTACTGCATGCTGAGATTACTAATTGAATATCCAATAATTACCTAAGACCAAACTCCGGCAAAACTGAGGTACTCTTGCTAGGCAAAAATACATCTTTCTGGTTCCCTATTTGGTGACCAAAGGAACTAGGAGCCCTACCTACACTGGTTTCTCAAGGTAAAACCCTAGGTATCATTTTTAATGACAAACTGTCATTTGACAAAAAGATCAATGCATGACCTCCTCGTCTTTTTTCAATCTCAGAATTCTGAGGAAGATATTTCCATTCATTCCACCAAAAATGCAGAAACTGGTGATCACCACACTTGTGCTTTCAACACTTGATTATTGCAATGCACTTTGTGTTAATTTACAGCAGAGCAAACACAAGGAGATGATGGAAAGCGCACTGAAACCTTTCAGACACTCACCCCCAGTCACAGATCTTGGTTGAATCCATCATCGTGCTTTAGCTCACTTTACCACCCCAGTTCAGACCCAGCAATATGCAAATCAGTCTTGAACCTGTTCCTCGTGGGAACATTTCACCCAAACTGTCAAACCTGGTCTTTCCTGGACCGGAAACAAGCATTTGGAGACTGATTTCGGTGTAACACTCCACCTCAGCCAGGCCAGCTTAAATCCAGTGGCAAAGTGAGCAATGGACCCATGTCTGGGCATACCCTTCCCACTTAGGGCGACAAAAGCAAAAGGAACAATTGATGGACGGAATGCTGAAAAAAGCAAACATTCCCCCCCAGTCACCAGTATCTGGGTTTATTTCATCATTCTTTTGCTCACCACGCCACCCCAGTTTGGACCCAAACATATGAAAATCAATTTTGAGCCTGTTCTTCATGGGAACAGTCAAGCCTGAACTGCCAAGCCAGGTCCTCCCAGGACCAGAAACAAGCATCCCTTGACCGGTTTCAGGTCATCACCCCTCATCATCCAGGCTAGCTTGATTCCAGTGGCAAAGTGAGCAAGGGACCCATGTCTGGGCATACTCTGCCAACTTAGGCTGAACAAAGCAAACACAAGGAGATGATGGACTGAGCACTGAAACTTTTCAGACACTCACCCCCAGTCACAGATTTGGGTTGAATCCATCATCTTTAGCTCACTTCACCACCCTAGTAGTATCTCCAAGCAGCATTCTCTGTCTCAAACCTCGTCTCAGCTCTCCTAACTACCTATTCACCACTGCATTGATTTCAAAGCACTGTTTTACTTTTAAAGTTTTGAATGGCCTTGGCACAGAATATCTGAAACAGAAATTCATTTGGTACCGTCCATCCAGAATCTTGCAGTCCTCTTCAGCTCACAATGTCAGGGCTCCCAAAGTTAAGAGAGCTCACTGGAGAGTCAGGAGCTTCATTCACTGTACAGTCAGAAGATGGAACTCCCTTCCTCTTTCCCTGAGGAAATGCACAGGCCTTTGTGCTTTTAGGAAAGCCCTGAAAAAATGACATTTTAACTACTAGTTGTTTTTATTCTTTCCCCTGTTGGATCTCCTCCACTAATTTCCACATTTTCCCATTTCCTTTCTTTCCACTGAAGGAAGTACCTAGACGTCTGCAGGCAGTGGTGCATGTGGTGTTCTGTACTTATCTTTAATATTGTAGTGTTGGTATCCAAGTGATGATGTAAGGGATCAGAATGTGGGTGGTTGCTATGTTGGAATGTGGATTTCTGAGAAAGTGTCAGATGGACCTGGCTTGCTGGTAAATGGGGTCTCTGTTACTGTGGTACCTAATAAACCAGCATCTACCACTGCTTCAGAGGAGTCTGTCTTATTTCAAGGAAGGAGCTCACCTTTACATTTTGGCGACGAGCGAGGAAAGAGACAATCCACCCTAGGAGAGCAGAAACCTCTACATTATTCATCCCTTACTAGACTATGGAAGAAACTATTCTCCATCAGAGGACTACAGGAAGCTATATTTATTCTTACCTCTCAGCCCTTCAAGTCGGAGCATTTCTCGGCTCTTGTGGTTTTGGTGGTGAGTTTCTGCGGCTGCTCCAAGGATGTTTTGGGAGTTTTGGTGAGTCGTGCACATGGGTGGCTTGAGCTTTGACTGGTGGAGGTGCCACTCGCTCAGTGAGTTTGACTTCAATGGCAACTAGGCTTGCAGGTCATGCAAGCGGCTGTCTCGAGCCCCGGCTGTTGGAGGTGCCACGCACTCAGTGAGATAGATTTGACCGGCAACCAAGCTTGCACTTGGCACAACCAGTACTTTGAGTGTGTTCGTAATTTTAGCCATTTTAGAATGGGCCAGTGGTGATTTCAGATGGCCGATTTCAATAGTTTTAGGTGCGCTTCAGGCCCTTGAGCTGATGCGCACAGCTAGTAAGAGGACATAGTTCCCCCTAGGACAGGACACAGTACAAAAAGTATACTGTATTGAGAGATCAGACCAGAATTTCAATGATGGGAGTGGAAGTACTAATGAATAACTAATCCTATACCATATTTAACCACAGAGTGTGACTAAGGGAGATGTTCCCACCACTACCCCGGTTTCAGACTGATGCAATGAAATTCGGGTAAGAGAACTCTATTAAAACTAGTGAGTATTAACTAGAACAGGCTGGATGAGTTCTGCCTTGGTTACCTGTGATTAATATTGATTTCTAGAATTATATTTTCCTATGAGACTGTGTGTAAAAACAATGATTTCACAGAGTATCAGAAGAAGTATACTGTTAACCTTTTTAAGATAGAGAAAAATGTATCTCTTGTGATAGAAAGTCGGGAGCTGCTTTAAACAAGGGAGAAGTAAAAACTTAAACCAACGTATTTTCATTGCAGGATGTTCCCAAGATAAGAGGGAAGACCAAAAGAAGAATATATCCCCATTCCAATACCTGAAAATTAAGGTACTGTATATAGGGGAGGATGACAAGGAGCCCAAAGAAGACTAAGGGATCCTAATCCGGAAGAAGGCTGTGATACTCGAGAGGGGCACAAGGAAGTCCAAAACATGTTGATAGACTAAAGCTCTATGGGTCGATTCTGATTCGGGAAACAAATCCGTACGACAAATCCTACTCGTAGTCGTTTCCATACAAATTGTACTAATCCGTCCGAATCGTGTAGTACGATCCGTAGGTAAAAAATACATCTGAATCTTTGCGCACCGTACAAAAAACAAGGGAAAAACCATAAGAAACGGACCCTGAAAGAGAACTGTACAAATCGTAAACATGCTGTACGACCCGAAAAGTACGATCCAGACCCGGGAAACAGAATGCGATTTGTACAAATAACGTAGCTTATGAGCTGCGATTTGTACGGAAAACTTCACGTATGAGCGAGCCACAAAATCAAATACGAGACGAACACCCTGAACGAACCGCACGCGAACCCTGTAAAAACGTCACGTATGAGTGACCCACAAAATCCAATACGATATGAACCCCCTGAAAGAAGCGCACGCGAACCCTGTAAAAACATCGCGTATGAGCGACCCACAAAATCCAATACGATACGAACCCCTCCTGAACAAAGCCCACGCGAACCCTGTAAAAACATCGCGTATGAGTGACCCACAAAATCCAACACGATACGAACCCCCCCTGAACGAAGCGCACGCGAACCCCGTGAAACAGCACAAGAATGTAGAAAATGACTTGTACCGTGACAACATCGCATTGCACACACAAATAAACAGAAGCGAATACAAGTAAACGAGCCGTACTGAACCACGCGGACACTGTAAAACAGCACAAGGAGGGTGAAAATGACTCGCACAACACCCCAAAACATGTCTCCAGTGTACAAACCATGGAAATGAATGTCCTGGCCAGATCCAAACTGGCAAACAGAGGGGCTAACTCAGAAACACCCTTTAGAAGTCACCCACCAAAAATTCAAACTAAGCCCCACCCACAAATGGACCAATATAAAGGGCCCACACAAACCATGAACCTTTGCAACAGACACAATTAGCAAGACACACTGACAACACACCACAAACTGCACACATCCCCTTCACACATACCCCCATCACATTCTGACCCACACCCCCCTTCACATTCAGACCCACACACCCACATCCGTACACACCAACACATCACAACATGTCCGCACAGAAGAATCCAAAGTTCACAAAGGAAGAGATGGAGATCCTTGTACATGAAGTCATCAGAGTCGAGCCACAGCTGTTTGGCGCATTGGTTAGACGGACCAGCATAGCGGAGAAAACAAAGCTGTGGGACAGGATAGTCAATAGGGTGAATGCTGTTGCACCCATCAGACGCACAAGGAAGGATTGCCAGGCCAGGTGGTATGATCTGCGGAGGATGATCAAGAGGAAGATGGACGAGGAGTACCAACAGAGCCAGCACACTGGAGGTGGTGGTCCCCGCAGACCAGTACAGTACCAGCCCCGGGAGGAGAAGGTGATTGCCCTGCTACAGCCGGTGGGAGTACATGGAATTGAAGGAGTCGTAGAGCCTGGTGAGTACACAAACAACTCATGTAACATGGGGGTAATGGCATCCACACCCCAAGTACAAAAAATGCCTGCACCAACCCCCAAGCGCCCACCGACCCACAACTACATCCAAAAACAATGCTAATGCCACAAACATGTGTATGCCCCATTGAGAAAGCAAGGCCATGCCATGTCCCATGCTACAGGAAGCACACACCCAAAAATGGACGTCCGGTATGCTGGGAGGGTGTGTGTCACAAAATGCATTGTGGGATTCCAAATCAGACCCTCCACAGGGGGGGGGCAAGAGGGGGGCTCTTGCCCCCCCCGGATCACCAGTGCGGGCCCAGTCAGGGCCGGACCTAGTACATCATGCTTTTGAAATGGTGACATTGTTCCAGGTGGCAGCCCCCTCCATTGGGTGGGAACGGTGGAAGGGGGTGGCCGAGAAGGGTGCAAGGGGAGGGGAGAAGTGTGCAAGGCAGAGGGGAGAATGGTGCAAGGTAGAAAAGGGTGCAAGGCGGAGGTGGAGCAGGGTACAAGGGGGAGGGCGAAAAGGGTGCAAGAGGGAGGTGGGAGAAGGGTACAAGGAGGAGGGGGAGAAGGGTGCAAGGGGGAGGGGAGAAGTGTGAAAGGCAGAGGGGAGAATGGTGCAAGGTTGAAAATGTGTAAGGCGGAGGTGGAGCAGGGTACAAGGGGGAGGGGGAGCAGAGTGCAAGGAGGAGGGGAGAAGGGGGAGGGCGAGAAGGGTGCAAGGCAGAGGGGAGAAGGGTGCAAGGTAGAAAAGGGTGCAAGGCGGAGGTGGAGCAGGGTACAAGGGGGAGGGGGAGAAGGGTGCAAGAGGGAGGGGGGAGAAGGGTACAAGGAGGAGGGGGAGAAGGGTGCGAGGGGAGAAGTGTGCAAGGCAGAGGGGAGAATGGTGCAAGGTTGAAAATGTGTAAGGCGGAGGTGGAGCAGGGTACAAGGGGGAGGGGGAGAAGGGTGCAAGGGGGTGGGTGAGAAGGGTGCAAGGGGGAGGGGGATAAGGGTTCAAGGGGAGGGGATAAGTTTGCAAGGGGAGGGGAGAAGTGTGCAAGGCAGAGGGGAGAATGGTGCAAGGTAGAAAAGGGTGCAAGGCGGGGGTGGAGCAGGGTACAAGGGGGAGGGGAAGAAGTGTGACAGGGGGAGGGGGAGAAGGGTGCAAGGGGGAGGGGAGAAGGGTGCAAGGGGGAGGGGGAGAAGGGTGCAAGGGGGAGGGCGAGAAGGGTGCAAGAGGGAGGGCGGGAAGGGCGGGAAGGGTACAAGGGGGAGGGTGAGAAGGGTGCTAGGGGGGAGAAGTGTGCAAGGCGGAGGGGAGAATGGTGCAAGGTAGAAAAGGGTGCAAGGCGGAGGTGGAGCAGGGTACAAGGGGCAGAAGGGTGCAAGGGGGAGGGGAGAAGGGTGCAAGGAGGAGGGGGAGAAGGGTGCAAGGGGGAGGGGAGAAGTGTGCAAGGTGGAGGGAAGAATGGTGTAAGGTAGAAAAGGGTACAAGGCGGAGGTGGAGCAGGGTACAAGGGGGAGGGGTAGAAGGGTGCAAGGGGAAGGGGGAGAAGGGTGCAAGGGGGAGGGGGAGAAGAGTACAAGGGGGAGGGTGAGAAGCGTGCAAGGGGGAGGGCGAGAAGGGTGCAAGGCAGAGGGGAGAAGGGTGCAAGGTATAAAAGGGTTCAAGACAGAGGTGGAGCAGGGTACAAGGGGGAGGGGGAGAAGGGTGCAAGGGAGAGAAGGGTGCAAGGGGGAGGGCGATAAGGGTGCAAGGGGGAGGGGGAGAAGGGTGCAAGGTAGTGGTGAGAAGGGTGCAAGGGGGAGGGGGAGAAGGGTGCAAGGGGGAGGGCGAGAAGGGTGCAATGGGGAGGGGAGAATGGTGCAAGGTAGAAAAGGGTGCAAGGCGGAGCAGGGTACAAGAGGGAGAAGGGTGCAAGGGTGGAGGGGGAAAAGGGTGCAAGGGGGGGGGGAGAAGGGTGCAAGGGGGAGGGGAGAAGTGTGCAAGGTGGAGGGGAGAATGGTGCACGGTAGCAAAGGGTACAAGGCGGAGGTAGAGCAGGGTAAAGGGGGAGGGGGAGAAGGGTGCAAAGGGAAGGGGGAGAGTGGTGCAAGGGGGAGGGGGAGAAGGGTGCAAGGGGGAGGGCGAGAAGGGTGCAAGGGGAGGGTGAGATGGGTACAAAGGGGAGGGCGAGAAGGGTGCAAGGCAGAGGGGAGAAGGGTGCAAGGTAGAAAAGGGTTCAAGACGGAAGTGGAGCAGGGTACAAGGGGGAGAAGGGTGCAAGGGGAGGGCAAGAAGGGTACAAGGGGGATGGGAGAAGGGTGCAAGGCAGTGGTGAGAAGGGTGCAAGGGGGATGGTGATGAAGTTAAATAATTGCCCACCACTAGAAACATTTCTGTGGACGCCATGCCCAATTGCCCTCATCCCATGTGGCCCAGGTACACACCCATGCACCATGCTCAATGCACAGAGAGTGGGAAAGTACTGACAAGATAGCTGACACTGGGCCCTAGTGTAGGCAGTAGAAGGCCCCCTGGAACCAGTGCAAACACAAACACCAGGACAACAAGGTCATATATATTTGAAAGGAACTCACAACCACTGTCATGGCAGCATGCTCCATGGTGGGACAGCCACACCACGAGGGAGGCCCAGTTCCAAATAAGGCTGCAACTACCAGCACGGCCTGTCACACACCCCTTACACAAACATACACTCCTGGGACAGGCAATGGAGTGCCCCACTGTCACAATGGTCATGTAACACAACAAAACTAATACAGATTTGCAGAAGCATCCAAACAAAAAAATGCAAGGTGCAGATTCACAAGCCCCTTGTGCTTCTTCCATGCCGCCCTAGCGTCACCTTTCTGACGCAGCGGCCGCACAAAAGTGGCACCATGGTGCTGTGTATTTACAAGGTGACACATCTGGGAGATGTGTCACGTTCTAAAGCCCTCTGCCAGAAGTAAGTGTACTTGCGCGTGGAAGGGGGTGGGTGGGCGTTCCTGCGCAGCAACGCCTCACAAAAGTGGTTGAGTGAAACTTACAACATTTCACTCAGTCACTTTTAAGCACATGCTGCATCAAAACCCAGTGCATGCTTGAAGCAGGCGTAAGGATTGATGCAGCATTGTGCATATAGGGCCCCACAGAGCATTGCTGGACGTGTGTTGGGCCGGTGACGCAACTCCAGCAATGCGCCACTTCTATGGCACAGATGCGTGACACAGCTGTTCCGTTTTTCCCCCATGGTGCTCCGCATTGTAAATGTGTTGCATCCATGCTGGCATAGCTGTGGTGCACAATGACTGGCCAATCCCTGCTGATATGCAGGGCTCTGCCAGTTATTGTAAATATGCCCCCACATGTCAATCCAAAGCATAGACAACTACCAGGTGGAACAGTGCCAACTACAATGTGTATGAAAAATGGATTTTGCATTAAATGACATTAACATTGTCTGTCTCTCACACCCACAGGGCAACAAGCGGAATCTACAGTCCCAAGATCCGCAGGACCCTCATCTCACCAACAGCGACACCTCTCACCACTCAACAGATGACCCCAACCAACCTGGCACCTCTGGTGCCCAAATCCCTGTAGCAGCTGGATCAGGAACATCTGCGCCAACCACCACCACCATTCCTGCCACATCCCAACAGACATCTCGGAGCCCTGCCTACAGTCAACAACTGAGCCAGTCTGACAATGAGGGACAAGGTTCGCCGGGCACCCAGGAGATGACAGACAACACCACTACTACCATCCCTCAGGGGTCCCGTCTACCCGATGTGCCCACAAGGGCAGACCAGGCTCGTGTGGGCAGGGGTGGTGGGAGTGGTACCAGGCGGAGGCGAGAACCTGACCAGCCAGCTGGAGGGCCCGGTATGCCTCAACTCCGCAACATCATGGAGGCATACCGGCGCGACACCAGGGAGATCAGCCAGGTAGTGGGGACCCTCACAGACATGAAAAACCTGCAGGCTGAGCAACACGCCAGTCAACAACAACACCAAGGACGGATGGAGGCAAGACTGGCTGAGCTCCTGGCAGTGCAAAGGGACATAAGCCATTCACTCTGTCGGATCGCAGACAACATGGAGCACCCTCCCTGTGTCACCAGGCAAGAAACATCTAGGCGAAGACCGCCACCATACACAGGGAGGGAGGAGGAGGAGGAATCGTCCGACGGAGCTTCCCATGCATCGTCAAGGCCTGCATATGAAGGTCCCCCAAGGAAGGTGGGTCATCCACGGAAAAGACAGTGAGAGGCAGCGAGCCAGGCGCATCTCCCAGGTCACCTGGTCTGGCACCTTGACCTTGTGTGCATCAGCATCACCTCATTGACTGTCCTACTGTCCCACATGGACTTGCTGGTTGCAGTCTGAACAATGATGCCAAGCACTGTGGTCTGGACTCTGTTGTCTCAAACTGCAAGGCATCACATCTCCCTCTGTGAACTTTGGATTCCCTCCATTTTTGTACAGCACCTATCACTCACTCACATTTCACGCACAAGACAGACAAATAAACAACACAATCACAAGCAAAATTGGTGTTGCAGTCATTTAGCATGAGTCAACAACATACATGTGGGGATATGTCTAAGTATGCCAGAGTGTGGAACAAACTCAAGCCATCCCTACACTGGGACTTGAGTCAGGTCAAGGACACACATAGGTCACAATGTATCATCAAATTCATACATGGAGCGCAATACTCACCCGTGATGGTTTCAAGCTGCTGAGGGGGGTGGGCTTGCCATACTGCTCGGAGAGACAGTTTTGGAAGAGTTTTATGAAGGCGTAGAGGTCATGGGTCAAGTGGAGGTACCCAGGAAGGGAGTACCAGGTCTGTTTGGTGAGGTGGGAGAACTATCTCCCGCATGCAGTTGTACTGTGGATGGATTGGATGAATAGTGCCCAGGGCAAGGTTGGCTGGACGGAGTTGCGCAATGGGGTGTTGGATGGGAGACATCCATGTTCGTCTTTGGGGCTGGGGTTGTGGAGTGCCTCCTGAGTGTGGCTGAGGAGTCTGAAGGTGATCCTGCAGTTGACAGTGAGCCTATTGTAGGTATCTCAGGTGGACAGCCATGTGGCTGTGGCAGGGGATGTTGAGGATGAGGTGTGCGGATGCACCCTGGATGTGCACAAGTCCTCCTGGAGTCTTGCTGTTGTTCCTGCGTAGAGGGCGTTGCCGTAGTTGAGTCGGCTAGTGTCGTGGACTTGGGTTAATGTCTATTTTGCCTAGGAGTGGATCTATCTGAAGATCATTTGAAGCATGTGGAGGGAGTTGCAGCATGAGGTAGAGATTGTGTTGAGTTGCATGGTTATTGTGAGCGAGGAGTGTATGATGAACACCTTATTTCGTGCGTGGGCACTGTGTGCTGGTCCGCTGCCCAGGCCGGTGTGACACAAGGAGTTGTCCCAGCTGTAAGGGGACAATCCTCAGATGATGACCCCAGTCTTGTGCAAGCCCAGCCCCAGGTGGCTGATGTTCATCCATTCGTCAAGGCACCTCATGCCCTCTTGAAGGTTGGATCTGGGAGCGGCTGAGTCTCTGGTGAGAGTGAGGAGCAACTGGGTATAAATGGCATAGGACATGATGATGAGGTCGTGTGCGCATGTGATAGTCGAGAGGGGGGTTATGGAGAGATTGCAGATTGTGACGCTGAGAGATGAGCCCTGGGACATGGCCCGATGACCCCAGTGTACTATGTGCTGAAGGGGGGAGGCAAACTCCCTGGGCCTTGCTGGTGAGGTACTTGGCTATTTCATCCTGGGCCCTCCTCTGGATCCCAGTGTTGGAGATGTGTGATCTGACAGTGTGGTAGCACATGGTGTAGAATGCAGTTGAAAGGTCGAGGGGGTGAGGGTGGTGTCTCACCATTGTTGAGCAGGGTTCAAGATGTCGTTGGTGGTGGCAATGAGGGCTGTTGCAGTGGGCTGATGACTGTGGAAGATGGACTGGGGCGGCTTGCCTGGAGGTGTTTGCTTGGAGGGAGATGGTCAGTTGCTCGTTGACTGTCTTCTTGATGACATATGCCGGGTAGGGATGTTCCTGGCGATCCTGCGGTACTGCCGTCCATTGTTAAAGAAGAGCCTGGGTGTCTGCATGCCTCCAGCTCCCATGGAATGTGGCGTACTCAAAGGAGACATTCATAACGTGCCGGAGGTGGGCTCCAAGGATGGGGTATGCTGTGATTGAGATGTTGTGTGGGAAGGGTCCTGAAGGAGAGCCGGAGTGGATTGTGTGCATAAGCTGGGTGGTGTCTTTGCTGCTGATGGGAGTCCAGGAACTGAGGGGGGGGTATGCCCCTTGGATAATAGCGCTGTCTTCCTCTGTGTGGCGAGGCTGTCGTGTACGTCCATGAGCTTGCAGTGGTAGAATGTTGCGAGGGATCACCTTGGCCTTGCAAGGGTGGGATGTCTTTTGGATGGAGAGCTGGGGTTAGATAGTTCACACACAATGCTTATGAGCTCCTTGATGTTGTGTGTGTTGGTGCCTATGCCCTACCTGAATGATGTCCTCTTGTCCGTGCTGATGATATGGTGATGTCTGTGTGTGGCGGGTTTCAGGGCTAAAAGGTAACTTATGGTTGTTTGTTTCGCAAGATTTGCACAAGAGTCCGGCTAGACCTGTATGAGTCCAGTAGGTCTGCGTTGTCCCAGGTGGCTGAACTGTTGATGTACTTCACAGGAAAGTCTGCCAATGTGGCAAGAGTGTTGGATCAGTCGCTGATCCAGTGTGTGAGGTTGTGGCGGTGGCATGGATTGTAGTGTCCTGGGCGAGGGTGCCACACAGCTCGTCTGAGGTGACTTAGGTCAAGCATCTCTGGGGCATCTGTAGCGGAGTGTGGGGCAGTGTGTTGCTTGTCGGAGAACTGGATGCAAATGTTGATGTACCAATGAAGGATGGTGGTGTGGTTGTCCTCCTGCCAGAAGTTGCTGTCCTCCTGCCACATGTAGTCTGTGTAGGTGAGGGCCTGCGTGCTGATGTAGTTGTTGATGGCTTAGCGGAATTGTGGGTATAGGCCTGGAGATCTGTAGATGAGTGTTAGACTGAGGATGGTCAGGGTGTTGGTTTGAAACATGAAGTGCAGGTGCTTCACAATGCTGAGTGTGTCCCTGTTGTTGTATGTGACTCTGAGGGTGTACTTCAGAATGAATTGCAATTCATCCTCCTGGATTGTTGAAGCGGTCTCTGCGGGTGATCTTGTATCAGTCTGTGATGGCAATGTTGAAGTTGTGTGCTGAGGATGCGTTCAACCAGATTACTGTAATGAAGGCAATGTGTGGGACTGTTGTGTTGAGGAGGTAACATAGTCCAATGGCGTGCTGGTGGATGGTGCGGGTGTGCAGTAGGAGGCACATGAGCTGGTTGTACGGGCGTGGTCTGTGAGGCGGTGAAGCGCGGTGTAGGCAGTAGGAGTTGCAAACACAGCATGTGTAGCTGTTGTGTGTACGCTTAGGGGTTGCCTGATAGCAGGTAGTTGATTGTCTGTTGTTCATTGTTTGGAGGGTAGCTGGAGCATTAGTCTGTTGTGTTACGTGGGTAATGCAAAGACCAGAGGGTCTTGCACTGTGCACGTTGCAGGCGCTGACGTGCGCTGACGTCCTGCCTTTGGCACGGAGGTGGCGCTACAGTGGCACAGACAAGCTGCTGCCAGCATTAAGAATGGGTGGAGGGAGGGAGGAGCTTCTGGGAGGCGTGTGCCGCGGTGCCGCAGGGGAGGCAGCAGCAGGAATGAGTGAACACCTGACGGCGGAAGGGGTGAGACACCAGGCAAAAAGTAGCACACAAAGACAAGGAGGATAGAAAGGCACAGTGTAACAGGTGTATGGAAAGGAAGAAGTGTATGGATACTCATGGATCACTCAAAGAAAATGGATGAACAATCACCAAAACTGACGGGCACTGGATCAAGCACTAAAAGGCCAAGCTGCGCCCAGGAAACACAGCGTCAGCAGGTGTTGCCTGCCCGTTGTGGGTAGCAACCTGTAAAAATACATACACAACCAAGTACTGCATGCACAATAGGGATCATTAGCCATGAATAACTGCATGCATGTTGGCAAAGTACACATACTCCCATATGCACAATCTTCGTCAATTATGCCATAGATGACGCATGCAAATGGCAAGAGATCTGCGGTGACAGGGATGAGGCACATTGTAGTATTGTGAACACATTTACTACACAAATGGATCAAGTATGTGTTGAGGCCATGCTGCATGAGCCAATGTCCATGGCCAGTGCCATTGCTCAGAAGTAATGAACAGTCATGTAATGAGTCTACCTGTACTGCTGGTGAACCAATGTGCACAGGACTGCCTGTGACTGTCAGGGCCTTGAATCCTCTGAAACGTGTCATGCTCAAAGTGATCCATCTCCCAATAGCCCCTTGGTCTGAGTAGAAATGACAGACTCAAAAGGGTGATCAGGCGAGGGAAGGAAAGGAAGGGAACAGCAGGGAGGGAGATCTGAAACAAAGGTAAACAAGCATACAGATTCAACACTTCTTGTCACTGAATCACTGAATACCACAGGTCCAATACTGTAACAGTTACACCTGTAAACGAAAACAACAGCCACTGTATCCTAGTTGTGATAACAGTAATGAAAGTGCTACTAGATCTGAGGATCGAACAAGGACATTACTACACACTTAGTAAGAAGCCTGTTCCATACGTTTACATGTATTTATCCAGCAGTTTTCAACATGCGCAAAAAAGTCTTAACAGCCACGTAACTGGGAAATTTGAGCTTACTTCAGGACGAGCACTACAAGCCCCTGCTGTGAAAACAGAGATGAACAATCCCCATGAATTCATAGCACATGGAAAGGTGAGGAAACACCATAACACACCAAAGAATATGTTGTACTAGTTGCAAAAGAAATGGCCCAAATTATGATCCTGTTTCAAGGATTGTGCAACTAGCACAGGGATCACAGAAGACACATAAAAGGTAGCAGAGTATTGCAGCGATATGAAGGGGGGATAACGCTCTGCAGGGTGCTCAAGGCAATTAAAGACATGCGTTAATCCTGAAAATCACAGTGTATGAATAAGGTCCAATAAACCGAAATCCAAATGCACTGCAGCGCCACTCACACAAAGCCAACAATCCGTAGTTACCCCAGGGAATCAGTGAGGCTCAAGAAGGAAAATGACACATCCCCCGCAAGAGCCTCAAGAAGCTCGTCCAAAGAGGGAGGGAATTTGGGAAACACAAGGAAGCCCCGCAAGAGCCAGTCATCGGATCGTCCAACTGGGCTTTGAAATGCCAAACAGAACAAGCTGCTGAGACTGAACTCAACAGAGATTAATGATGAGCGATGGCACAAAAGCACCCCTACCATGACCAGGATATGCAGCAGGCCACAGGAGAATCCTGGAATTAACGGGACCCGAGTGGTGACACGGAAGCGTTTACATTTGCTACAGCGCAACGTTGTGACATCATCAGCGCAACGTTCTTGGCTTCATGGGAATAGAAATGTTTCTGCCACTTACCGAGAAGGCTTGCAAAGGGATCACTGAAATATTATCGAAGGACAATATATCGAGTTGCCAAAATATCGTAGCAAAATTATCGACAGCAATAATATCGAGTTTCTATACTTATTTAACAAACTACAAAAATATCGAGTAAAAAATATCGAGTCTAAAAAATATCGACATCACTAATATAGACAACCAATATATCGACTACAAATATATCGTTTTTAAGCTAAATAAACGTAACACTACAAAAATATCGACAGGAAATATATCGTCTTTTGATGATTATCGACTTAGGATTATAAACATTAAATATATAAAATACAATATAAATCTTCGTCTAAAATACATAACACAATCCAAAATAAATATAACATGTTAAATAACATTCTTTTAAGACATTTAAATGTGTTAACATTTTTCCAACATATCATGAAAACATTGCAATTAATATATAAATATTTCTAAATCATTCTACATATATTATCACATTATTATTACATATATTTAAAATAAATAAAATAAATAACCAGCTTTAATGCAGAACTCTTCACAGATCACCATTCCCACATCAACAAACAAACCAATTAATTGTAAAAAAATTCAAACTAGCCAATAAAATGCTCCCTTTCTTAAAACATCCAATTAAATGAGAGAACTCGAAAAATACACACTATAAAAGGAGTACATGCCTACTACCATTTGTTGCTGCTAACTCTATAGAAAGAAGAAGGCAACACTTTGGCGAACTTGTTCCTGATGAATCTACATTACAAATCAAGATTGCTACCAAATTAATCAAGTAAGTTAAACTTTAGTTTTTATAATACCCAAGTAGTAGGCTCAAAATTTAAATATATCTCCTAACTGTTTAAATAACATTTATTTCTCTCATTCAACATTTCTTATATAGACATCTCCTAAACACATCAAAAATCCTGCTCCTATTTCTTTACCAATAATTACTGATTGTAAGTATATATAAATGTTCTCTAATACACCAACTGCTGTTGTGAAACTCTATTTTCTAATAGCCATTCATTATTTACTCTATCTTCTTAACAGATTATCAGAAAGCATCCTAATTCTACTCAACTAAAGTTAAAGACTACACAAATTAAACAAGTATGTATATGTGTACATTTCCTAAAAGGCCCTAAAATACTAAAGCAATTTTCTAAACAGCATTTCTTGTTTATTCTATCTTCCTTACAGATATTCTAAAGACATTCTACATCTACTATACCAAAGGCAAAGACTACACAATTTAAAAAAGTAAGTATATTTGTAGAATTCCTAAAAGACCCTAAAATGCTAAAGCTATCTTCTAAACACCATTTAATATTTATTCTATCTTCTCTACAGATATTCAGAATACATCCTACATCTACTCTACCTAAAGCAAACACTACACAATTTAAACAAGTAAGTATATGTATTTATTTCCTCTATGTCCCTAAAATTATAAATCTATTTACTAATAAGCATTTCTTGTTTATTCTATCTTCTCTACAGATATTCACATTACATCCTTCATCTACTCCACCAAAGGCAAACACGCAACAATTTAAACAAGTAAGTATATCTAATAATTTCCTAAAATACCCTAAAAATCTAAATATAATACAGCTTTCTCCTAGAAAAAATGCGAAACATTTTTCAAAAATCGCTTATAATTTTTTACTTTTCCTACCAACAGGAAAACAAGAAGAACATACAAGAAATAAATTGAAAATACAGTTTCTGCATTTCTCAAAACAAGATTTACCAACTGTAAGTATAAACAGTGAAATATAAATGTGTAAAACACAAACAAAATTATTTTACATTTCAACATGTTTCTTTCTAATCTTTCCTAGAACAAGTAATACAAAATGACTGAAGGTGCAGAATTTGTAATGTCACAGAAAAATAAATTGTTATGTTATATGGGGTATGTTTATAATCAAGAAAGACAAACAGTAAGAAAAGTATTCTGGAAATGTACCAAATACTATTCAAACAAATGCTATGGTAGGACTACTACTGAAGTGACAAATGTATTATTTACCAGGGAACACAATCACCCCCCCAATGTCACAGAGATAGAGATAAGGGATGCTTTGGAAACTATAAAAACAGCTAGCACAGGGAGTGACAAACCTACCACACAAATCCTAAAAGAAGAACTGTTAAAAATTCCAGCCCATGCTTCAGGGCAGCTACCCTCAATTGACTCCCTTAAACGCACAATAGCACGCACAAAAAGACTAACTACCACAACACAACCTAACCCTACAACCTTTGAAGAAATTGTAATTTCCCCAGAAATGAGCGTAACACACAGTAATGAAAAATGTGTACTTTTTGACAATGAAAGCCCCACCAACAGAATATTAATGTTTGCAACTGCAACAAACTTAAGGAAAATACAACAATGCGAACAATGGATGATGGATGGGACTTTTAAACCATGTCCCAAACCATTTTATCAGCTATATACCATACATGGATTATACTATCACTACAATATCCCTTTGATTTACTGTGTGTTACCTAACAAACAACAAAATACATATACTGAAATATTAAATGTAATCAAAAATGAAATCAATAATTATTTTCCCCAGAAAATAATTATTGATTTCGAGCTAGCTATGATCGATAGCATTTTGAAAACATTTCCCCACACAGCAATCCAAGGTTGCTACTATCACTTCAATCAAAGTATATGGAGACATCTCCAGAAATCCACCTTAAGCATTCAATACTCAACTGATAGCAACTTTGCATACCAAATAAAAAAACTAATAGCACTAGCCTATGTTCCAGTTACTGATGTAGCGGAACACTATAGCTTACTAATTGACAGCGCATACTATAAAAAGTATGAAGAAAAACTGGCCCCACTACTAGATTCTTTAGAGGATACTTGGGTGGGAAGGTTACATAGATCTGGGCACCGACGCCAACCAAAATTCCACATACCTTGGTGGAATGTATATCTAAGTACATTAAACCAAGAGGCAAAAACTAATACAGTGTTGAAGGATGGCACAATGCATTCCAAGCTACCACTAGCAGAGCCAAACCCACCTTCCAAAATCTAATAGAAGCTTTACAGAAAGAACAAAGCTACCAAGAGCTAAGGATAGAACAATCTGTTACACAAATTGGACCTAAACTAACAAAACAAACCAAACAAATGTTCAGACTCCTGCAAAGCCAAGTGCCACTATATCCTTCAACCAGAGGTCTAGAGTACCTATCACTAATAGCTAAAAGTCTACTATAAAGTATCAGAACAAAATTAACAATAGCTTCTGATAATTACTTAAAAGGTAACAAAAATTACCATTTTGATTTGATAATAAATAATACATACTTGTTTAACATATTTATAAAATTTTTAAAAACATTTTGTTGACAAATATGTAATATTTATAATCACATCAAACATGCCAATGACATTTAAATCGACATTTCCCACCCAAATAAAATAAATTATAAACACTTACAATTTATTTAGCAGAAGAAGACGTAATCCAGCCACGTATAATCCATACAATCCAGTACAAATCCAATTTTCGAAACCCTCAAAAACCCGAAGATAATTAAAATTTGTAAAAAACGCTCCAGGAAATCCCGATAAAACAAGTGTGGACACTTTTTAATGTAAAGTGATATACACACACCTTGTAAAAAACTCTAACGCATATTCTTCTCCCAATCCAATGCGACACCCTAAAAAAAACGAAAAATAGTAAAATATTACAAAATCCGCTCCAGGAAACGCGGACTAAACCAAGTGTGTTGAATTCATTTAAAATATGAACATATTAGTTTAAAAAAAAACGCACTATGTTCTCCTAATCCATTCCAAACGAACAACCATAAAAACCCGAAAAATAGTGAAAAAGAAAAAAAATCGCTCTAGGAAATCACGAAAAAAGGAGAGAGATGTTAAAATATTACATTTATGAGTAATACACTCTTTTCTCCCAAAAAATAAACGCATCCTTCCATGGAATTATACTGCGATGTTCCGGAACCTGTGAAAAAGAATATATAAAGTAACCCACCCACACAAACCCCCAAACATTTCAAAATACACATTAAAATTAATGTAAAACATTTAAAAACACATATCCTAAGCATAAAATAACACTAGGTCTCAAACATACACGACGCCTCCGTAACAACGAAGTTTCACCTAAAACATACCAAAACCACGACTACATACACACAATAACACTACAAACTTCTAATATACCCTCAAGCACTACTACTCTCTAAGAAATAATAGTTAAAATTCACCTTACCTTTCTCAACGCGAAGCACCTCCCAACCGCAAGCTTCTCCAGTCCTGAATGAAGCAAAATAACCTTGCGCAGTAAAAAAGTAGTCCCCTTAAACCATATTAGAAACGTAAACATACTAAATACAATGTTCTAATAAGACATAAAATACATACCCACACTTATAATTTCTAACTAAATTTAGTAACACAAATTACAATTTAATTAGCTTAGATATCCTTAATTAATATTAAATATTATTTTTAGAATTTTATTTAATATTAATATTACAAAAAATATATAAACATTGCAATAAATATATATTAAATATTTAATGTTAATTTATATTTATTATAAATAATTTTCCTTTATTTAAGTGAATGTAGATTTTTATTGCATTTGTAAATTAATAATAAAAATAAATAATAAATATTATTTATTTTTATTATTAATATAATTTAAATATGTCAATAGGAAATAAATACTATTACAACTATAACATTGAGTTACTATTTGCAGTTTTTTTTTCGAATTTGAAAAAATGTTATAATTAGTTAACAATTGTAAATTAAATTTAATAATTAATATAAAATATTAATTATTATTATTAATTATTCTAACCATGTACGTAAATAATAAAAATTTAATCACAAAAATGATATCCAACTAAGTCATTGTTTTCCTATTTTATATAGTATTAGGAATAATGTTTTTTCCCAAAATAATGTTATACATATCACAATAATTAATGTTTATTTATTGTTTATTAAGAACATTGTATTTAATATCATCAAACTATTTGTCAGTGTTTTTGTATTAAATCTTTAAAACATATATTTACTTTCTTATTAGTTTATAATAATTTATATATCAAACATGTATATTTAATAATATTAATATATAATATATTAACATTATCAAATAAATATTTAACAGGCTGTTAAAAATTTTGATTATAATTTTTTATAAATATTAGTAATTGTTACCCAAATATAATTATGAAAAGTTTTCATAATTTTTGTATAAATACAGTGAAAAATATATTTTTTGAAAATATACAACATTTATAAATAAAAAAAATGTAATTCAATACATCCTATTTTGCTAACTACTTCGAATATTGTACTGTACATGTTATAAATACAAGTTGAAAATAAACATTTTAAAAACATCCATGTGTACTTATTTTTCTAAGATTATGACACAGTTATGTTAAAATTTCTGGGAGGGTGCTGGACACTGACCAATTATAATTTACTATTCCAACTCCAGTCAAGCAAATATCAGGGAAGGTGCTGGACACTGACCAATTATAATTTACTATTCCAACTCCAGTCAAACAAATATCAGGGAAGGTGCTGGACACTGACCAATTATAATTTACTATTCAAACTCCAGTCAGACAAATATCAGGGAAGGTGCTGGACACTGACCAATTATAATTTACTATTCCAACTCCAGTCAGGCAAATATCAGGGAAGGTGCTGGGGGAGAGGTGTGGCGCCGCGGCCAGGGCGACTGACGCTGGAATCTGGGGACCACGGTTCGATCCCCGGCTCCGGCGGCAGGTTAGCCCAGCACCATGTGACTCTGGGCAATAGCTCGCTTAATCTTCCCGACGGCCCCCAGCGCCTAGAGACCCTTACGGGTGATTGTGCGCTTTACAAATGTGGACTTTACTTTACTTTACACTGACCAATTATAATTTACTATTCCAACTCCAGTCAGGCATATATCAGGGAAGGTGCTGGACACTGACCAATTATAATTTACTATTACAACTCCAGTCCGGCAAATATCAGGGAAGGTGCTGGACACTGACCAATTATAATTTACTATTCCAACTCCAGTCAGGCAAATATCAGGGAAGGTGCTGGACACTGACCAATTATAATTTACTATTCCAACTCCAGTCAGACATTTATCAGGGAAGGTGCTGGACACTGACCAATTATAATTTACTATTACAACTCCAGTCAAGCATATATCAGGGAAGGTACTGGACACTGACCCATTATAATTTACTATTCCAACTCCAGTCAGACATATATCAGGGAAGGTGCTGCACACTGACCAATAATTAGTTACTATTACAACTCCAATCAACTAAATATCACGGAAAGTGCTGGACACTGACCAATTATAATTTACTATTCTAACTCCAGTCAAGCATATATCAGGGAAGGTGCTGGACACTGAACAATTATAATTTTCTATTCCAACTCCAGTCAGGCATATATCAGGGAGTGTGCTGGACACTGAACAATCATAATTTACTATTCCAACTCCAATCAGGCAAATATCAGTGAAGGTGCTGGACACTGACCAGTTATAATTTACTATTCCAACTCCAGACAAGCAAATATCAGGGAAGGTGCTGGACACTGACCAATTATAATTTACTATTCCAACTCCAGTCAGGCATATATCAGTGAAGGTCCTGCACACTGACCAATTATAATTTACTATTCCAACTCCAGTCAGGCATATATCAGTGAAGGTGCTGCACACTGACCAATTATTAGTTACTATTACAACTCCAATCAACCAAATATCACGGAAAGTGCTGGACACTGACCAATTATAATTTACTATTCCAACTCCAGTCAAGCATATATCAGGGAAGGTGCTGGACACTGAACAATTATAATTTACTATTTCAACTCCAGTCAGGCATATATCAGTGAAGGTCCTGCACACTGACCAATTATAAGTTACTATTACAACTCCAATCAACCAAATATCATGGAAAGTGCTGGACACTGACCAATTATAATTTACTATTTCAACTCCGGTCAGGCAAATATCAGGGAAGGTGCTGGACACTGACCAATTATAATTTACTATTCCAACTCCAGTTAGGCGAATATCAGGGAAGGTGCTGGACACTGACCAATTATAATTTACTATTCCAACTCCAGTCAGACATATATCAGGGAAGGTGCTGGACACTGACCAATTATAATTTACTATTACAACTCCAGTCAAGCATATATCAGGGAAGGTGCTGGACACTGACCAATTATAATTTACTATTCCAACTCCAGTCAGACATATATCAGGGAAGGTGCTGGACACTGACCAATTTAAATTTACTATTCCAACTGCAGTCAGGCAAATATCAGGGAAGGTGCTGGACACTGACCAATTATAATTTACTATTCCAACTCCAATCAAGCAAATATCAGGGAAGGTGCTGGACAGTGACCAATTTTAATTTACTATTTCAACTCCAGTCAGGCAAATATCAGGGAAGGTGCTGGACACTGACCAATTATAATTTACTATTCCAACTCCAGTCAGGCAAATATCAGGGAAGTTGCTGGACACTGACCAATTATAATTTACTATTCCAACTCCAGTCAGGCAAATATCAGGGAAGATGCTGGACACTGACCAATTATAATTTACTATTACAACTCCAGTCAAGCATATATCAGGGAAGGTGCTGGAAACTGACCAATTATAATTTACTATTCCAACTCCAGTCAGGCAAATATCAGGGAAGGTGCTGGACACTGACCAATTATAATTTACTATTACAACTCCAGTCAAGCATATATCAGGGAAGGTGCTGGAAACTGACCAATTATAATTTACTATTCCAACTCCAGTCAGGCATATATCAGTGAAGGTGCTGCACACTGACCAATTATTAGTTACTATTACAACTCCAATCAACCAAATATCACGGAAAGTGCTGGACACTGACCAATTATAATTTACTATTCTAACTCCAGTCAAGCATATATCAGGGAAGGTGCTGGACACTGAACAATTATAATTTACTATTCCAACTCCAATCAGGCAAATATCAGTGAAGGTGCTGGACACTGACCAATTATAATTTACTATTCCAACTCCAGTCAGGCAAATATCAGGGAAGGTGCTGGACACTGACCAATTATAATTTACTATTACAACTCCAGTCAAGCATATATCAGGGAAGGTGCTGGAAACTGACAAATTATAATTTACTATTCCAACTCCAGTCAGGCATATATCAGTGAAGGTGCTGCGCACTGACCAATTATTAGTCACTATTACAACTCCAATCAACCAAATATCACGGAAAGTGCTGGACACTGACCAATTATAATTTACTATTCCAACTCCAGTCAGGCAAATATCAGGGAAGGTGCTGGACTCTGACCAATTATAATTTACTATTACAACTCCAGTTAGCATATATCAGGGAAGGTGCTGGAAACTGACCAATTATAATTTACTATTCCAACTCCAGTCAGGCATATATCAGTGAAGGTGCTGCACACTGACCAATCATTAGTTACTATTACAACTCCAATCAACCAAATATCACGGAAAGTGCTGGACACTGACCAATTATAATTTAGTATTCCAACTCCAGTCAAGCATATATCAGGGAAGGTGCTGGACACTGAACAATTATAATTTACTATTCCAACTCCAGTCAGGCATATATCAGGGAAGGTGCTGGACACTGAACAATTATAATTTACTATTCCAACTCCAATCAGGCAAATATCAGTGAAGGTGCTGGACACTGACCAATTATAATTTACTATTCCAACTCCAGTCAAGCAAATATCAGGGAAGGTGCTGGACACTGACCAATTATAATTTACTATTCTAACTCCAGTCAAGCAAATATTAGTGAAGGTGCTGGACACTGACCAATTATAATTTACTATTCCCACTCCAGTCAGGCAAATATCAGGGAAGGTGCTGGACACTGACCAATTATAATTTACTATTCCTACTCCAGTCAGGCATATATCAGGGAAGGTGCTGGACACAAACCAATTATAATTTACTATTCTAACTCCAGTCAAGCAAATATCAGGGAAGGTGCTGGACACTGACCAATTATAATTTACTATTCCTACTCCAGTCAGGCATATATCAATTTAGGTGATGGACAATGATCCAATATAAATGTTACCACATATTGATTTTTCTTACCATTTTTAAAATTTTTGTAAATGTATTATTACATTTATATAAACATTTTTAATTCACATTTAAAAATTTAATGTTTATATTATAACTAAAATATACATTTTTAATCAAAATTCTACATTTGTTTAAATTATTTGAAATTTTTTAAAAACTTAATTAAATTATGAAATTAAATTCTTTATCAAAATTCTAAATTTGTTTAAATTAATTTAAACATTTAAAAAAATTAATTAATTATGAAATTAAAATTTTACTTTTTTATTTGATGTTATAATTATTTTTTGGGGGGATTTTTAAAAACATTTAACATTTTTATTACAAATTATTATTTTTTGTAATCTTTTTTTATTTATTTGTATATTTTTCTAATTTTGAGAAACAAAATTAAATTTTGAGTTTTTTGTATATTCATGTATTTATTATTTTACGATTTTTTTATTTTGTAAAATTTATGATTAAAACAAAATTTTAAAACATTTTTATAAACTTTTTATTTTTTTAAATTTTTTAAAATTAAAAAATATGTATTTTTTTTAAAGACTGTTATAAATTATTTAATTGTTATATTTAAAAAAATCCCATTATTTTTTATTAATTAATTTCTAAATGTGTGTTAATTTTTAATAAATTTATTTCCAAAATTAAAATACCTAAATTATTATTATTATTATTATTTTTATATTAATTTTTCTTTGGAAATTGCTAAATATTAAAATAATATTTTAAAATTTTCTATCATATTTTTTAATTACTCCCCACCCTTATCCCCTATTAACCCAACATCCTGCTCCTAAACATTGACATAAATTTCAATATTTATATAATTAATATTTAAATATTTTTAATTATTATTAATATAATTTGGTTAACATTAATCTTTTTTTTACATTTTTAACAATTTTTATTATTTTTTTAACGTATTATTTACATTTTATCTCTACATTTCCGATATTTTTTCCTATTACTAAAAATTGATATTAATACTACTCGATATTTTTGACACGATATTTTTGTACTCGATATTTTTTTACCATTAAATATAACGATATTTTCTACCTCGATATTCTTACTGTCGATATTTACATATACTCGATATTTTTTACACGATATTTTGTACATTCGATATTTTGGAATCGATATTATGACTAGTTACCCTTGCAAAGCAGTGTTCTCCACCGGCCCAGAGTCAGCGACGTAACAGTGACATGACATACTGGCACAAAGGGCACTGCATCCATACGAACAGACTCACAGGAAGGTTGACAGAACATGTGGGACATACGCTGGCCCACACCTTCACAACATGGTTATTGGAAATCAAAATGCACTGGCACACAAGATTAAGTGGATGAGCCAAACACATCCTGCTGCACACAGCAAGGCTGCAATTCCCCATAGAGCCTGTTGTTTTGATGTCACACACAATGTCAAGCCGTGGTATACGCAATGTGTCAGGGGCAAGGTTTACACACATTGATGCCTTCACCAGAGTCCACACTCCACTACAGATGACTGTCAAGAAGGGTGACTGGCATGTCATGGGAGTGGTGCAACATGTAAGTTGATCCATGGTGATGAGACATGTATGCATGGTATTACAACATGCTCAGAAACAGTTCCCACACATTCCCAAACTGTACCAACAATAAACAGCCTGTTTGGATCTCTTACCCAAACTGACATTTACACATGTCCGTGCATGGAACGCTGATTCAGCCCACGTAGCAATCATCATGAGGAATAGCAGGAGGACTAAGATGACACGAACAGACAACAGGCACAGCAACCTGGGAATGACAGACACACAAGAGTTCACCGGTAAAATTCTTTGCAAAAGACATGGGCAGTTACGAAACAGGAACAATGTAGGACACATGCAAATTTCAAGGAAAGTAATTGCGCATTACTGTGTGGCATAACATCAGCACTTGCGTGACACATCAGAACACACATCAAAGTCACTTTCCATACAGTCAGCTGGACACACACATTGAAACACATGCCACTCAATGCTCCAAGCTTGCCCACTCATTCCCAGTGACTCACAAGTATGAGAAGAAGTTGCGTATGAGCTGACTCCGGATATCATCCTTCTCCTCATCACTTGCATTGTGACCAAGCCCTTGATCCTCAATGGGTGGATGTTCCTGCTCCTCAGGATCGAGGATGAGTGGCACTGCCTTCTCAACTGCCATGTTGTGCAGCATGCAGCACACGATGAAGATCTTACAGACCTTGTCCGGTGCATATGGGAGGGATCCGCAGGTCTTATCGAGGCACCGGAATCGGCTCTTCAGGAGGCCAAACGTCCTCTCAATCACTTGCCTGGTCTGCCCGTGTGCATTATTGTACCCCTGATCTGCAGCTGTTCTTGGTTTGCGGAGAGGTGTCATTAGCCATGGCATATTGGGATATCCCGAGTCCCCTACATAGAGAAATCATGTAAATAGGTGGGTCAGGAGATGCCGTCAGAGCAAAAGATACTGAAACACACAGGACAAACAGAGTCAACCCACCAACAAGACATGCCCGCTCGTTGCGCAGCTGCAGCATCATTTGTGGCACCCTGCTACGCCTCATGATGAATGCATCGTGTGCCGATCCTGGAAAACGTGCACAAACGTGGGAAATCAGCATGTTAGCAAGACACACCACAAAGGCATTTATTGAATGATAAATTTTATGGTTGTGGTATGCCTGCACCTGTGGCTGTGGTGGCACCAAAGCCACATGTGTCCCATCAATGCACCTAATGACATTTGGCATCCCTCCCAAGGCATAGAAATCACCCTTGACATCTCTCAAGTCTTCAGGAGTCGGAAATTTGATTAATTCATCAATGTGCTCCAACATGGCTGCCAAAACATCACGCAGGACACGGCTGAACATCATCTGTGACATTCCACCTACATCAGCTTTGGTTAATTGAAACGTACCGGTAGCAAAAAAATGGAGGTCTGCATCACCTTTATCTTGGGGGTCAGCGCAGTAGGATACCTGTGTTGCGGTTGGAGATGTGGTGCCAGCTTGTTTGTCAACTCCTGAATCAACTGTTGAGTGAATCTGTAATGTCGGATGCGGGCACGTTCCCTCATGGTAGCCAAGTCTGGGAATGGCCTTGGTAGAGGCGGTGCCCTGCAGGACATATTTGGGAAAAATGTAGATTAACAGTCAGCCAACATCAATGACAATGTACATAGCACATGCAAAACTGCTACTAGACATCAAGTCAATATGGAGTCTGGCGTGTGCAATACATCCAGGACACATAAGCCAGCTTGCTGGCACTCCTACGAAAAACCAGATACACCTGTTGATTGACAAATCAACATGACATGCCCTGAAATGAGCTGCTGGGCCGGTCTGAGTGAACAGCTCGAGATATCACGGGAGTGACACACGTCACAATACCTGCAGTGGAAGGTTGTCATCCCATCCAGACAGCTGACTGCAAGGCACATGCACAGGTCACATGGAATGCCAAATGTACATATCAAACACATTGGGATTAAGGTGTACACGTGACAACAAAACAACACAGCCATTGTCACAATGCAGACATGTATGCCTGGGGAAATATGATGTCTGTTGCCATCAGACCCAACAGCCGTGGGAATACACATGTGGCATGGTGTGCATAGATGTGAAACCATTGCCATCTCAACACAGACCCATGTAATATGTACCAACAGCAGATGCAGTTTACGGAACACAAACAGCAAGCTCAATGTCACACATGACACACACCAGACATAGTCACATAGGGTCATGCTGAGCGTGACATGTCAGTTGACAAAGTGCCCCATACCCTGGCATCAGGAGACAGGTGCCGGTAGTGATGACTGTGCCATCCCAGTGTTGCTGTGCATGACAAAATCGGACAAATGATACACATGTGACAAGTATCAAGGTGATGTGTGCCACATACTACCCCATCACACATGACATGTATCCACAGGTAATCACACATCGATTGTGCAACAAGATTTGATGCCTTGTGCTATGTCACTGGCTGCCACACCTAGGGCCTGCACATGAAAATATGCACTGACAAGTACTTGATAGACATCCTTGTGCGTACCGTACCCCTGCATTGGCATCAGCGGGTGAAACGCACAGTGGAAAACACATCGAACCCCTGCATTGGCACCAGCATGTGAAATGCACTGTGGGAAATGCACCGAACCCCTGCATTGGCATCAGCGTGTGAAACACACCGTGGGACTAGCACTGTACCCCTACATTCCAGGCGTGTTTGCGCATCGTATCACTATTGTAATTGTGCCATACGCAAGCACACCGCACCCCTACATTCCGGGCGTGTGTGCGCATCGTATCACTATTGCAATGGTGCCATTCGCGAGCGCGTGAAACGCACCGTACAAGTGTGTGGATCTCAAAATTACTTAGGGGATACATAGGGGACGAGTAGTAGGCCCTGAATGCATCCTAGGTGTCATGGATACTGAGATTTGAGTGTGTGCTATAGGTGCCCTGCAAAAGTCAGTTGGCCCAAAAAATACAATGTTGCAAAATGATTGTCGAGCTGAAGCTCAAATTTTGAACGATGCAAATGCGTGTCAGAGCCGTATGTTTGAAGGGATTGGAGGAAATGTACGATGCAAACAAATCTGACCTATCACTCTGTAATCCTCGAAGTGAAAGCCCCTCAGCAGTACTGTTTTAAGGCAGCATGAAGCCCTGAGAGGGCACTTGCCTGCACAACATTGGAGTGGACCACACTGCTGCTGTCTCTTCATCCCCTGGCATTTCATGGCTGATACTATGGAAAGGGAGGGCCCCAGCCTTCACTGATGCGGAAAACCAGGCCCTGCTGGGCAGCCTCCTACCACAGGACAGCAAGCTGTATGGGAGACTAAGGGAGCAGTTGAGTGCTGACTCCACAACCTTTGACTGTGCACCTGTTGTGTGAGTGTCACAACAGGCATTGTGTATTGGTGGGACAGACATGCAATGTGGTTTGGAGTGAGTCCCAGGGGGTGTACATGTTGGTGTCTCTCTTGCAGAGCATGATGTAGTTCATGTGTGTTCACTCCTCTCTTGCATTGTGCTTACTGTGACATTCACTGCATAGTAAATAACACATTCAGCCATGCCAGACCTTGGTGGCTTTATTTCCAAATGTCCTGAGGTGGAACAGTGGTCCCCCCAGAGCGACAGCTGACTACTCACAGATGTTTATGACTTGAGGGGACCTGTGGTGAAATTGTCCAAAGGATGTGTACACCCTCATGGATATTTATGTGTGTGAATGTGCCTTGTCATGTGGGTGAGTGTGTATGTGATATATTGCACATTACTGCATGGCGTATGCAGCAGCTCTCCCCATCTGATGTGACAAGTAAGCAGTGCTGTGGGCCTGACTTGCAAAGCTAGCACGACACCTGTGACACCCCAGTGGCAAGTGGCACATGTGCAAAGTGAGGGTTGTATCCGCTGTTGTCAGTGACAGGCGAGTGCTCGGTGCCAGGGTGTGTCTGTCTGGTCTGCTAAAGGTTCTACAGTGGAGTGGGATATGTGACTGCTTGGTACGTGCTGTCCCACACCCTGCAGTTGCATGTGTTGCCCAGTGTGTGCCATGATCAGTGAGTGTGTTGCACCCATCACGCCATCAGTTGGCTTTCAATGCCATGTAGTGCATTGGTGCTTTCACACAGGCCAAATTCACATGGACAGTGATGCAAGTCCTGTCAGCATCCTATGCTCTGTTCACATTATCAAAGATATGCAAGTGTGTGTCTCTGGGACATGGAGCAGGTGTACTGATGTTGTTTCACTGTGTCTTCCTGACAGGTAACTGCCCAGGAGAAGGAAGAAATCTGGCGGGACATCGCCAGGGCCACCAGGTCTGCAGGGGGCCCTCGCGGGCGTCTGAAGAACGTGCAGAAGAGGTGGCAGGACATCCGCTGCTGGACCCGGCGTATCGCCCGGGTCCAGCTGAAGCTGTCACCACCATGCCGGCATGGTGGACACCATCGCCTGACCCCCCACATGCTCCGTGTCCTGGCGGTGGTGCTTCCAGACCTCCATGGGCAGTTGGAGGAGAGACAGCAGCGAGGAGGAGGTAGGTACCTGGCTGTTTGTTGTGTTGTGTGTCACCTGCTTTTTGAAGTGCTTTGAAGCCTGGCTACACTCCCACAGTTGTGGTGTCAGCTCAGCCAGGTTATATGTGCAGTGCCTTTTCAGCTCCCCTTAGTCACCTGGTGCTCATTTTCATCCCTTCCCCTCCTTAACATGTGTCCCCTGGTCTGTGTGTAATCACATTTGCACATGTTCATCTAGGGTGCAAGAAAATCAAACTGCACATTGATTTCCACATCATGTGGGAGGGTGGTCTGTGACATGTGTTGGGACCTTGCCTATACCATGACCTGTGCACGGAGTTGGGGCTCCATATTTGTTGGCACTGATGATGACTCTCAAAATAGGAGTGTAAGTTTCAACTGCACACCCTTGCAGCATGCATGATGTATGTAGTGTCCTCAGACATGAAATGATGTACATCAGTGGAAGATATGCATGGTGCCATGACGGTTGCTCATGGTACGGTCAGCTCATTCCAGACCCACGGATCAGTGTGCCGACTACAGTCCGCTGAGACACCCTGGTCTCCTTATCATGTGTGTCATCCAACAGTGTGCCCATTCTATGTGGGTTCAGCATAGGTCTGTCTTTGTGGCATTGGTCCCTGACATAGTTTGTATTTTTCCTGTGTCTGCTACATGTGTCCACTGGACAGGGGTACAATATTTGGCTTGTGCGTACTCACACTGGGCAGTGCCTGTGTGCCTATTCACAGCAATCTGTTGATGGTTGTTTGTCACAAATATGTTTTGCCAGCCCCATGAGTTGATGTTGGGTTACTTTTGGAATTGTTGCTGCACAGTTTTTGTTACCCCGATTCAGAGGTCTCACTTCTTGAGCTGTATCAATCACATTGACTGAGGTATGGGGGTGTTGTGAGGGAGACGTCTACATGGGCCCGCCTGATTTAGCCTTGCCAGGTCTGACCTGTGGGTGAGAATTGGCTGAACAGTGATTCACCATGCACTGCCCCTGTGATGGTGGCCAGTGATTTCATTTGGAGCTTTGCAGCCTATGTTGTTTTGTTCCAGACATGATTCAGACACATACATTTTAGCCACATGTATGTAATTCAGATGCAATGCTGTATTGTGTTTGTGTGCATACATCTGTGTCGACATTTTGCCTAGGGATAAGGGTGTGTCCACAATGCAGCAATGATTTTCTTCATCACAATTGCAGGCCCATTAGCTTAAGCATTGTCCTGAGTTGGGACATGTGTGCCACTCCACATGACAGCCAGTATGTTTTATGTGCAAGCAACTGTGTCATCAGGGAATGGATGCCCATGTGAGGACTGACATAATTCAAGTTGTGTCACATAAATGATTCTACCTTGGCACTCACAACACTTGTTAAGAGTTGATCATGTTTAGAATGTGTTAATATGACAAATTGTGTAAGTGACACTTATGTGCCTGCATGATAGATGCCTCACAAGGTAGTGCACACAAAATGACATTTCCACTTTAATGTAAGACGCTGGCACCTTTTCAAAGAGGTCAGTGTTAGCGATAACTGGTGTGCCCTGATCTCCATATACATGTACCCACAGTGGTCTTGGGGTCTTGAAAGTCCTTTGTAGTCGATTACACAAACTAAGGAGTGTCAAGACATCAGGACCTCCGTTGGACCATGTATTTGGACAATCTGCAACGCCATTTGTTTTTAACAGAGTTTTATTTAGAAGTGTGCCAGCTTTTTCAATGAATGTTGAAATGTTTTTTAGTGTTAATTTTTTTGTGAGACATCTTTCATGCAGGCACATAAGTGTTTGTATCACAAAAAGGCAAATTACCACATTCAATACATGTCGATTGTCTAACGTTTTGTGAGTCGCAAGGTACCAACATTTATTTGAATTACATTTTGACCAATGTACTTACAGGGCTCTGAGTGTGGTGACACCTTGGTGAGTGAGGTGGGTTAGTTTGCCCTGAGGGGCACCACTACTGTTTCTTTCTTGGTGAAAAAGAGGTGGCATCACTTCATTGTATTGATCTGCTCTCCTGTAAACAAACACTAGCTTCTCTGGGTATTTCTTATTCAAGTTGTGGCCTGGTGTGTTCTTTGTATCCTTGTGTCCAAGTAGCATTGTGTCTATACCAACTGGGCAGTACAAAGCACAAAGATGTGCATAATTATCTGGCTGTTACTCATGATGCATGGCATGATTTGCACTGTGACCTATTGATTTTGTGCCCATGTGTCAGATGTATACAGGTGACTGGTGCATTTCTGTTTCTTCTCCTTGCCTACAGCATCATCACCCGAAACAGGAGAAGACAGCTGATTAGACCTGGAGGAGGGACCCAGCCACAGTGCCACCAGCGCTGAGGAGTCAGAGGGAGCCAGTGGCATGGAGGGTGAGGGGAGTCAGTCTGCGGACCTGTTTGAAGGCGACACATCCTACCACGCCGATGGATCCGATTCTGACTCCCAGGAGGAGGGGGAATATGCCGCAACACCTGGCAGCATCACGGTGTCTGTCCCCACCTCCTCCAGAACCATCTCCACCTGCCCAGTTGCTCCGGTCCCTTCTGTCCGTGCAGCCCCCCATGTCTCCTTCGGCACTGACACCACAGCTCCTGCCCCTGTCTCCCCTGCTGCCCTCAGTGCGGAGTCTCTGGACTTACTCCGCCAGATTCAGGTTGGTCAGACATCAATGCTGAATGTCCTCCATGGCCACACTCGAATCCTGACACAGTTGTTGTCGTTCATGGAGGGCATGTCAGCTACGATGTCTGACCAACATCGGATTATGCAGTCCATGGACTCATCACTGACGGCAGCAGTTTCCCTCCTGCAGTGGTCCGTCCCCCCTCCTTCGGACCCATCCACACCCCCCCTCTCCCATACCTGTCCAAGGCCCACGCAGAAAGACACGATCACGCACACCAACGGACACAGGCAGCACACCCCCACAAAAGTCGAAGCGCACACCTCCTGGCATGCACACTCAGGGTACTGCAGACACACCCACAGGGACTGGGGTTAGACCGCAGACACCCGGCCAGAGTCACAGTGCGCAACCCTCACAGCCCTCTCCCTCCACTCCAATTGTGTCCTTTGGTGTTGGGTTGGGCTGGCCGAACTGGCTGCAGTGTGCAGCGCTGAGTATGAATCCACCTTCAGTGCTGCACACTGCATTGAGTCAGATACATCCACCCCTGCATCCACCACACCTACCCTTACCACTCCTGTCCCTGTGGTGCCTAGTCCTGCCCCCGATGGTGCCCCCCCCAAGGGTCCACATCACATTGAGTACTCCATGTGCAAGCAAGTTGGGGTAGACGGCCTACCCAGCGTCCCTTAACAAGGACTAATTTCTGGACTGGCCATTGGCCTTATTTGAGCAGAGACTCGTTTCTGGACATCTTTTTTGTTTGCGCTGAATCAAGCCTTTTATTTTACGTTCAACACTATTGCATTTCAGGTACTTGATGTTGGTGATGAGGGACCTGCAGTTGGTGTCATGGTAATGTTTTGGGGTTCTGAAAGATGTTTTTTGTTGATGGTCCATGGTGAGTTGGACCATGGTATCTGTGTGCCATCACAATGTCTCCGCAATTAATCATTGGTTGTGTGTGTTCAGTTTGTCTACAGACATTGACCCACGGAGTGTTCCTTCCTCTGTGCCACCTGACATCTTTACTGCAGACAGTTGCACAATTGTTGTGCTGACATGTGTGCACATTTCCATTTTTTTGTTATTTTTGTTATTTGTTATTGCGGGTTTATATAGCGCCAAATCACCTGCAGGTCTCAGGGCGCTTTTGACCACAAGACATAACAACCGAGGTACTGAGAGAGGGTAGAGGGAGGGGCAGGATTTACGCTAGGCTGTGTGCTGTTCTGAAAAGGTTGGTTTTCAGGGCTTTCCTGAAACGGAGCAGGTTACCCTCCTTACGGAGTGCCTCAGGCAGGGCATTCCATAGGTTCGGTAGTACGACCGAGAAAGATCTCCCTCCCATTGTAGCCAGTTTGAAACGTGGGCAAACAAGGAGTTGGGCGTCTGAAGACCTAAGGTTTCTTTCCGGTCTATATATCTCAATCCGTTCCTTAATGTAGGCCGGGGCTTGCCCATAGATAGCTTTATGGGCTATACAGAGGCTTTTAAAGGTGGACCTCTGCCCGATTGGCAGCCAATGTAGACTCTTTAGTAATGGGGAGGCATGCGCTCTCCTCGGGAGATTAAAGATGAGCCTGGCGGCATCGTTTAGGACTACTTGAAGTCTGTTAATTAGCGTCTTTGGCAGGCCTAAGTAGAGCGCATTTCCATAGTCGAGTCTTGACACTATGGTGGCGGAAACCACTGTGCGAAGCATCGGCTCGGAGAGGAGAGGAACTAGTTTGCGCAACTGTCTTAAAAGGCCAGTGCAGGTACCAACCACGGTAGAAACCTGGTTGGTCATTAAAAGAGCACTGTCTAACTTAATGCCAAGACTTTTGACTGTCGTAGCTGGCTGTGGAGTTGGGCCCAGCTCCTGAGGCCAGAACATGTCACTCCAAGAGGAGCACTTGGATGGTACTATCAGCACCTCTGTTTTTTCCGGGTTAATTTTTAGCTGGTTAGTAGCCATCCAGTGAACTGTGTATCTCAGTATGTCCTGGGCGTGTGACTGGGCTTGTACGGTGTCATCTATGCCCAACAGCAGCTGTGTGTCGTCGGCATAGTTGAACACCCAACAGCCCATCCCCGCTAGTGTGTTAATCAGAGGCTGCAGATATAGATTAAACAGGAGTGGGGATAGTACTGAACCCTGGGGGACACCACAGGTCAGACCTCCCACTCCTGATATGCTGTCTCCCATCTGGATTCTCTGGGTTCTCCCAGATAAAAATGACTCCAGCCACCGAAGAGCTGAGCCCTGAATCCCAATCCCAGCCAGCCTGTCCAGTAGAAGGGTATGGCTGACAGTATCGAACGCCGCTGATAGGTCTAACAAAATCAGGGCGCTCGGTCTCTTACTGTCAGCCATCCTTCTGAGCTCGTCCAGCACCGAGAGCATGACAAGCTCGGTGCTGTGATGTGCGCGGAACCCTGCCTGCCTCTCATGGAGTAGATGGTTAGACTCCAGGAAGCTTGACAGAGATTTTAGCACATGTTGCTCATGTGCTCATGTTGCTTGAGGAGGGTTCCCTTCAACAATGGCCATGCCTGCTCACAGATGTCTAATGCTCATTCGTCTGTGCCATGCTTGCAACTCACTGTGCTTGCGTTTTGAGTATGTACAAATGCCTTCATGGACACATTCACCCTTTTCACCACTATGCATGTGTGTAATCACAGCCTACTCTATGTTGGGAATTGTTATGCAGGGTATCTGGGCACATGACTCACAATTTTGTTTCTTGTATCTGTGATTTTCAACCCTATTCCTTCCATGAGAGACTACATCTTGGTGGTCTGACCAGCACCTGGACATTCATATCAGTCCTGGGATGTGCGTGACAGTGTGTGTTCCTTTTTGCTCTCTTTGTTTGGTAGGCTGTTACATGAGTGTACACTATTGTGTCATGATGGTAGGGTGTTTATTTCGCCTACAGCCTCCATGGGTGGGTATGCATGTGTAATTTGACATCATCACCCACATGTGATGTGTCACGCAGTGTGTGAAAGTAATCCATCCTCCAGGGAGTGGGACACTGCTATTAGTGATGTGTTGCTATGGCACTATCATTATGGTCACAAGTTAGGGATGTGCACATACCCCAATGTAGTTGTGGTATGCTGATGATGATGTGCCCCCATACTGTTGGGCACTGCTGGGAGTCATATCCACCTACCCCTCATATGTCTGGGCACTGCTGGGAGTCCTCTGCACCCACCACTCATATGTCTGGGCACTGCTGGGAGTCATATCCACCCACCCCTCATATGTCTGGGCACTGCTGGGAGTCCTCTGCACCCAGCCCTCATATGTCTGGGCACTGCTGTGAGTCCTCTGCACCCACCACTCATATGTCTGGGCACTGCTGGGAGTCATATCCACCCACCCCTCTTATGTCTGGGCACTGCTGGGAGTCCTCTGCACCCACCCCCATACTGTTGGGCACTGCTGGGAGTCATATCCACCCACCTCTCATATGTCTGGGCACTGCTGGGAGTCCTATGCACCCACCACTCATATGTCTGGGCACTGCTGGGAGTCCTCTGCACCCACCCCCTACTTTTGGGCACTGCTGGGAGTCATATCCACCCACCCCTCATATGTCTGGGCACTGCTGGGAGTCATATCCACCCACCCCTCATATGTCTGGGCACTGCTGTGAGTCCTCTGCACCCACCACTCATATGTCTGGGCACTGCTGGAGTCCTCTGCACCCACCACACATATGTCTGGGCATTGCTGGGAGTCCTCTGCACCCACCACTCATATGTCTGGACACTGCCGGGAGTCCTCTGCACCCACCCCCATACTGTTGGGCACTGCTGGGAGTCATATCCACCCACCCCTCATATGTCTGGGCACTTCTGGGAGTCCTCTGCACCCCCACCCATATGCCTGGGCACTGCTGGGAGTCATCTGCACCCACCCCTCATATGTCTGGACACTGCTGGGAGCCCTCTGCACCCACCCCCATACTGATGGGCACTGCTGGGGGTCATATCAACCCACCACTCATATGTCTGGGCACTGCTGGGAGTCCTCTGCACCCACCCCTCATATGTCTGGGCACTGCTGGGAGTCAAATCCACCCACCCCTCATATGTCTGGGCACTGCTGGGAGTCCTGTGCACCCACCCCCATACTGTTGGGCACTGCTGGGAGTCATGTCCACCCACCCCTCATATGTCTGGGCACTGCTGGGAGTCATATCCACCCACCTCTCATATATCTGGGCACTGCTGTGAGTCCCCTGCACCCACCGCTCATATGTCTGGGCACTGCTGGGAGTCCTCTGCACCCACCCCATACTGTTGGGTACTGCTGGGAGTCCTAAGCACCCACCACTCATATGTCTGGGCACTGCTGGGAGTCCTCTGCACCCACCACTCATATGTCTGGGCACTGCTGGGAATCCTCTGCACCCACCACTCATACGTCTGGGCACTGCCGGGAGTCCTCTGCACCCATCCCCATACTGTTGGGCACTGCTGGGAGTCATATCCACCCACCCCTCATATGTCTGGGCACTGCTGGGACTCCTCTGCACCCACCACTCATATGTCTGGGCACTGCTGGGAGTCCTCTGCGCCCACCCCCATACTGTTGGGCACTGCTGGGAGTCATATCCCCCACCCCTCATATGTCTGGGCACTGCTGGGAGTCATATCCACCCACCCCTCATATGTCTGGGCACTGCTGGGAGTCATATCCACCCACCCCTCATATGTCTGGGTACTGCTGGGAGTCCTCCGCACCCACCCCATACTGCTGGGCACTGCTGGGAGTCATATCCACCCACCCCTCATATGTCTGGGCACTGCTGGGAGTCCTCTGCACCCACCACACAAATGTCTTGGCACTGCTGGGAGTCCTCTGCACCCACCACTCATATGTCTGGGCACTGCTGGGAGTCATATCCACCCACCCCTCATATGTCTGGGCACTGCTGGGAGTCATATCCACTCACCCCTCATATGTCTGGGCACTGCTGGAAGACCTCTGCACCTACCCCCATACTGTTGGGCACTGCTGGGAGTCATATCCACCCACCCCTCATATGTCTGGGCACCGCTGGGAGTCATATCCACCCACCCCCCATATGTCTGGGCACTGCTGGGAGTCAGATCCACCCACCCCCATACTGCTTGCCACATTGGGTTGATGGTGTGTGTGTGCCTCCTATCACTATTGTGATGGTGCTGTACGCGAGCGCGTGAGACGCACCGTACCCCAACATTCCTGGTGTGTGTGCGCATTGTATCACTATTGCCATGGTGCCATACGCGAGCGCGTGAATCGCACCGTACCCCAACATTCATGGCGTGTGTGCGCATCATATCACTATTGTCATGGTGCCATACGCGAGCGTGTGAAACGCACCATACCCCAACATTCATGGCGTGTGTGCGTATCATGTCACTATTGCAATGGTGCTATACGCAAGCGTGTAAGATGCACCGTACAAGTACACTTCCGTTGTTGCAGTACCTTGTTCTCACCATATGCGCCATCGTCGGTTTCTGTGCACCAGGTCGTAGGCGTACAGGACTGGGATGACACGGACGATGGGGTTCATGGCGTGTATGTCGCGTACCGGGGATGCGGTTCAGGTCGGACTCTGCTTTTACAGACATTTTGAGCTCTCATAGGAAAAGGGTCTTACGGAGTGTCGCAGAGACGAATCGTACTTGCTGGGCCGGATACTGCTGCTTCGTTACGAACGGGCGTCGCGTAATGCCTCTTCCGGATACAAATCGTACGTATATTTCAGACGTATTGTTTTTAGTACGCATCGTACGGAGATCTGCGTTGGATCCAAATTGTACTTCATCGTACGTACGGTGACGTTTCAGGGTACGATTCGTACAAGAAATATGCTCCATACGGCTATTCGTAGCGGATTTTACCAAATCGGAATCGGCCCCCATATGTAAGGGGTATGGATACTAAATAGCCAATACACCCCAAGATAACGTTTTTTTGAACATTCTTCTAGGTAGTTTTAATCATCGTTTTTGTGTTGAGAGGATCCCCATCCAAATGGGGATTGAGGGTGTAATTTAATCCCCACAATTTTTTTTTAAACTATAGTTTTTTCGCTCCATCAACTGACGTTGGTTTGCATCTTGATGTAGATGTGGCCCTATGATGAAGCCTGACACTATCTAGTGTGTGAGGGCAGTATTAAAAACCATCTGTTTTTCCAAAACACGGAAAAAAGCAGCACCCAGGGACAGATTTGTCTCATAAAAATTGCCCTTTCGATTTTCCTTTGTGTGTGTATAGGATGAGTAGGGAGACAGAAGGGAAAGGAAGATAGTCTCTTGTCCCCACCTGAAAGGGATATTGTGTGTATAAAAGTCACTTGTGCTCACAGATAACACCATTTGATTCTGGGAGTGCTTTAGGCTCTCACGCTGATGCGCACAGTTGGAAAGTCACTTGTGTTCGCAGCTGACATCATTGGATTCCGGGGATGTATCAGTCTCTCAAGCTGATGCACACAACCATTACTAGTGGAGACCATTTCTGGGAGAGTCTGAGAATACTTTAGGAAAATCTGACATGTGGCACCGGGTTTTGTGCATACTTCACAACAAGAAAATGAGACGTTCTACAAGTAGACTAATTACCACCATATATTTTCATGATATATTCTTCTATTTTATTTTTTTGACACTGTTGTATTCGAATATTTTTTCATCTTTTTATCTTTTTTTCTTTTTACAAACATAGAATAAGTGACTTTTCATACAAGTATGATTGTGTAAATGAATAAAATATAAGTGCATACAAAATACACAAATTCATTACATTAAACAATTCTTCGAATACAGAACCAAAATCCCATTCAACGCGTTTTGGCGTGTGCCTTCCTCAGGAATTCTGTATTTTTTTCGCAATAGCTGTTACTGAAATAGAGTCCAGATGAACTGACTTTGCTACACGGATAATGTGGGATCCGTGGTTCCCGCGGTCTCTCATAAATAAAGCTCACTGAAGATGAGTACGTAATGGGGAAATTTCAAAGTCTTCTCTTTACGTCCTCCCAGTTAAAAATTCAATGGATTAGACAAGGTACTGTGGAGGTAGTTTTATGCCCGCTGGTACCAACAAAAAACTGTGCTTAATTTATTGTCACGTCGAGATTTGTACAAAGAGCTCTTCTAATCTTCTACGTTTACAGTCATTCTCCATGTACTGATGTATCTTCTATCTCGTGATCTTGTGCATATACGGGACACCTTCCAACTGGTCAGTCATGTCTGAGAATACAACATCTCTCAATTCTGCATATTTATGTACAGATTTTGGTTCTTTATTTGTAATTCATGTCACACTTCTATTGTTATGTGTGCAACTCCTGTATAGAAATGAGTGGTGTTTGAACTTTGAACAGTTGTGATCTGAAGTCCCACAAAGAACTCAGTGTAGTAGAAGCATTTTCTGTGTATAATGCAGAATGTTACTGCACCTCCGTTCTTTCTTTTATTCTCCTGGTGAACCACCCCTTCGTTGGCTAAAATGGAAGAAAGTTTTTGCACTTTACTCTCATGAATGTGGCACTTCTCAGTGCAGAGAGAAAAACTTCTTTGTTCATTCATTGCTTGGGTTCAGAAGGTCAAGAGGTGTTGAACATCTCCCTGACCTTTCAGGCAACGGTTTTTGCACTTTGAATTATTATGAAGTTTGTATCAGAAACATTGATTTGTACTACCTTCTCAAGGTTAGTACTGTTCTTAAACAGTATCATTTCGGGAGGAGAATGCAAAGGCAGTATAGCGATATATCCCTGTATTTTGTTAGTTGGCATCCACATGCAATTTTGGGGTGTCTTTAGAGGAACGTTTTTGAGATCAAATGAAGTCAGATTAAATTCTTGAGAAACCTAAAGATAGTTTATAGCAAAAGGATAATCCTTCATTGCAGGAGGTTCTCACAATACTTAAAATGCATGAACACTCGAAAGCTTGTGTTGATGCGATATACAAAGATGGGTCTTTGGGAAAAAATGTTTGGGATGCTTTCACAGACATAAGTGAAAAATTCGCTAAGTGTAGTGTAATACCACCACAGTGCCTAAGTCCTGCTATCTTAGAAGGTTTCAGGTAAATATTTTAGGTATGGCAGCTTGGGGCATTTTGCAAATTTTAAAGAGTGTCCAAGGTGGAAGGCCATTTGCAGTGTCTGCAGAAAAAAATGTCATTTTTGAATATGCTGTAAATCAGGCAAAGAACTGAAGAAAGTCAGAGAGGTGGATATATATGAGGAGGTGGTTGAGGAAGTTAACATTCTCCAGATCACAGAACATGCTCGCGAAGGACCACTTAAAACTGTAATGATCAATGATGCGCCTGTGGACATGCTTTTTGATTCTGGTGCTAAGAATACTCTCATCCATAAAATATTTTATGAGCAGCACATGTGGATTAAGGTTGTGTTGTTAAAATCCGATATATAGACAAAAGTCTATAGGGGTGACACCATTGATCTTATGTTTTTTTTTTGGAGAGTACGATTAAAATTCAAAGAAACAACTACTCCTGGGAAAATATATGTGTCAATGAAGGAAGACTCTCTGATTAGCTGGTTCCACCAACATAATTTACATTTATATTTGGATCCCAATGAATATCCTTCTGTGTGGTTGAAGGAAATACCACCTGTCAGGTTGGTGGGGGAGGAAGGGAAGTTTGGATCAGAGAGCTTCCTGAAGTGTTTGTTAGAAATTGGGCTGTCTCAAAAACTAAATGAACCAGATAAAGCTCAACTTGGGTATCACTCCCAAGGTCGCAAAAGTTAGAAATGGGCCTTTGTTGGTAAAGAAAAGCATGAGAGTGGAGCTGGATAAACTTTTGGTGAATGGGATTAATCCGGAAGTGGAAGGTTGTTATGGTTCGGAAGGCCAATGGAGAGGCCAGACTATGCATTGATTTCAGAGAGCTCAACAAAGCGGTGGTGGTTGAACACTATCCGCTTCCCAACATAAGTGAAAGGCTGTGCGCTCTTGAGGGTGCCAAGCTCCAAATCTGGGAAGCTTTAATCCTACAAAATTGTCTTTTGTGATGACAGATTCCAGCTCGAAAGGGTTAGGAGCTGTATTTGTGCGAAAAGTAGATGTTATGGAGAAGACCATTTATTTATCTCTAGACCATTGAGAGTGGCTGAATGTAATTATTTGGTTGTGGAGAGGAAACCTTAGGTGTTTAACACCTTTGCTGTGGCGGCAATTCCACCACAGTGCGACAGAGCGGTTCCGTCGCGGCCCCGCCCGCTCAGTAGAATGGGCCGCGCAGGCGCAAAATCAGCTCCGCGCAGGCGCGCCGAGTGGGCCGTGACGCACCGCTCCGTCACCAGCACAGCGCGACCGAGACTGGTGACGGAGCGGTTCCGTCACCAGCATGGAAGGGGTTAATGGACTGTGCGCAAGGACATTTTTGTGGGGCAGTAGATTTGAGGTGTTGACTGCAGATAAGATGTTAAAAGAAGTTTTGACCAAGTAAGGCATTGACTTTTTTTGTGTTGTATCGGATAAGAAAATGGGTGGGGGCATTGCAGGAGTTTAATTTTACGGTTTTTTTGCTTACCCGGTTCTAATGATGTTTTGGCTGATTGCCTTTCCTGACTGGATAGTACTGAAACTGATGTACCTGAGGAAGGTCACTGGTTTGGTAGTGAAGAGTTTGAGGAGGAGGTCAGTGTCTGCTTGATCAGTGAGGGTTTGATTTCTGAGAGTGAATGTAGAATGTTTAACTAATGATCATGAGTTGCAACAGGTGATATGAAGGTTCTAAGTAGCTTGGTAAGAAGGATTGTGAGGGTGAAATGAAAGGATATTGGCCAGTCAGGGAGGAGTAGGCTGTTGTTGATGGTCTTCTTATGCGGGGTAGCAAATTGGATTCCCCTTGACGTCTGAGGGACAAATTGGTGAGTAATGCTCATGCTAGTCACATGGGTATTTCCAAAACGAAATAAAGAATCAGAGTAGCCTATTGGTGGCTGGCCATGGATATACATATTGAGAGAATGGTTCAAGATTGTGCGCAATAGTTGTGCAGTGATAAGAATTTGAGGTGCAGGATGAAACCTATGTTAATACGGGAGCAAGCCAGAGGTCCACAGTCAGACATTACAGTTGACATTTTAGGTCTAGTCAGGTTAAAATCTCAGGACCGGTACATAGTGGTGTGTCTTGATATTTGTTTCAGATAACCTGAAATCAAGGTTGTTAATTTTGTTGAGCCAGTGGTGGTTATTGAATTCTTGGATGAACTCTTTGAACTGGAGGATTTTCCGTTGTCCATTTCATCAGATAATGGGTTCCAGTTCACCTCTAGGGCAGTAGAAGAGTTTCTCAGAGAGAGAGAGAGATATCAAACATAATAAAGCGGTGTTGTACAACCCAGAGAGTAATGGTGTAGTGGGAAGATTTGTAAAGGTACTTAAAGAGACATTACAATTTGCTGTTGTATCTGGAGGATATTGGGAAGTAGCTGTAAGGAACAAGGTATGAGAATACAGATTCTACGCCACATTCCTCTACTGGTGTGGCTCTTTTTCGTTTCTTCAAAGGCAGGGTGGAGAATACTGAAGTGAATCACTTGTGGATCACTGCAAAAAGTGTTGTGGATGATGCTATGGGTAGCACAGAAGGGTGGAGAGAGAGAGAGGGCGAAGATGGAAAAAAGGAAAGTGTTCCAGGCAGAAAGAAAGGCAGTGAACAAGACTATAGCGAGTGTGGGTGATTGGGTCAGGATCAAGTCACCAAGGAGAGATGGGAATCATAAAATTTGGAACCTTAATAGAGTTGCCAAGTGTCAATCAAGTGGGGATTGTGGAACAAATACATCTGTTGTGCCAGAGGGCAGTAGGCCTCTTTATCCAAGAAGGATTCCACTTCGATCATAAGACAAAGTGTAGTAAAAAAATGTCAGCATTTTCTGCTTATCTTGCCGTTTTTGTATCCCTTTTGTATGTATCCAAATTGTTGGGTTAATAGGAGGGAAGTGATGTGGTGTTCTGTACTTATCTTTAATGTAGTAGTGTTGGTATCCAAGTGATGATGTAAGGGATCAGAATGTGGGTCGTTGCTATGTTGAAATATGAATTTCTGAGAAAGTGTCAGTTGGACCTGGCTTACTGGTGGATGGGGTCTCTGTTACTGTGGTACCTAATAAACGGGCATCTATCACAGCTTCAGAGGAGTCTGGCTTATTTCAAGGAAGGAGTTCACCTTCATAGTGCACTATACAAAAATAATTTTCATTTTTTTTTGTCATTTAACGCAGCCGTGCATATATGTAATCCTTTTCAAGGTACATCCATAACAAACTACGTGTGATAGACTTCTTATAGAACCAGAAATGGAAAAAAACAAACCTAATTAATCTTTTATACAATGTACGAAAATTGTTGAAAAATAATTACATTAAAAAAAAATACTATTTTCAAATATGCCAAAGTCTAGAACTTGTTCGAGCTAAACTTTGTAGTTTTACAGCAGAACTTCTACCTCTAGGCCTTTCGGCTCACCCTCTGACATTTCCCCTGCCAGAATGACGGAACAACTCTCTCCGTTTTTGGGGGCATATTACCAAGCAATAGCGATAATTATCGCTATTGCTTGGTTAGAGACAAAAATTTACCGCAGCGCTGCGGCGATTTTTATCGCAGATAAACCTTGGTATTACCAAGGTTTATCGCAAATGCGATAAAAAACGGCCGCAATGCATGAATATAGCTGAAAAGTCAGCGATATTCATGCATTACCGAGCTAATGCTCTTAGCCATGTTATCCACCTCCCATTGGATAACATGGCTAAGAACTGCTCAGGGCAGGTGTTAGCTTTTGGAGATATTCGCCTCCAAAAGTTGGTAATAGGAGATAGCGATGTTAGCGACTGTTTCCAGTCGCTAACATCTTGGCACGCCCACTTTGCATGTCATTAGTGATAAATATCACTGACATGCAAAGTGGGGCCCAAGATGGTCGCTATCTCCTACTAGCTGTCGCTAACTGGTGTTAGCAACAGCTAGGTAATAGGGAGATAATTTTATCTCCGCTTTCTTGGCTTTTAAAGCCAAAAAAGCGGAGATAAACCCCCTTGATAATATGCCCCTTGGTTTCTAATATGATTGCCCTATTTAACCAATTTATCACACAAGAAGTGATAATAGAGCAATGGCAATCTACCACTATCAAACCCCTTTTGAAGAAACCTTCCTTTTCACACAAAAACTCTGTTATGAAATAGTACATAGGTGTCCAGTGCCCTGTGCACTCTAAACCACCAGTTAGCTTCCTGGGGTTACCAAAATACATTAAAGATAATTGTGAGGCACCATACAAAAATTAACCTTGATCAATCTAGTATTATGACAACAATCGTATTTATTCATATAGAAATATATTTTCTCTTTACTATTTAACATTGATTACAAAGATCCTTTATAAGGTGAAATCTACATCATTGTTTAGCTAAAAATACTCACCAAAATATTTGGTAATATATAACATATGTTATTATAAAGCGAATTCAGCCAACACTTGTTTCGCAGCTCAAAACCTGCTGTCTTAAAGCTGAATACCAAAAGAGCAAACCAAAAACAAATGTAAATACAGTGCATAGAACACAATCAACCATCATTGCATTTAATAAGATTAATGTCTTCCTTACATTTATTCATGTTTAGACTGAAAACTACTTCACAGCTTTTCTTTCAGTGTTTGTACTGCCACCCAGACAAAACCTAGAGCATTGTGAAGTGTTAAAACCTGTTAAAACCTGTGCTTTCAAAAATCCAGAGTCAGCTGCCCAACCCGCAGTTAAGCCACTACAAGTGTTATACTGGCAAAATAGCAGGCAACACAGTTTAAACGCGAAACACCGTCTAATGTTTGATTTTAAACATCTTAATTGATAACTTTTAGTTATCAAGTCAATTTCAAAAACATTTTCTTAAACATTTTGTCATGGGAAAAAGATTAAAGCCATTTCATTTTAAACACTCTCCTAGGAGTCAACTCACTAATATCACATACTTTTTTTTAAGCAGTGGACTAAAGTCATGGCCTCAACAACTTTTGAATGCTTAAAATTCGTAAACCCTTCGTGATAATATTACATAAATCCCAATTCTGAAATTGGAGTTTCTGCACAGGATTATCAGATGTGCTTTTCCCCCGAAATTATATCCCCTGTGTAAATCTCGAAGTGAGTGGAGAAGTGTGTCTGGAGTAAGACAAAAACCTGTAGAAATTAATGTGCTAGCTACAGAGAAAAATGTGAATTATGTCAGGGTAATTTGCATAATTTCTGGAATTTCACGTTATGCTTGTGATGCAAAATTCCTGAAATTGCATGCTTAAAATTCGTAAACCCTCTGTGATAATATTGCATAAATCCTAATTCTGAAATTGGAGTTTCTGCACAGGATTATGAGATGTGCTTTTCCCCCGAAATTATTTCTCCTGTGAAAACCTCCAAGTGAGTGAAAAAGTGTTTCTGGAGTAAGACAAAAACCTGTAGAAATTAATGTGCTAGCTACAGAGAAAAATGTGAATTATGTCAGGGTAATTTGCATAATTTCTGGAATTTCACGTTATGCTTGTGATGCAAAATTCCTGAAATTGCATGCTTAAAATTCGTAAACCCTCTGTGATAATATTACATAAATCCTAATTCTGAAATTGGAGTTTCTGCACAGGATTATGAGATGTGCTTTTCCCCCGAAATTATTTCTCCTGTGAAAACCTCCAAGTGAGTGAAAAAGTGTTTCTGGAGTAAGACAAAAACCTGTAGAAATGAATGTGCTAACTACAGAGAAAAATGTCAATTATGCCAGGGTAATTTGCATAATTTCTGGAATTTCACGCTATGCTTCTGATGCAAAATTCCTGAAATTAAGTCATTATTCTATGTTGCATTAGTACCACAGTTTATGGCAAAATTATAGCACGAAGTATGGGAACAACATGAACAACTAGAACATAGGTCGCTGTTGTTCACTGCTAGCACAATTGTTAAGCGCAAAATGCGTTCTTATCTTATGCAATGTTTATGTGAGGATGCATTTCATGGTAAAATATATTGTTAGATGACAATTTTTTTTCACTTAATCAGGTGGCATTTTGCATAATTTTACCAAAAATTCTCGTAATTAAACGAAAGCGCACTACTCGAATTTCGCAGACCCTCATGCTAACACCAACTTCCAAGTTAATTACTCACTTTTCTACTTCATATATCGTAATCTTTATTGAAAAAGACTCCTAATTGGTAATTCCTTCCTTACAGGTTGCACTCAATTACTATTTCGAACACTTTTTCTTATTCACAACTAAATACAAATATGGCGACAAATTTAGAAAGAGATAACGCTGCCGCAGCATCAATGTAGTGTTTTTAGCGCAATATTTAAAAAGTGACGCTAGAGCCCTTTAGCGTCACTTTTTCACTGCTAGCGCCTATTATTTTAATGCCAGATCTGGTAGCGTCACTTTTTGGTAATGATATGCGAGGAAGGCATTCACTCAGAAAAACCATTGCAAAACTGAAGTTGCCATATGTACAAGGATCTTTGGAAATGGCGCTATTTTGGAAAAACAGGTGCTGAGTTCCGTTAGCGGCTGTTTCTTACCGCCAAGGAAAAGCAGACCTTAAAAATTACTCATATACACTGGTTTAAAAGTAGAACATACCAAAATCACTTTGGCAAGGTCAACTACGTCATGGAACTACTACTATTGCAGCTTGGAGCACCAAGGAGACCACCACCACCACCACAGAGGCAGGACAGGAGAAGGGAGCAGACATACAGCCTGAGGATACCGCTCATTGACCTCAGGGAGGAGGAGGTCATTGCCCATTGCAAGCTGAGTGGGGAGTCCATTGTCCATCTCCTGCACCAGATTGCACCAAGGCTGCAGCTAACATCACAGTGCTGCATCAACATACCTCCGCAGGCCAAGCTACTGGCTGTCCTGCACATGCTAGCATCTGGAACTTTTCAACCCACCACAGCCAGAGTGTCAGGAGTATCCCAGGCATCCTTCTTACGGTTCCTCCCCACCGTCCTAGATGCCATTGATCCAGCAGTTCAACAACAACAGATACTCCACTACCATCTACTCACCTGGACCCATAAACTCACAGTGCGTAAAACCGCTGGTCGGTCAAGTTTGTAATTCCACAGTGTTCAAGATTAGTTATTTAATATTCCTAACTAACCTTTCACTGATCAAACAGTTCTTCCCTCTGGTCAATGGACCATTAGTTGAACTAGTCGATGGTGAAAATTAAATTAAAACTAACTATACTTTTATTCAATGTAAATAACCACAGACTCAGGAAAGTTTTAAATCTTTATCTAAATGAATGCATGTGAACCATTCCAAAATACAGTGCAGTCACCTTCATTTATAGGAGAAAAATTCAATTTATAAACACCAAGTATATACTTCGGACTCATACAATAATCAATGCTCAGAAAGGGAGAGGAGAAAGAGAAAAGGACATCAACAAACAACAGGAAAATATAGTTACCAAGGATGGTGTGAAAGACCAACCCCTTGGCCAAAGGGCTGGTGAGGGTCCCCCAGGATAGGACCGGAGACAAAGACTCCAGGACAGGATTCAGGACAGGATGACCTCTCTACAATACTGACGATTGCGCTGCACCTCTCTCTGACACTCTCTTCCTCCTCGAGATTCTTCTGGGATCCTCTGATCTAACCCAATTAAATCAGGATAGAAGGTTCCAGTTCAGGTTCTGCATTCGGTTCAGCATCTCACAGCATCTCTCCTAGCAACACCATCTCCCGCAATCTCTGCAATTCTTCATCCACAGCGTTCCGTTCTGAGCTCTCCTCTAACTAACTAATGCTATCTTAGTTATACCTTTCGTTCTGCATGTTCCACCCATTAATGTTTCAATATCGTAAAAGTACGAAATCAGATTGGTCTGGCAAGAGAGGAAGCTCCATCACACCATGCTTACATATCATTATAATCAGTTAAACTATTGTTTGTAAACCCATCCCCTTAATTTTTATTCATACATTTAGTTCTCACACGTCTTTTAGTTTACTTTGCAACATTTTGATAACATTCTGAATACGAGTCTTCATCGTTGAACTCTTCACCATCCCTTCTCCTGGTATAACACTCTTCTTTTGGCTCCAGTTCAACTGCTCAGTCATGACCTTCATGGCTTCCCTCAGTGGGCATGCGCGGAGTTCGCATCACTCGGCTTAATCCAGTTATACGAGGGAGGCCCTAATACGCACTAATGATAAAGTCAGAAAGACAAATATTAATTTCACAAATAAAGTGGTCGCACTGTATACCACCCACCTCTACTCTATTCCCCTTTACTTATTAATACTTTTCCTGCATTTGCATTAGTAAAATTGTTTTCATTTCTGTAATGTTGGGCCTCAAGCCCACATGGTGAGGAGTAAATGAAACAGACACCAGGAGTATGCTATAGTAACTGGCCATGAGCACGTGCACTCGGGCCCTTTTATTGGCAGGCTCACGTCATGCGTGACGCTTGTGATGGATGCATGTCGGCGTGCAAGTGTGCCCACCCTCGAGGGAGTGGCTGGCATGACAACTTCCTGCGGGACACTAGAACGTGTCTCACAGGATACTACATTCCTCCCCAACTTTATTGAGGAACAAACAAAAACATTAGTCCAACCTGTGGGGATAAAACAAAACAGTTAACTAGTTACCACCGGGTCCATCAGTCTCTAGAGTCAGGTGGCAGGACGGCAGCAGACCTGGATTGGTGACTTGGCTTGCAGCAGAACCTTCTCGGCAGGCACCCGTAGTTTAACCTGAGGGCTTCAGGACACGACCGCTGGCTGGGAGACGTCGTCTGCATGCCGACAGTTCGTTAACGGTGATATGTCTTGCTGCCTTGCCTGGTTTCCACTTTGCTGACGTCCGTGATGGTCCGTGGTGGGTTCTAACAGTTCATTGTAGTGAGCTGCGTCATAAAAATGGATGGAGTCCTACAGGGGAGTTCGCAGAGGTGTGGCTGGGCTGACTGTCATTGTTGAACGGCTTGGCTGTGACCGGAAACCTGTCGGTGAAAGTCTCTACTCTCTCTCCCGCCTGGGGAGGCCCGTTGTCGGGGTTGCTGCGGGACTGTAGGAGGGCTGCGCTGAGGGGTGCTAGTGTGCCATCTGGTGGCAGCTGCAGGACCACTGCGGAGCCGTTACTTAGTCAACGCCCAACTCCCACGGGTGGATGAGTCGTGGACAAGACTTGCCTTTGCTGCTTCGGTTTCGGTGTATGCCAAGTTCACAGGTGGCCTCTGGTTTCTTTTGTCTGCTGGTGTGGCGACGGTGCAGGACTCCAGTCCGCCGATCTTCTGGGAGTGGCGATGTTTGACGCAGGTGATGATGGCTGTCCTGATGGCGGTTGCCAGCCATGTGGTGACTTGGGATGACAGGTGGTGGCTGGGTGGGAGTGTTGGGATGTCCGGGGGGGAACTTGGCAGCCATGTGCCTCCGCTTTGCTGATGTTGACCTTAGTTGGCGGCTTGACACGTAGAGTGTTCGGTTCCTCTCTTGCCTTGGTGGGGCCACTGCCGACTCCATCTTGAGGCGATGAGAGGGCGGGCGCTCAGTGCCGGTCTTCGCCCATGGCATCTGCGGACAGGAGCAGGGGTGCCGACTGACTCAGACTGCCGACGCTCGGGGACGGACGGTCGCCTGGTGAAGCATTGGGATGAGACGTGGACTGCGCTTGCTGCGGCTTATGTTTGGTTCATCCGTGAGGCTGTGTCCTGGGACGTTGGTCCGTCGCCTGGGGAAGCGTTGGGATGAGACGTGGACTGCGCTTGCTGCGGCTTATGTTTGGTTCATCCGTGAGGCTGTGTCCTGGGACGTTGGCCCGTCGCCTGGGGAAGCTTTGGGATGAGACGTGGACTGCGCTTGCTGCGGCTTATGTTTGGTTCATCCGTGAGGCTGTGTCCTGGGACGTTGGTCCGTCGCCTGGGGAAGCGTTGGGATGAGACGTGGACTGCGCTTGCTGCGGCTTACGTTTGGTTTATCCGTGGGGCTGTATCCTGGGACGTCGGTCCGTCTTGGTGGCTGTCTGGCGTGTCAGGGTGTGCTTCTTGGCTGGCTGTGAGTCCTCGGTCTTCTCCCTTTGTTGGCTTGTTCAGCCCACCTGTGCTCATCCGGTCTTCGGGGTGACAGAGCTGTCACTCTTCTTCTTTTCTTCGAGGGCGTTGCGTTTGGATCTCGAGGCGGCACTGTCGTGGCGCCGGCTTCTGCCTTTGCTCTGGCGTGCTTGTCGGGACTAGTCACTTGGTGACGTGTTTCTTGCTTGTTGGGCGACGTGACGTCCGGTCTTGTGTCGCTGTTCGTTGGAGAACATGGTGCTGTGGCAGCCTGCCACGTGGGGTGTGCGACTCCTCTCTTGCCTGTCGTGGGTCAGTGCCGACTCCGTCTGGAGGCAGTGCGAGGGAGGACACTGTTGGTGGTCTTCGGCCTACTGTAGGGCTTCGCTGTGAAGGTGGAGATGTGTGTGCTCTCCAACCTGCGTTCAGCAGTGTTTCTGTGTGGAGGGGTTTTCCTGGGTGCTGACTGTGCTGTCAGGTTCACAGGCACGACCTACTGCGTGCTTCTGGCTTTGCGTGGTCTTGCGTCTTCATGCCGTCCGTGACCCCTGGGATTGTCACTTGGTTCCGTTGCGGTGATTCTGCGTTGGCGCGCTTTTGTCTGTGCTTTCCATGTGCTTTGCTATGTCTGGAGGGTTGTGCCACCGCTCCTGTGACTTTCGCTGGTGTTCCCGTGTGGGATATCGGCTTTGCGTTTTCTGTCTTGTTCTCGGTCTTGGACGCTTTCTTCTGGCACTTGGGGTGCCTGTGGTGTGATTGGCGGTTGTGCCGGTTCACCAGTGGGGGCAGGTGATGCGACCTCTTCACTGGCGGTGGCTTTGGACAGCCACGTGTGCGATGGGAGCTCTGCACCAGTCTTTCTTTTTTTTTCCATTGGCAGGGATAGTCACTTTGAGACGTTGGTGTCCTGTGGATCTTCTATCCGTGCTGGTGGTAGCGGTCATTGGCGTTGCTGCTTGTGTTTGGCTTTGTTTGTAGTGGTGGCTGTTCTCCACTCGGGGCGTGTGATGCAGTGTCCTTGCTGGCGGTGGCATCAGACAGTCACTGGGGGTGTGTAGCATGACACTTGCTGGCCATGGCATTGGTGCACCACTACTAGTGGCATGCTCCGCGCCCACTCCTTTATGCGCTTCTGGGGGGCTTGCTGCCTGTATATCATAGAGGTTCTTGACGCTCCTTGCGAGATTTGTCAGTCTCCCCCAGTGTTTGCAGAGGTGGCAGGCAGTGTCCTTTGCTTCCTTTCCACTTCCTGGGTGCTGTGTGCTCAGGCTGTGGTGCTTTGGGCCTCTTGGCATCCTCAGTTCTGCAGACCGCACTTTCATGGGTGCTGAGTTCTCCCTGTCTTTCTCTGTTCAAGTGCTGAGAGTTGGGGCAGGGAGACCTTCACAGTGGCGCTGGAGAGCTGTGTGTCATAGTCCCCTTGAGGCAGGTGCAGGGCCTAGGTCACCAGGCTGAGCAGCAGCTGTCACACCTTGCAGGTTGAGGGCAACTCCCCTTTGATGCAGTGGCGATGGAGATACAGGTTTTGTGTTTCCTGCGCCCTTCTGCCTGTACTTCACCTTCTTGGTCTCCCCACCGACATGGAAGCAGAGTTGAGGTAGGGAGTCACTAAGTTAGTGTTTGGGATTGTGGCTGCAATCCACTTTAGAATGTGTGCTCGGCATATATCAGGACAGGGCCTCCCTGCTTTCAATGTTTGAGTGCAGTTCCACTTATGTCCACTAGGTGGGAGTGCCTCGTTTCGTATATCCGACCAGCAGTTTTCTCCGTGATCTGCAGGCTTCTGGTGACACAGGAGTTGCCGGTACCGGGCCCTGTGATGCTTTGACTCGGTGTAGGAACTCAGGAGCTAGGTGGCGCTGCACCTGCCAGGTGCCACATCAGCTTAACTGTCTCTGCGGGACAGTTACCTCTGCACTTTCTTGAACCTGCCCGATGCTTCCTCTAGTCAAGGTGAGAGGGATTGGGGGTATGGGGTGGGGCTGCAGTTCACGTTTTTTTTTTCTCTCTGGGTGTCCCGAGTACAGCATGTGGAGCGCGACTGCTGCTTGACACTTCGTTGTTCTTATGGCAATCTTACGTGCTCAGTAGGATGCGGCTGACCAGGGTACAGTGAACCAAGCTGGTGTGAAGGTGTCGGCCCTTGCAGCGCCGGTGCGCCGGTACGGCCCAGGTCTGCGCTCGCTTCTATTTGCAGTTAGGGCTGCTGTACACCACACTTCCCTGTTAAGTGGTGCTTGCTTCTTTCTCCTATCGGCGCTTGGGGCTGATCAGTGGCGGCACCCCGCGCCCTATCTAGGCGCCGACTGTTAATTGAAGTCTAAGGCCGCGCGCCTCCCTCTGGACCGTACTGGTCGCTTGCGAAAGGTGGGGGGCACAGTAGGGCCTTCGCACATGGGCTGGGCGGCTCACAGCTTGCTGGCAGTGGCGGAGGCGCTTTGAGCATGAACATTGTGGCCTGTATTTCTCTGCGTCACAGCTCACTAATGCGCAGGCTTCACGTCAAGGTAACACAGCCTTGGTTACCTCTCTCGCTGCATGGGTGCGCACCAGGCTGGCGGATGACGGACTCTTCGCACTCACTGCATGTGCAGGGCGCCGCTTCGCACCAGTGCGGTTGGGCAGCTTTTGGACGGACACTGGTGCCTCGTAGACGGAGGAGGCACGGAGACACTCACCACCCTCCTTTCGGCGCCGCTTGGACTCCGGTCGTCACACTGCCTATTGCGGTGGGCGAAGGCACACTTTCCTTGCGGCAGCGACCTCCATGCTTAGGGGTCGTAGTGTTGGCAACATGGAGAGGTTCCCAGGGAGCTCTCGGGCTTTGGTTTTCTGTAGCGCCTCACCGTGAAATGATGTGGGCAGTTCTCGCCTCGTGGCGCTGCGTCCGCTCCCGAGGCAAACAGCCGTTCACCATCATCAAGGGCTGTGGGCAGTGGCCGGGGGTGTGCACAGCGGTGTGGCAGCCTGGCACCCTTTCCTCACTCTCAGGCCACAGTGTGCGGCCCGGCAGCTGCAGGGTCTCGCTGTGCGGTCAGACAGGTGCCGGTGCCTCAGTGTATATCCCTTTTCCTACCACAAAGCAGACGAAGCTGTCGTGCACGGGGGCTAGTACCCCCTCGTCGCCATTGTAATGTTGGGCCTCAAGCCCACATGGTGAGGAGTAAATGAAACAGACACCAGGAGTATGCTATAGTAACTGGCCATGAGCACGTGCACTCGGGCCCTTTTATTGGCAGGCTCACGTCATGCGTGTGTAAAAACCTGAGGCGGGTCGGGGGCAATCGATATTTGCCCGGCGGTATTGCCTCTGTGACCCTCTAGTTATTTAATCAATGAAGAGGCAGGCGCTGGAGACTGGAAAGCAGGAAACAAGGTTTTTATTCTCTCCGGAGGAGAACACAACGAAACGGACAGAAGGTATCGTTCTGAGGTGCTCTAGATACATTTCTGAGGCCTGGCCTCTTATACCCTGGTTTATGACTTTATTGTAAATTACACATTCATGTTAAAGCTTTGATGTATGGAAAAGACATTCCCGGAAATCCCTTTGGGCCCGTTCCCACACATATTTACAGTTGAAGTCCCCACCCTAGTCACAACAGGTGATGAGTATCACGCAGCTGGATATTCCGCCGATTCACGGAATGTGGGGGGGTTTTGATCGGATCTCATGGGGTGGGGGCTTTGATCAACCCGGGGATCCTTTGATGGGGGAAGCTTTCTATTGTACGGGGAGGGGCAAGGAATGGTATCGGCAGAGCTGGGTGTCGGTCTGGGAACGGGGAAGACAAAACGGGCACACAGGGAAAAAGGGGGTTTGCATCTAAGGGCCGGAGATCATGAAAGGGAAGCAGGGAGGTGTCGCGCTGGGAACAGGATGAGGGCCTGGGGCAGAGCAGCGCCGAAGAGGGGTTTATGACTCAAGGCAGGTGCAAGCAGGGGGTGGTCAGCGTGCAGGCTTAGTGAAGGCGAAGGGCTATGTCAGGGGCCAGCAGCATGCAAAAGGGTTCGCTCTGATCGGGGCATCTTAAAAAAATGGCGGGCGCGCACGAAAAAAGTGTGGCATCAGGGGAAGAGGCAAGATGGCGCAGATAATGTTCACCAAAACGTACTAATTTTCAACAGTCCTCCCTTTAACATATTCAAGACATCTTGCTGGTTCATTTTCTACTCGGTTCTATTGTGGTGGGCATGAGAAAGAAAACGGTAGGAACCCTAGAGGAAAAGAGTTGTAAACAATACATTTTAACATTTCTAGTTTTTAGGAGGTGGGCCTATTTGATAAACTTTGATCAATTTGTTTAGCAGGAAAGTCATAGGAATGCAATACAAAAACGATTCTGTAGCGAGAGCAGCAAGCATATTTCATACTGGCAGGTTATTACATATATATCAGGTTCGGATTGGAGCATGATCAATACGATGGCGGCTGGGAGAGAAATGAGGTCTAGCAGAAACGGCGATTGGGGATGTCAAATGTTCGAAGTTTAACGAGTTCTCATCATTCTTTGTTGCCTTTCGTTGGCGCTGTTGAGCACCGGCGGTGGAGCTACAAGTCCAGCTCTGTTCTAAGTTCTGCGTTGCAGGGCACGACCCTTTCCTCGCGTTTCTGGTCGGAAAGGTCCTTTTCACCCTGTGTCCTTTGAGGTGATTGTCAGAAAGTTCAGATGGAAGAAGAGCGTACAAAACAGTCCATAGGGTAGGTCAGAGGAAAAGGGGGATGGAGCAAGGCCAAATTAGGAACAAAACTAGGGAAACGAGAGACTTCAAATAGGCGGGCGTGTGACCGAATTCAGAGAGCGGGGACTTGTCGACAGACACTGGACATCGAGCAGGGGCATCAGGTCGACCCTTTCTTTTCATGTTGTCGAAAACAGTGCCTCGTCCTGCAGCTCTTTTCTGTCGTGGTCTCGCCTTGGCTAATGTCGCAGGTGTTCCTTAGTCTGTAGTCAGGCCTCGTGCTCCCACATCCGGTCCTTCTCTCCTCCAACAGCAGTACCCTTAAACAAGTTTGAAAAGACAGTCTTTAGAGAATTTGCAGATGAAGATAATCAAAAAGTCTATTTCTCTCCCAGCTCCAGGCAAAGAATAAAAAATGCCCGTTATATTAGTTTTCACAACTGGCATATGAATGACCGGTGACGGGCCTGTTGGATTTACTATGACTTTCCTTCACAATTATTTATTACAGTCACGACAGTTCATCTGATAGTGACCCACCTTCGTGAGACGAACCTGGCAAAGATATGCCGTTCTCTAGAGTTTTACATTTACAAAGGGTACTGTGAGTCGTCAACATAGTACTACACAGGTATTTTGCTGAGAGACGAACATGGCTAAACATTTCCTTTCTATCGATGCATCCTGCCTTTCAACTACTACGGGGTTCATTTCGATGATTTCTTTACCTTGGACTAGTCTGTTAACCTTGTAAAACATCACTCTGGATCCTACGTAACCTTTTACAGCCCGATTACTTAATTAGGAGGGACAGGGGTTTTATGGGGAACAACCAGGGACATAGGAAACTTGTGGTAAGGGCATAAATCGACCCATCTCTCACAACCGGAAATGAGGGGTAGTTTCATAATTCCAGTTTTTTGGGCGGCTGATACAGGGGGGTAACAGGGGTGATCATTTTTCTGGTTTGGGTATTGCGATAATTCGGGGAGGGGAGGGTCGCGTATTCTGAGGTCCTTGTTTTATACCATAGGAGCCGTCGACATGTAGTTCCCTTATTTCGGGCCAGATTAGGGAACCTCTGTCGTCTTACCTGTCCTTTCCCTTACTGCCCAACCTCGGTTCATTGACTTCTAGCGGAAAAGGAGAGGTAATGACACGGCCTCAGGGTGATTGTATTAAAGACAAGTTTTTGTGCAAATACTGACGGTATTTGAAGCCAATTAGGTGGTGTGCTAGGGGTGGCAATCTGCCAATTTCGGGGCTAATCACTCGGAAGAGTGGGAGTGCAAAAATAGAGGGAGAGAGGGAGAGAGAGAGAGAGAGAGAGAGAGAGAGAGAGAGAGAGAGAGAGAGAGAGAGTGCAACGGCAGGCTAAATAGTATACGTGCGACAGAGAGGGTGGCGGTGTATTCAAGAAAGGCTATTTAGTGCATTACACAGTAAAAGGGCATTCACGGGTCTGCGTTAGGATCTTGTAATCATGCAGTTTGAGCATTAGACAGGGTAGAGGGGACGTGCCTTTGAGCAAAAGGAAAGAAGAAAGGAGGTACCATTTTGTCGCACTTCTCGCATTCTCGGTCCTTCGACCAGTTGGGTCGACGCCTCAGTCACACACACACATTCCCTCACAGTTTCGCATCATACGTGACATGGGTTCATTCGTCCGGTCTGGTTTAAGGGTGATCACTTTTTATCAGGTTGTGCTAATTTTTCGGGTTTGTTCGATACGCGAGTAGTTTGCAGGCGCGCTTAGACACCACCTTGCGGTGCTAGTCCGCTTCGTGTATTAGACATGGCAAGGCTTCAGATCTTCGCCACACCTTGGCTGTAATCTCTGATGTAACCTGCAGAGGGAGGAAAAAGGGGTGGGGGAGACAGCATTCGCGCATATTCAAACACATGGATTCATAAGACCTTTACTTACCTCTTACTCGTCTTTCCTCCTCGGGGCAGGGTCCCCGGGGATATGGTTTCTGGAGTCGGGGGGGGTAGTGTGTCCATATAGGTCGTGTGCGGGGAAACGTAAAAAGGTAACCGGAGGTGCTTAGTGCGAGGTATCTAGTCAAAGGATGTATCCCACTATCGGGATCCTTAAACCTCTTTCAACGCTGTGGCGTTCTAAGGTTCTTCGGTTCTTGGGTCAGCTCCGTTCCCTGATACTTTGGAACGTTGTACTTTATCACATTTACATTATTTCATTTCACCCTCCTTTTACATTCCCTCATTTACACCGTTCGTTTTACCCATCCTTGGAAGTCAAGGTCTTCCTCTACGCGAGAGTTCATGAGTCAGTCGCGTACTTTGAAGGCGGAGTGTCGTGTTGTCAATCCGATCCGTCCTCCAGGGCTGGGCAACCATCTTCTTTTAACCTTAAAGAGAGAGCAGAGTAGGGTGCACAGAAAAGAACTTTCCCACCGACCCCACATTTTTAAAATAAAGCATGCAATACCCGTCCATAGTTTCAAAAACTTTATTTTGCAAAAATCATTTCAGCATGAGGATTATGAGGGTGTGGTCGTATTTGGCCGGTCGTGGCAATGGCTAAAGTGCGTACAGTGGGGGGTGTCGTTTGCAGCAATAAAAACATCGGAAAGTTTTACTCATTCATTTGTAAGAGACTAAAACGTCTATTAATTGGCTGGGGGTTCGGGGGCATTTATTTTCATAATTTAGAAGCATAATCATAATAGTGGTAATCAGATTTCCTATATGCATACCGTACGTGAGCGTCGTAAATGAGGTTTACATCAGTTATAAAAATATAATACATTGTACATTTGTAATCAACATTTGTAACGGGGATCCTTTCATACTGTTCGTCGAGAGAGTTCTCCTTGTCTTTTCTAGCCAAGTGTACAAAGGATCATATAAAATCTTAGAACATCAAGTTTATATTAGTGCGAAGGAACACCACGAGGTGTTCGTAAGTTCCGATTGATACCAGCGCCATTTTGGGCGGGGCCGGCTCAGTCCGGAAGCAGCATCAGGGGGAAATGTTTCCCATTACTGGCAGTTTGGACCAGAGTCCTTTTCGGCAGTTCTAGAATTCATGCTAACAGAAGGAGTGGCAATGTCATGTTTGTTTCGTTGGCGATCAGGGCAGCCGTCCCTTACCGGAAGCCTGCAAAGGCCGGAGGTTCTGCCGGGGACCTTTGTAGGATCTTCAAGGCTGCGGAGATGCTGTCGGAGATGGGGGCTCGTGCTCCAAGGGGCAAATGTTCGAGTTATATTGCTGGTCAAAGTTACTCTAGTGGCCGGGGCCCGCCTTCCAGCGGACCCAGACGCCATTTTGAGGCCCTACAGGGGCCACTCTCGTCGAGTTTGCAAGAGTGGGAGAGATCCTTCGGAGTGAACGGAAGAGGTCCCTGTTGTGTGAAAGCGGGACGTTCAGCTGGGGTGCAGCTGTGATGCCCCCACCTGGGGGGGGCGAGGGAGACTCGTTCGCGCCGTCTCCTTCTCCCGGTGCACTCCATGCCGCTCCTTTTCATCGCCCCGCATGAAGGTCTCTCCACATCCGGCGTTCCCCAAGTCCTGTGCTCAGTGCTGTGGGAGCATGGCCACCTGTGGCGCGCATTCGGCGCGGCACGAGTATCAGTGCAGTCATTGCAGGTTCGGTGTTCCGAAAATATGGTCACCATTGCACGTTCGGTGCTGCGCAAGTACTGGGGTGCCACCATGGTGTGTTCGGTGCTGTGGAAGTATTGGCACCATCGCCTGACTGGGGGTGTTCGGCGTCGGGCCGGGGGCTGGGAGACCTCCTATCGGTGGAGGTGGGAGAGGCTCGTCCGCGTCGCCTCTCCCTCCCAGCCCAACTTGGACAAATTGTTGTGGAGGTACGTGCAGGACATCCCGCCGTCCAGAGCTGCTGCGGCTGTTACGGAAGAGAAAAGGAAAAAAAAGGTGCCTCGTTCTCCTCTGGACATGTGGCGGGACTACTTAAGTCTATCCAGGCCCGTTGCGGCTGGCTGAGGAGACATGTGGCGGGACTACCTACAACTGCCCCGGCTGCTGGCTCCTGCCTCTCCTCCGGCTCCCCCATACGTTAAGATTTCCTGACCAAGAGTTGGCGGCCGGGCCCGCCTTATATGGGTTGCCGTTGGTTGGGCGTAGCCGTAACCCTGCCCTACTTTGGAAGGTTCCAGAATGAGGGGGGGGGGGGGCGAATGTTCTGTTTGACTTTCATTTTCTACAGTTTACCGTTATTATTCCTTGTTTGTTGTGTTAAATTAAAAGTTCAAGTTCATTAATGGTCTACGGATTTTGTTTTACCATTTCTTTCCTTTCAGGTTGTTTTTATGCTAAGTTTCTGCTAACAGAGGTTGAGTAACACGGAAACACGTGTAGAGGGATGACGCAGATTTGTACATTACATACACAAAAACTCAGACGGGGGGGGGACAGTACAAGTACGACATACAAAGACCCAAGACGAATATAAAACAGTTATTGGTCCTAATTATCTCTTTCCGTCTGTGAATTTGAAACGAGGCTGGGTTCCCGTCTTGACGTTGCCCGACCTAGGAGAACTTGAGCATGCCGCTGAAATTGTCCTGGCGAAATCTGTGCCATCGGGCATAATCAAACGTGGTGGTTCTGTCTGGTCTGTCTATGTAAGTCGGGTTCTTCTTTGTCTCGCGCTTCTTCTTGTACTGCCGGTCTGTCGTTCCTGTCGGCCCTTTGCCTTTACTCACGCTCAGTAGAGTCGGGCATTGGGCTTTCCAGTGTCCGACATACCTAAAAAAAGCGCATTGGGCTGGCCCTAAGTCTGGTCGTCTTTTGCATAGTGTCGGGGGATAAGTTGTGGGTAGCGATGTCCTGGGGTTGTCCTGTCGGTATATTTCTCTATTTGGTTTGTCCTCGTCTTTTCTCTGTCGTTGCATAGCCTCTCTGCGCCACATACCGAGACTGTCGAGCATAATTGGCGTTGTCTTATTATTTCGAAGGGCTATTTCTAACGTTTCTATTTTATCAAGGTCGAAGGATCCTGCCAGTGGCCACTGTTTGTCTTGACTATCTTCGGTATACCTGTGCCACAATTTATTATAGGCTATGGTGACTAATCCATAGTTTATGAACATGTCCTTATTAGGGGTGCCTTCTAGTGGAGCTATATGGTCCACCTCTAATACTCGGTCCGGGCTAAACAGGCTATTAATCAGTGGGGAGAAGACAGACATGACGGCTCGTAACGAGGGACTAAAAAGTCAGCACTGCCTATCTTATCACTAGGTGCAAAGACCGGACAGAATATTTCTATTCAACGTTGTTTGCAGGCAGTGAATACCTCATGGATCGAAAATAATAAAAAAGACCAATAAATAACAATGGGGAGAATGAGTAGGTCCGCAAAGATCTGCGTTACCTACCCTTTTCACTATCTGCAAAAAGGGTGGTCTCTTCCCTGTTTGCAGACAGGGAATCTCCAGGAAACAATAGTTTTGCGAACAACAGTTCAGTTTCAAGTAATTATTGAGTGGGGGAGAAAAAATAAGCACGGCTGCTGCCCTACCTATCCTCCACTGTTTGCAAAGAGAGAGCCCGTTGTTTCTCCGTTTGTAGACAGTGAATCTCCAAATAAATAAAAAGAGCAATACTAGTATTTTTGAACAATCAAGCAATCAAGCAATCATTTCGCAACTTGTCGTGATTACACGACCTTACCCGGACCATGTGGACAGTTTCTTGTCTTCCGAATCCAGCGCCCGATCGTCCTCTTTTTCTCGTATTTCTCACGGCACTCCTGATGGTCCCCAGTCAGGACCGTAGATCACTCGAGAGAGGTCTGTTCGGAACTAGTGAAGTTCGGATGATCGGCTGCCAGACGAGGGTCTATTGGGCAAGAGCTCTCCCGATCGTTGCAGTCGTTCACTCTGTCGTCGGGACCTCTCCCACTGGATCCACGAGTCGCTGATGGGCCCCACGCTTGGGACGCCAATTGTAAAAACCTGAGGCGGGTCGGGGGCAATCGATATTTGCCCGGCGGTATTGCCTCTGTGACCCTCTAGTTATTTAATCAATGAAGAGGCAGGCGCTGGAGACTGGAAAGCAGGAAACAAGGTTTTTATTCTCTCCGGAGGAGAACACAACGAAACGGACAGAAGGTATCGTTCTGAGGTGCTCTAGATACATTTCTGAGGCCTGGCCTCTTATACCCTGGTTTATGACTTTATTGTAAATTACACATTCATGTTAAAGCTTTGATGTATGGAAAAGACATTCCCGGAAATCCCCTTTGGGCCCGTTCCCACACATATTTACAGTTGAAGTCCCCACCCTAGTCACAACAGGTGATGAGTATCACGCAGCTGGATATTCCGCCGATTCACGGAATGTGGGGGGGTTTTGATCGGATCTCATGGGGTGGGGGCTTTGATCAACCCGGGGATCCTTTGATGGGGGAAGCTTTCTATTGTACGGGGAGGGGCAAGGAATGGTATCGGCAGAGCTGGGTGTCGGTCTGGGAACGGGGAAGACAAAACGGGCACACAGGGAAAAAGGGGGTTTGCATCTAAGGGCCGGAGATCATGAAAGGGAAGCAGGGAGGTGTCGCGCTGGGAACAGGATGAGGGCCTGGGGCAGAGCAGCGCCGAAGAGGGGTTTATGACTCAAGGCAGGTGCAAGCAGGGGGTGGTCAGCGTGCAGGCTTAGTGAAGGCGAAGGGCTATGTCAGGGGCCAGCAGCATGCAAAAGGGTTCGCTCTGATCGGGGCATCTTAAAAAAATGGCGGGCGCGCACGAAAAAAGTGTGGCATCAGGGGAAGAGGCAAGATGGCGCAGATAATGTTCACCAAAACGTACTAATTTTCAACACGTGACGCTTGTGATGGATGCATGTCGGCGTGCAAGTGTGCCCACCCTCGAGGGAGTGGCTGGCATGACAACTTCCTGCGGGACACTAGAACGTGTCTCACAGGATACTACAATTTCAAGGAAGCAGATGCCATGCATGCGAGTCTTCAACACTCCATTTTACTGTCTTCTGCTCATGCTCCAGAATTTCCCTCCAAGCATTAATACGTCATACTACGTAGATGTAGTTGACGCATGGGCACAACCGCTCCCCGTTTAAAGCAGTATTAGTCCGTCTTCATTGTTATCCGTATTAGTACACACCTAAGCAAGCTTTAATAACCCGCGTTTTCATGTGTTGCGTATTAGTTATTTATGACTCTTGTTAATAACTTCAGTAGTAAATTAAACGAGTGGATTGCATCCGAGCAAGGCTCTTTTCCACAAAAACCTATTCCATCACTATTATTAGCCTCATGCCCCAGTACCTCTACTTCCCCTTCACAGTGCAGCAACAACAGAAGAACAAGCAAGGCTTTTAATCTCATTGCAGGATTCCCACATGTGTTGGGGCAATTGACTGTACCCATGTGCAACTTGTGCCTCCAGCAGCAAATTCACACCTCTACCGCAACAGGAAGCACACCTATTCGATGAACGTGCAGGCAATCATGGACAATCTGGGCCTCTTCATAAATGTAATTACGAAGTACCCGGAGAGTGCTCATGATTCATTCATCTTCCGGCATTCCGGTATCAATGAGCGCTTCCAGAATGGAACCTATGAGAATGACCTGCTGGTTGGTAAGTATACCTCAAGCACATAACAAACCACTGTCAGTCAATTATGTAGGAATATGTTGACATATCAGTTTTGGGTTGAATGAGACAGTGCATACATAGTTGATGTGGGCCTACAAACTTGCACCATACTACATGGCATATACACAATACAATCCTACAAGTAACACATGTTGAGACTGCCTATGCCACTGTGGGCCACATCTACAAGTGAACTGTGCTGATGGAGTATACCTATTCATGATGCTCTGGTGGAGCATCTCCCGAAATCATATCAATATGGCAATGAAAATCTGTCTGCATTACATTACATGGCCTCATTGGTATGTAGTAAAGCAAGCCACACCAAATTGCAGCATTCATTCACCCTACATTAAGGATGTCTATCATGGGCCTTGCTGTGGCCTTTCCCATCCAACACCAATGAAGAGCTCACACATTTCCAGACAACCTATGTACAGGGACCCTGAGAAAGTGTGCAAATAGTGTGCCTCCTGAGGGAAGGTTTATTGAGGATAAATAATTACATGTCTGTTTGTCATGTCCAATTACTATGTGTCCTGCATTCTGCACTACACATAGAAGGAGGAAATTGCATTGATTGTGTGTTTTTGTTGCTGGAATGTGTCCCTTAAAGCATGATGTCATGTGAGGACACTAAGCTGACACGCACGCACCATGGTTCAACGGGGGGTGTTGACACTAGTCAATACCATGTGATGGTGCATATGTGGACAAACCGTGGATGTGCTGTATGTCAGCTGAAAGGCACATTCCCTCACTTTACTTTGGATGCAGGTCTGTGCAGCCATATTACATCCATTGCAGGCCTAGTGCACCAAGTGCTTAATGAGCCCCCGTATGTGCATTCAGTAGTGTCAAAGACCCTCATAAAGGCTACACTTCTTAAACAGATGGGTCCAAACACCCTGTTTAAGCAAGGCAATCCCTGTCTCTAGTCTGTGTGTCCACATGTACATCCCATGATCGTGAAGTATGAGATGTATCCCAGACCTGTGAACAGAGAAATATTGTCATATACGAACCACCTACAAGATCATCTCTACCATGTTACATTACATCACTCATTATATAGACACATCACATCCAATTTGCACATCGCTTTGTTGGGCACAAACAACAACATCATCCATCCAAGGCCCCAGACTCATATATACACACATCACACCCTATGTGCACACCATTTTTCAGGCACAAACAACGACATCATCCATCCAAGGCCCCAGACTGTGCAACAAGGTGCAGCCTCATGCACAATCTACAACTCCCATGACAGCCAACAATACAGTTCTCATGGAAATAGTGTGACTTTCTTGGAGCAATGTTGCAGAGGTTTTGCCAGCGCAGCCACGGAACCCATTGAATCATGTGGAAGAATTAGCCTATATTGTCCGGAAGCAGTATGGCACTTTAGTGTACTTAGTCTACCAGTTGCACTGAACAGCACAAGATTAACACATCTCTAATCCCTAGTGTTGTCACCGTAGTGGACACTGTACACTGCCATGTGCACACTATCATATCCCACATTGATATCCACTCACTATACTTCCCATGGCGGCACATATTGAACAACATTGACTCCAACTCTCAATGCTATATATGTGTGACTAAAGTATGTCACATCACCTGCTCCTGTTACATATTGTCGAATCAGATAGGTATCAGTTCAGGAATGGCAAAAGTAGCCAATAATAGACACAAAAGATGAATGTGAATCTCATTTCTACTCAATGGATAATTGACTCTCCGTACTGGTGACAAATCATCACCTCGATGACATTGGCACTCACCAGTATGACAAATAGTAAGTGCATTACGTAGGACAGCACACCTGTATGTGTAGCACGGTGTCTGTCATTTCCAGTCCCTACTTACATGTATGCCACACAATGTCATTGCATGTCTTCTACAGTAAGCAAGGTGTATGAGTCAATCAGGACACATAACATATAGGAAATTAATTTTGGGCCATCCCTTGTCATGACTCTTAACTAATTCTACACCCCCTTTCCTTGCAGTGGAGCAAGGGTACACTCTACTGCGGTGGGTCGGGGCTCCTCTGATAAACCCACAAAGAATAGCCCAGCAGACCTACAAACATGCCCTATGCAGCACCAGGTCCATCACTGAGCGGACATTTGGAGTTTCAAAATCTCACTTCTGGAGCCTTGACATATCCTGGGGAATATTGCTATACGCGCCACCTTTGGTGTGTAAATTTATATTGGTGTGCTGCATATTGCTCGACATATGTGTCAGGACAAAGGTGCCATGGGCTAATGAAAATGGGGAGCCGGAAATGCCAGACTAAGATGAGGAGCCTCCTCAACCCGGACCATCAGTTACTGCAAGACGGTGGAGGAACAACATCCTAAATACTTTTTTCTTTGAACCATGATTGATTTACATGATATTGCACAATGATGAAAGATCAAACATTCTTTATCTATGTGTAAATAAATGTATGGGCACTACCAATGTGTATACATTTTGATTCCATACTCAAAGTGAACACCTAAACATTCAAATTTGTCCTGCTACTAATTGTCACACAGATAATGTATGTAGATATGTTTAACACACAGCATTGAACACCATCTGGTACAAATAAAATAATGTGCATGTAAACTAACTGAAGCAGATAGTACTCCATTGCCAGCCACATTGCACATGGTGTGGTAAAGTAGATAGAGTGCAATGATTGTGTGTGTGTCTCTCCTGCTGCTAGCCACCTGTACGGCTTCATACTTGTGGACGATAGTAGAAGGGCACTCATAGTATGATGACTTTGAAGTGCTCCACATAGTGTGTGCATGGGAACACAGTACCAAAACTACAGTCTACATGTGCTACATCAATACCTGTATCCACATGTCAAATACATTAGGTGATCGCATGTCACACATACAAATGCTATGCATGTGAACACCCACTGCTATGGACAACCAACACTGCCTTGATGCAGAGTGCAGTTCTGATGTCTTATCATCAACAGGAGGTCAAGTCAAGGAATGTATGGTGATTGGCCAAAGCACAATCTACTTGACTGAGGATCATGGTGGCCACTAATGATGACACTGTAATGTTCCTGTGGGGTATGGCCCTTAGATATGAATGGCAAATACTTAAAAAAAATCTAACGAACCCCTCCATACCAAACCCTCCATACATTCCCTTCCATGTGGGTGAAGCCAAACGCTGAAAAACATCCGAATTTCCCCACAGGCTGATGCCTCCACTGTCTTTCACGGCGCTGTTTGGCAGTAGACTGAGCTGTCGTACATGTGGGTGCACTGACCCCATGACAGTGGTGGTCTGTCCCATCCCTGAGGGAATCTAATGCAATGCCAATGGGTGCTAAGACATATTTAGCACACAGGACACCTAGGGTGAGTTGTGTTCTTGTGCTTCCACAGTGGGGCATATGTATAAGGAAATTGTGCAGTGCTGCGACAAATTTTGCAGCGCTGCACTGCATCATGTACAAAATGCAGGGATGCATTGTATTATAAAAAACAGAGCTCCTTCTCCTGAGTTCGGTAAATCATGGGTGGTGTTAAAATACCTAAGGGGACGTTTGCATAAATAGGAGGGATTGCAATGTTGCAACGGGTTACCAAATTTACAACTCAGTATATGTCAGGCCCAATATTATCATGAACAACATACTATACACAAGAATTCTTTTAAAAAAAATATTTTTCATTTATTCGTACAATTTAAAAATTGATGATAACATATTTTTGCAATTAAAACCGTATACACAATCGTTATTACTGAAATTCGGCAATATAAAAAACTTACAATATTTTTAAAGAATGCTATTCTAGCATTATTTGCACAAACATACAAACATTATATTTACTAATCAATAGATTGTTATAGGAACAAATTGTCGACGCGGCGTTTCGGTGCCTCTTTTTATCCTGCACCTTCTTCAGGACTTGTTCACAGCTTAATCATATCTACAAAAACATATCACAATACATTTCGTTAGGTCCCTTCATTTTATTACAACAATTGCACTTTGATCTCTAAACACATTTTAACTTGTATCCTAATATTTGGTAACCCCCAACACTTTGCAATCCAGGATCTATATCTTCCTAGTAATATATTTACTAATTTCCCACATCTTAGTATTACTAAGGGGGAATATGTGAATAGCTTAATTATTCTTCACTGATATATAGTGTCTTTATTGTATTTTCTAGACACGGCTGGGCTGTTGATAAAATTAACATAAGGGACCAACAGGTTTTAGTTAATTCTTTTCTATTGAGTCCCACCCATAAGGATTCCTTGTCTTACCCAGGTAGGTTATTCCCTGGTTCTGTTTAGTCAGTCTATGTGAGCACGTTTACATCTGCTCATGTTTCTTTCCTTCCTTTTGTTCTAAAAGGGAATATACCTTGTTTTTGGATTACCTATTTATTGTGCATTTGTTCTGATTTCATGTACAATAATGCATATTTTTACCTTATATGTAAATTCTGTTGATCCTTCACTCGGTTTGGTAGAAAATGGACCAACTTCAATCCTATTGAGAGGAAACATATTTGTTGTGTAGGTAGTTTCCCTTTTTACTCATTAATCTCTAATTTATTTTGTTTCTGCTCTACCCAAATTGGAAACCGGTGGATCAATTGGCATGCTTGCCAACCATAATCACATCATGCTGAGAACATTACACTAAGAGAATATCTTTTTGAATCATTTCTTAGGTTATTCTCCATTCTCTTCGCAACCCTTCATCACTATTTAAAAAAATATCATAAGATTTTGAGAAGGCTTACCGGTCCTATTTTCGTGTTATCTTTGGTGGTTGGGGGGGACGCCTCTGGGAGCTACCTGTCGTTTATTCCATTCACCACTTTATCTAAAGAACAATTTATGTTTTTAGACTATATTGATCTTAGTTTGCTTACTAGACACCTTAGTTTTTTTCAAGGATCTTACCTTTGTAATAAAGGGAGTTGCTTTATACTTGATTCCTTCTTTATCTTCTTTTAGTTTACAATCAAGGATCTCTTTGTTGGAGCTTTTTTACAATTAGCTGTCAACTCTAAAAAAAAGGATAAGGTCTATATTTACTTCTCTTGGAAACATTATATGTACCTCCTATCTAACAAGGGATAGATTCTAGTAACAGCCCCCCTCTCTTGCTTACTTGTTAGTGGTAGCTGAACTGCACGGCGTCCTCCTCCTTACCGAGTTGTTTGGAAGTGATTTACTCTCTTCCTCTGCCTGGTTTAAATACTATCCTTAATTGCTTAATTACTCACACCCATGCTTTTGTCATTGTCAAGTGGTGAGTTTTCATAGTTTGATGTACGCGAACAAGTCGCCATTTTGTAGTGTGTTATATATTCCCACTGTTGTACTATAGACTCACCTTAACCCCATCTGGTGGGCATGTATCCTCTAATGTTTTTGTTTTATTTCGATATTGGTATTACAGTAAGGTTCTTTTGTATAATCGCGATCGTTTGTGCAGTCTATACTGCCGATATTATTTACTGTTGGTCTTACCGCTAAATTATAACGCCATTAGTTTACAGTAGTTTGAATTATTAACATTTGTTTGGTGCAGGTATTAATCTGTTTATTTCCTGGAAATCAGTTGCATTATTCATTTTCTAGTACCGATCGATCACGACCGGACTGTCTCCGCGGCCGCCATTTTGGATCGGGAGAGAGAACCTTTTACTCTGGATCAAAATTTAGGATCAAAATCTTGTCGTTGTACCTGTTTCATCACGTATTACCGTGATCTTTATGTCCTCTTCCTTGTTGGTTGTTGCTAAGTTTAAACGAACCCTCGATCTTCTTTTACCCGATCGTTTGTTGTTTCGTGGCCGCCATTTTGGAATGGGAAAATATCGCATTAGTGCATTCCCCCTAGTTTACCACCCTTATTCATTTGTGGTTCCTTTTTAGCCGGAATCATTTTATGCACCTATCTATTTATGTACTCCTTAATATTTTACAATCCCTTATTAAACGTATTTTGACATTTCAAATTTTGTGAAGTGGATGTCCTAATAATCTTGAATTGCGTCCCTTCCTTATCGTGTTCTATGTACTTTAGATTTTGGGTAGTCCAATAGCTTATGTCTACTTTTCATGGAAACATTTTTCTAATTGCTAAAATATCCTGCATCCTATTCTTGCTATTGAGTTGTATGTTTCATATTTGTATTAAGCTAAGGATTGGTTCTCACCAATACTCAAGTTGTATCCTATTTTCTTTTCCACTCATTATAGCTTAGTGTTTACTTTACAGGATTTTCTCCCATTCTTCTTTATTATTCAGTCCTGTTTTATAAGTTTTGAACCTGGACATGTAAAACTGCTCCCTTTGTTTACGTTTTCTAGTTAAATCTCCTCCTCTTCTGTTTAGACTTACAACTTCTAAAACGCACCATCTGAGATCTTCCACTTGATGGCCCTTTTCCATCCAGTGTGTCACCAGGGGTGCTGTTGCCTTCTTCGTGCGGATAGCTGACCTGTGCTCATTTATCCGAACTCTTATTTCTCGCTGTGTTTCCCCTATGTATGCCTTTTCACGTTGGCATTTTATCATGTAAATGACATTTTGAGTCCTGCAGTTGAACAGGGCTTTGTGTGTGTGTGTTATATTTCCATAGGTTATATTAGGGCCTGATATTATTAGAGGACAGTTCCTACAGTTTCCACAGGCAACATTGCCCGTTGGTGTTGAACCGTCTATAGTTCTGATCAGGTTTCTTTTGTTTTTGTTTGGATAAGTTTGTACCAAACAGTTTCTCACTGTTCTGTTCCTTCTAAAGGCGAATATGGGTTTAGGAATAGGCACTTCACCTGGTTCATTAATTAATTTCCAATTACTATTGATACAATTTTTCAATTTGTTTGATATGCATGAAAAATTGGTCACGAATACAATTGGTTTTGCTTGGTTTTCCTGTCTTGTTTTAGGTTCGAAAAGGCTCTCCTTGTTGTAGTACTTGGCCCGTTTATAAGCCTTTTTAACCATAGTTTTTGGGTACCCTCTATCTAAAAAAAATGTCATTAAAATATTTGCATGTTTGTCATATTCTTTTCTTGTGGTGCAGTTACGCCGCACTCTTAAAAATTGGCCAAATGGTATGTTGTTTTTTTGGGCAGCCGGATGATGGCTTTTGAAGTGGAGCATAGTATTGCGATCTGACGGTTTAGTAAATAACTCCACCGCCAGGAAACCCTCTACATTTTTCATTTTAATATCCAGGAAGTCACATTCCTCATTACTATATGAGGAGGTGAATTTCAAATTTTCATCCCCTAGGATAAGCCAAGTTATGAATTCTATCAAGTCTCCTTCACTGCCTTGCCAAATGAAAAATATATCATCTATAAAAGAATACGATGCACCTCTGTGTTTTATCTAGCGCAGATACAAAACATCCCTGCCTAGTGCCAATACATACACCCTTGTGCCATAGTGCAAGGGTGGCTGTGTTGCAGGAAGATTTTTCATATGAAGGAAGGTGTCCCTTCCTGCACAAAAATAATTATTAATGGCATCTTGCTCTTTCTATGTGTGCTGCAGAATGCAGCACACATATAAATAGCAAAAACGGGGAGATATAATGTATTTCTCCTTGTTGTGCCAATTTAACGCCTGCTTTTACATGCCGTTAGTTATTTTGCTCTGCCTCAGATTTACACATCAATGTAAATCTGGGGCAGCGTAAAAAAGCAATGGGTGTTGCTGTGGAACCCCCACAGCAACACCCATTGAATGGCCTTTTCATGCAGATATCTGTGTGAAAGGGTACCATATTGACAAAGTGGTGTAAAGCCATGCAAAGTGCCTTAACACCGCTTTGTCAACATGGTGCAGGGCATTGCACTACAAAAGTGGGGATCTGGTGGCACAATCCCCTTCTACATATGCCCCAGTGTTTGGGCACTATGTGTAGTATGATCCCTAAACAGCATGAACTCACACATATGTTCAGTGTCAACACATATAGTAAACACATGCAAAGACTGTAAGCAGGTCTACAGGTCCTCTCCACTATACACACCCAGAACTGCAATCCCTGTACATTTTTACATGCATTTCGTGGAGGAGTGTGGCTCACTAATTAGAGCGGCAGACCCTGATGCAGAGGTCTGGCCCGGGACCAGGGTTCAATTCCCGTCGCGGCAGGGTCTTGAGCTCAAATTTCTGCGGACCCAATAATTCTCGGCACGGTGCCTACTCTAATCATGGGGTCCCACGCTGCAACTCTGGGCAATAGCTTGCTTAGTCTCCACACCGGCCCTAATCGCTAAGGATGCCTGGCTTCACCAGGGGGGTGCCCAGGAGTTTGGCGCCTCACAGGAACAGGCCAGGATGGGTTCCTCAGCGGTTTATTCAGTGCGGGGACACACTGGTAAGTGTAACCATGCGCTTTATAAGCTTCAGAATTACAATTATATTTCACATCCCTATACATCCAAAAACGAACATTTTAACCATTGTGTCAAAAAAATCTGACGCATGAGCTTAAAGCGTGATTTTGTTCCACCAGCCACGTCAGCCAAATATAATGCTTACCAGCCGAAGCATACTAAGAAACTAATTGCGCCTTGTTAAGCGTTGTGTGAAATTGATGCATGGCTGGTAGCGTAAAAAAAAGTTTCGGCTGAAAATGTGACGCAGCCGCCTAGGAAGAGAAGTAATAGATAAAAGGACGTGATGTAATGGATCCTGCATGCTGCCACCAGGAACTGGTGAGTTACTTTCATTTTCACTTTAAGTCACAGTTTTTCTGCCTGTTTTGTTAAGTGTTTGCGTGTGGATTTTTCAGGAGAGTTTTTGGTGTGTATTGAGCTGTTGTGTCATGTCCACCATCCCTGACATGTTTGCAAAGTCCTTTTTTTGTCGTATATTTTTGTTTTTCATCTGCCGTCCTGTTGGGTGTTTGTCTACAGAGGTATTTTTGTATTAGGGGAGATGTTGGTTTTCGGGGGAGGGGGGGCGTATTGTTTTTGGTGAAAACTTTCCATCTGGGATGATGTCTGGGAAGGGTACGGTGCGTTGCATGTCTGAAGTTGCTTCTGGGGACTTCCTGTGGCTCGTAAACCTTTATCTCTGACACCTGGTGGCCAGTGGGGATCGTGTCTTCCGGTGCTATCCAGTGGCTCTGAGGAAGCACTGCTGGGAGACGGTGTAGCAACAGATGCTGCGCATATTTAACGTCAACTCAAGCATCGCTGGTGGATGTGGTTGGCAGGGAGTCAGACCTGCTGGACTACATAGGCATCCAAGTTGGTAGACAAGTTAGTATGTAGACAATACTATCATTTTTCCTGTGTGTCACATCGACATAACAAAGATAAGTGTTAACATGGAGGGGTATACTTACTATGAAATGGCGGAGTGCTGCACTACAGTAATATTGCTGTGTTGCGTCATCTCAAACATGAATGGATGTGTCACAATAATATGATACACCACTGTGTGTACCCTTGCAGTGGCACAGACTGTAGCTGCATAGCTCAAACGCATACACCCTTAAGTAATTTTGCAAGTGTGCTTGTGTAGCAGGGATGATTACTTTGTGAGCAGGAAGGAGTCCCTTCCTACACATAAATAATCAATTATGGTGATTTACCATTCCTATGTGTGCTCTATTCCGGAGTACACATAGAAGTACCAAATTGCGGTACATTGATTAATGTTCATGGGCAGGAAGGGAGACCTACCTTCCCAATAATATTTATTGCTGGCATGTAGCTCCTATCATGCGTGCTGCAGATAGCAACAATCAATCAATCAATCAATCAGGGGATTTGTAAAGCGCGCTACTTACCCATGAGGGTCTCAAGGCGCTGGGGGGGGGGGGGCGAACGCTACTGTTCGAAGAGCCAGGTCTTGAGGAGTTTTCTGAAGGCGAGTAGGTCTTCGGTCTGACGTAGGTGGGTAGGAAGGGTGTTCCAGGTCTTGGCGGCGAGGTAGTAGTAGGATCTGCCGCCGGAGGTAGTTCGTTGGATGCGGGGGACGGTGGCGAGGGCGAGGCTGGCGGAGCGGAGCTGGTGGGTGGGGGTGTGGAAGTTGAGTCGGCTATTCAGGTAGGCTGGTCCGGCGTTGTGGAGTGCTTTGTGTGCGTGGGTGAGGAGTTTGAAGGTGATCCTCTTGTCGACGGGGAGCCAGTGTAGGTTCCTCAGGTGGAGGGTGATGTGGCAGCGGCGGGGTGCATTGATGATCAGTCGGGCGGAGGCATTTTGGATGCGCTGAAGTCGTCGTAGGTGTTTGGCTGGGATTCCGGCGTAGAGTGCATTGCCATAGTCCAGCTTGCTGCTGACGAGGGCCTGTGTCACCGTTCTTCTTGTTTCGGCCGGGATCCAGCGAAGGGTGCGGAGGGTGTTGTAGCAGGAGGAGGAGACTGCGTTGACCTGTTTGTACATGGAGAGGGTGGAGTCGAGGATGAATCCCAGGTTGCGTGCGTGGTCGGTGGCTGTCGGTGCTGTCCCCAGAGTGGTAGGCCACCAGGAGTCGTCCCAGGCTGAGGGGTTGGGCCCGAGGATGAGGACCTCCGTCTTGTCCGAGTTCAGTTTCAGACGGCTGCTCCTCATCCAGTCGGCGATGGCCTTCATTCCGTCGTGGATGTTGGTTTTGGCGATGCGTGGGTCCTTTGTGAGGGAGATGATCAACTGAGTATCGTCGGCGTAGGAGATTATGTTGAGGTTGTGGTGGCGGGCCACTTGTGCGTGGGGGGCCATGTAGATGTTGAACAGCGTCGGGCTGAGGGAGGAGCCCCGGGGAATGACGCAGATGATGTCGGTGGCTTCAGAACGGAAAGGCGGGAGGCGGACACTCTGGGATCTGCCAGAGAGGAAGGACATGGTCCAGTCGAGGGCCTTCTCTTGGATACCGGCTTCATGGAGGCGAGTCTTTGGTGTGCGATGGCAGACCGTGTCAAAGGCGGCAGATAGGTCCAGGAGGATGAGGGCTGAGGTTTCGCCGTTGTCTAATTGGGGCCTGATGTCGTCTGTGGCAGCGATGAGGCTGTCTCGGTGCTGTGGTTTTGTCTGAATCCGGATTGAGATGGGTCCAGGATGTTGTTGTCTTCTAGGTGGCGGGTCAGTTGCATATTGACGATTTTCTCGATGACCTTCGCCGGTAACGGGAGCAGGGAGATCAGTCTGAAGTTTTTGAGGTCCTTGGGGTCCGCCTTGGGCTTCTTGAGGAGGGCGGTTATTTCGGCGTGCTTCCAGCTTTCCGGGAAAGTCACGGTTTCGAAGGAGATGTTGATGACCTTCCGTAGTTGGGGTGCGAGGGCTGCGCCTGCCTTGTTGAATATGTGGTGCGGGCACGGGTCCGTCGGAGATCCTGAGTGGATGGAGTTCATGATCTTGCGTGTCTCGTCATCGCAGACGTTGGACTAGGAGGTCAGGAGGTTGGTGCTGATGGTGTTCGCAGGAGGGGTGGGATCTGGTGCGGTCGGGTCGGTCGTGGCATTGAAACTGTCGTGGATGTCAGCGATCTTTCGGTGGAAGAAGTTGGCGAGGGAGTTGCACAGTTCCTGTGAGGACGGGATGTCGTTGGCATTGCACTGGAGTTAGAGAGTTCTTTTACGATGCGGAAGAGCTCTTTGCTGTCGTGTGCGTTGTTGTCCAGTCGGTCTTTGAAGGAGGACCTCTTGGCTGATCTGAGGAGGTGGTGGTGTCTGCGGGTGGCGTCCTTGTGGGCTGCGTGGTTGTCCGGTGTGCGGGAGTGGAGCCATCTCTTCTCCAGTTTCCGGCATACGTGCTTGGAGGCCAGGAGCTCGTCAGTGAACCAGGAGGCTCTCTTGCGGGCGTGGTTGTTGGGGGGTTTCTTGAGTGGGGCGAGGGTGTTGGCACAGTCTTCGATCCACTGTCTGAGGTTGTGGGTTGCGGCATCCGGGTTGGTGGGCTTGGTGGGTTGGTTCAGGGAGAGGGTGGTGGTCATCTGGTCATCGGTGATTTTGCTCCAGCAGCGGCGAGGCAGCTGTTGGAAGCGGTGGTGCGTGGCAGGTTTTTTGAAGGTGAAGTGAATGCAGCGGTGGTCTGTCCAGTGGGGTTCGGTGGTGTGGTTGAAGGAGACGTGGGTGCTTGTGGTGAAGACGTGTGTGGCCGGCGGCGTGGGTGGGTGTGGTGACGAGTTGTCTGAGGCCTAGGTTGGCGAGGTTGTCGATCAGTGTGGCGGAGTTGGCGTCGTTGTTGTTCTCGAGGTGGAAGTTCAGATCCCCGAGGAGGATGTAGTCCGTGGAGGCGAGAGCGTGGGTGCTGGCGAGGTCGGCGATGGAGTCGCTGAACTGGGCCCGGGGTCCGGGGGTCTGTAGACGATTGTCCCTCTGAGGGTGGTGTTGGGGTTGGTGTGGATCTGGAAGTGCAGGTGTTCGGCAGTGTTGAGGGTGTCGTCTGCGTGGTTGGTGACCTTGAGGGTGGATTTGTGGACGATGGCAATTCCTCCTCCGATGCTGTTGGGGCAGTCCCTGCGGGTGATCTTGTAGCCGTCTGGGATAGCAATGGAGATGTCTGGAGCCGAGGAGTCGTTCCACCATGTCTCAGTCAGGAAGGCTACGTCCGGGGTGGTGTTGTCAAGTAGGTCCCAGAGTTCGACGGCGTGGTTGCGTGCGGAGCGGGTGTTGAGGAGTATGCAGCGGAGGTGATTGGGTCTGGTCCTTGAAAGGAAGTGCAAACAACAAAGGTTAATTAAGGTATACATCCTTGCTGCAACCCGGCCTGCTATCCCTTGGTGTATGTGATTGGCGCTGACTAAGACTTCCAGATACATGTAAATCTGGGGCAGCGTCAAAATGAATGAAATGGGTGTTGCATGGAAACTGCCAAATCAACACACATTGCATGCATTTTACATGCAAACGGATGTGTGAAAAAGGCTCATACATACAAGACAGTATTAAGCCACTCTAATTGGCTTTGTGCAGCTTTGTATTGTTGGGCAGGGCGTAGCGCTACCCAAGCATATGGAAAAGTTATGCCCAGATGGCACAAGAGTCCTGTAAGCAAGCCAAGCACTGGTCTGCGAAAGACCGCGGGAGTGAAATTCACAAGTGATGTTGTTGCGCACCCCTACTTGGATTTGCACTGTGCTGGCAGCAGGGTGTAATTAACACAGTTATCTGCAGGAGACATTGAGTAGGAGGCGGGCAGATGAGTATTAGGGGATCCCCTTACCAATTAAGGTGTCTTATTCAAGCCCACTTGTTATATGGTGTGGTCTCAGTGATGCAAGCTACTTGTCCTTCTGCATCTTGTTGTTTAGACATACACATGCACACTTGACCTATGCTGCACATGTGTGTGCATTGCTGACATGAATGGTATGCTACTGGAAGGGGCAGTTCTCAGCACACAAAAACTCCAAGACAGTGGAACACATGTGAAAGTGTGCATTGAACTTTTGCACACTTGCGTTTTACAATTACACATGATGATGTGCAATGACCCTCCTTGCACTGCCTCCCCTGGGTAGTTAGTATTTATTGAGGTCTGCCATGGTTTACTCTGCTCTGGTAACCAGTGAATGTAAGTCCAATTAGACTGGTATGGCTCTTTGATGTTCACAATGGGTACACTGTGCTTACCGTTGATTTGTCTGCCTATATGCCTCTGCTTGTTACACAAATTACACATATTGGCTCTGCATGGCCTCTTGGAGGTGTTCTTAAGTGCTGACCCACAGGAGCTGTCCTAACATATCTAACTCCAGTTGCACATGTCAAGTGTATAGGAGGCCCTATGTATATCAGAGAGCAGCACACATTCATGGTACTGTATATTCGTTTGACAGGCAGAATCTGACACATCTAATGAGTGTACCAATATGTCATTCTGAAGTGTCAAAATGTGCAGCTTAGGTGAACTTGGTACATGCCTGAACTGCATCTGGTACAGTGCAGCATTGACATATACAGAACTCACTTTACAAAGGACTCAGGTAGACATGATGTGTGCCATTTATAAGGGACTCATTTCCTAGTGTCAACTTTTATCTGGGCACGGTTGAAGAGAATGTTCTGTGAGTTATGTGGGTCATGCCACTCCTGAGATTCAGATGTCAAGGTGATATATGTCAGTAATAAGGATTTAGGACTGGATCCAATAATTCCTCAAGAGATGCAATTACTGACACATCATTAGTATGTACACTTCAGCTTGCCTTACCAATGTGTAGTGGTCATGCTTGTCAACTGTGTCATCTGAATAAATGCAACCTGAGGGGTTACATATGCATGATGTACAATGCTAATTTGGCATGTTAAAAATGAATGTGTCCTACGATGACTGAACTGTTTTACATGTCATTTACACGTGCTGAGGTGGATTCCTTCAAGAACCCAGTGTAACCAATGAGTGCCTTCGTCTATGCTAATTGTCTTGCGGAATCAGTGTGTGTGATGTCTGATGCAGTGCAAATTTGCTGCAACGATGTTTATGCCTTACACTAAGACACATTTATTTCTTTGGTGGTAGATGACATTCAGTGGGTCTTTGCATTTGCATGTTAATAAGCCTCTCTCAAATGTCTATAAGGATACATTGCCAATCTGTGATGGAACATGTGACAGAGGCCTGACAGGGGTGGCATGACCACACTGGCAAGATTTATGATTATCTGTGATTGATGATTCACATCTGCACATGTCTATGGATTTGTGACTTTTATAATGCATGACAGTTGCACATGTCATGACATGTGGAGCTTGTAGTAATCTCTGGACTGGTCCACCATGGACCTACAACAGGCCTGATAGGAGAGGTATCATGTGTGTCTGTGTGATGTGTGTTACATATCTAGCATCCACTTTTACATGTGACGAATGCCATGTGTTCAGTATAGTTAGCAATGTGTCATGCTATGGGTCATTGGCATACACGTTATGCCTTATTCTGACACAAGAAATGTACTTGCCATAATTAGGACCATAAATTACAAGTGGTGAGGCTAGAGCACAAAATGGACAGGGACCTCACACTGCTACAGGAGATCAAGTAGGCACAGGCCAAGCCTTAGTTATTTCTCCGTCACAAGGAGCCTACCTACCCTTTCCCCAGAACCTAGTTTTACGATTGTTCTCATTGATGTGATTTTAGATTTGTATGGATTAGCGGGGATAGTTTAGTGTTAGGATATCTTAGTGTTTTTTTAGGGGTGAGTTTATTGTTATTTTGGGGGTGATGGGATGGATGTGTTCATATGTTTGTATAAAAAAATATATATAAAAAAAAGAAAACACTTTTTCAAAAATACAAAAAAATATGATTATTTAGGACTATATCCGTAGTTGATGATTAAGTGTAGTTTATGTTGTCCTTGTGTGAATACATCTTTTAAGAGGGGTGGAGGATTGATGTTTATTATATTGTGCTAAATATGTAGTGTTAGGCAGGCTAAGCTAAGGTTAGGTGTAGTTAGTATGTAGTTGTTGGTAGATTAGGGTACTTGCTTATTGTAGTTTCGGTTTGGTTGTTCGACTTTTTACTAATTCTGTTGACATTAAATGCCATTGTTTGCAACATACAGGTCTACATCATAATTTACTGTGTGGGAGTTAGAGTGTGTGCTCAGCTAATGTTATGTACAAACACATGTCTTTGATAGCAGTGTTTGGCAACAAATGTGAGTATGTTTATTTCCAGTGGATATCCAGAGTCCATGTGGACACCATGTCATGAGACATGTAGAGGAGAGGAGTGCTTCAGTGAGGAGGATGACCACAATGTCATTAGGGAGGATAGGCCAGATTGACAATCCACAATTGGTCAAGGTGAGCAGGGTGAAGTCAAAATGAGGACAGTGACAGCAGATGTTCCCTGGATTGTTCATCAGAGTACAGGGCTAAGGAGAAACTGGGTAAGTGGCACAGGTGAATGTTACTGGAGACTTCTTCATTTGAAAGAGGGACCATCCACTGGTGTGTTGTAGGTGTGGCAGCCAAAGGAGGCACACACACATCAGGGGCGGAAGATGTTGAACCCCGGACCTGCAGCAGCATTCATCTGTGCCAGCACATAAGGCATCACAGCAGCAGGGAGGATCTGCTGGTGTTGGAACAAAGCAGCAACGTCGCTGTTGTTGGCAGCCATGGCAGCAAACTGGGCATCCCGCTTCATCTTCATGGATGATTCTAATTGCCCCCGGCTGGTTGGCCATCTAGCTGGTGACACTTTCACTGGGCAGTTTTTGCCTCTGCCTTATGACACCAGCGATGTCAGCCTGGGACTGCTGACTGTAGAGTAGGTGCCTCCAATGGCAGCAGTGTTGTTCCTATTGGGACTTAGGTACCCTTGGACTCCTTCTATGATGTTTGCCAGGATCATCCCCGTCTGCACTTGCTCTCCCAATTCCAGCTGGACTCCTACCACTGTACATTGGAAGGTAATCTGTGGGTCCTTGGAGCCTAGGGCTCTAGGAAGGGTTGCAGGTGTTGTCAGTTGGCTGTTAGGCTGGATATGTGGAGAGGCCACAAAGCTGTTGACCCTCCTTGGAGGGTGTCCTGGTCGACGGTTTGCATGTTGTCATCATCTCCATCATTGCTGAAGTTCAGGACAGCGTTCTGGACAGGAGGTGAGGGTTCTTTCTCTGTAATAGGCAGGGGAAAGATTATTGCTGATCTCTCTTACATGTTGACATGAGTCATGCAGTTGACAATCAAGGTGTAATAGGTTACACTTTCAGTTCCTCAATGATGTGTCGGAAAGCTGTTATGCAAGGGTATGGATTGCAAAGAGCCCTATATTTCCCTTTCACTTGACAGGATCTCAGATTTGTTCTCACTACCACTGTGTGTCTACTCTGAGTGAATGTCCCTTGTAATACTAATCAGATTACGACCACTAACATTAAAGCCATATCATCAGGATCAGAGTTGGTTATCTGCAGGTTGTCACACATCATTTTCATTGACCCATGCACTTTTATGTGTACATGCCTCCTCTGGCAGTTCTGAATTTTGTCATGGCAGCTGACTTACTGCCACACAGTGATAACACCCTGACTGTACATTGACACTCATATGTCTATGTCACCTACATTATGCATAGCCATATCCAATGGAAAGACATGGTAGGCTGTTATAGAGTGACATGTGTCAGGTAGCACCCCAGATGGTAGTAGTGCTGGGAATGGTGGCATGTACCTACCGAGGGGCATATTCACATGGAAATGGCTCAACATGGCGGTGAAAGCACTTCAGCAGTGCTACCTCGTATCATTCCACAAACACAGGAAGGCACCGTATTCACAAGGACATGGCTCACCCCATGTGTTTTTCCTTGCGCTGGGGGTGGGCACAGGGATGGCGCATATTCTTGTAAATACAGAGCATCAATGTATTTTTACAATGATGCATCTTGGCGCAGCAGATATTTTAGCATCAACACACTGCGCCATTTCACTGAAAATATGTCCTGTGGTCCTCTGGTGTACATCACTTACATTCACCTCCACACCCGGTTATATTTAATAGATGAGAGGAGTTCAGGTGGTCCCTACCATGGTAGCTGACACATGTGTGGTGTAAGCCTGCATTCCAAAACAGCTGCATGCCATGTAGTTTAATCTAGATGAGTATATACGTGACTCTTGAAATGTCCCTGTGTGTAGGTACTAACCATGGCCCACATATCCCCCACCCCTCATGTGTGTTGTTTCTCCTGTGAGAAACCAACTCTATGCTAGGGATTTGGAGGCTATGTTAATGTGCATGGGCCTAGGTGAGACAGAGGGGCATTTTTCATAGACATGTGGTGCAGCGCAGCGCAATAAACCCTAGTGCTGTACCAAGCTGTGTGAATAGGAAAGTGCAGGTATGCACTGTGTTTACAACAATAACATTGATCACTGTGCTTTCCTTTATGCTGGTGCACATTCAGCTGGCTAGCACCAATGCAAGTATCCTTTAACCATGTGGCAAGGGTGCTTGCTTTGGAGGATGTCTGCTGTTTGTGCTCCGGTGCTGGTAGAAAGGACAGAAATGCGCCATATCTTGTAGAAGCGGTACAAAAGGGGGTGGTGATGGACGGAGCATCTGAACCAATCAAACACTCACACCCAGTCAAAAGATCTGGGTTTGACCCATCACCGTTCTTTAGCCCACTCTGCCACCCCAGTTCAGACATGGCTATATGCAAATCAGTCTGACCCTGTGCCTCATGGGAACAGTCCAGCCCGAACTGCCAAGCCATGCCTTCCCTGGACCGGAAACAAGCTTCCGAGGACCGGTTTCTGGCATTACAGCCGTCTTCAGCCCGGCTTGCTTGAATCCAGTGTCAAAGTGAGCAAGGGACTCACGTCTGAGCATACCCTGCCACACTTATGGCGGCCAAAAGCGGTACAAAAGGGGGTGGTCATGGACGGAGAATCTGAACCAATCAAACACTCACACCCAGTCAAAAGATCTGGGTTTGACCCATCACCGTTCTTTAGCCCACTCTGCCACCCCAGTTCAGACATGGCTGTATGCAAATCAGTCTGACCCTGGCATGCCAGAAACCGGTCCTCGGAAACTTGTTTCCGGTCCAGGGAAGACATGGCTTGGCAGTTCGGGCTGGACTGTTCCCATGAGGCACAGGGTCAGACTGATTTGCATATAGCCATGTCTGAACTGGGGTGGTAGAGTGGGCTAAAGAACGGTGATGGATTAAACCCAGAACTTTTGACTGGGTGTGAGTGTTTGATTGATTCAGATGCTCCGTCCATCACCACCCCCTTTTGTACCGCTTTTGGCCGCCATAAGTTTGGCAGGGTATGCTCAGATGTGAGTGCCTTGCTCACTTTGCCACTGGATTCAAGCAAGCCGGGCTGAAGACGGCTGGAATGCCAGAAACCGGTCCTCGGAAGCTTGTTTCCGGTCCAGGGAAGACATGGCTTGGCAGTTCGGGCTGGACTGTTCCCATGAGGCACAGGGTCAGACTGATTTGCATATAGCCATGTCTGAACTGGGGTGGCAGAGTGGGCTAAAGAACGGTGATGGATTAAACCCAGATCTTTTGACTGGGTGTGAGTGTTTGATTGATTCAGATGCTCCGTCCATCACCACCCCCTTTTGTACCGCTTTTGGCCGCCATAAGTGTGGCAGGGTATGCTCAGACGTGAGTCCCTTGCTCACTTTGCCACTGGATTCAAGAAAGCCGGGCTGAAGACGGCTGGAATGCCAGAAACCGGCCCTCGGAAGCTTGTTTCCGGTCCAGGGAAGACGTGGCTTGGTAGTTCGGGCTGGACTGTTCCCATGAGGCACAGGGTCAGACTGATTTGCATATAGCCATGTCTGAACTGGGGTGGCAGAGTGGGCTAAAGAACGGTGATGGATTAAACCCAGATCTTTTGACTGGGTGTGAGTGTTTGATTGATTCAGATGCTCCGTCCATCACCACCCCCTTTTGTACCATATCTTGTAGAAGCGGCACATTGCTGCCCTTTTCTTTTGACGTAGGATAGCACAACTTGCACTCTTGTGATGCTGCTCTATGCCAACATATTATCATAATGGCCATGAGCCTTCCATTGATGTCATGTCTAACCATAGATGAGCCAGGTACCTATCCTTTGGTCTGCAACAGTGCCTCAAATCGTGGGGACATAGCTGCATGGACTGCACGACATTACGTGGTTACCCACATTGACCCTTTTTGGTACTTACCCTGTTACTGATGTAGTTCGTCATAGGTGTCACTGTTCTATCTTGCAACTCCAACCACTGACTGATGACTGCGGCGCCTGATCCTCCAAGGGATCCAGCTCCTCCTGGGGCACTGGACTACTACCTCTGGTCGGCAATGCTGTCTTGAGATTGGTTGCCAGTTTCTCCTTAGATTTCTAGCGCTTCTTACAGTCAGTCATTCTCCTCTTGACTTCTGCAATGCACTTCACCTTTTTTAGGTCTCGCCTGGAATAGCTTCCAAAGGAAGCGTCCAGGTTGGAGACTTATAGTTATCTGGCTTGAGGGGAGGACGGACGAGAAGGTGCACGAGTTTTTTCAGGCTGGATTCGTGTGCGCGAACGCGCACGTTCCGTCCTGCGCCGCCCTCCCATACTCCCAGCCTAACGCGCATGCATGCATGCACACAGACAGACACAGACACACACACACCCACACACGCGCGCACTCGCACTTACACAGACACGCAGGCACCCAGACAGGCAACCCCCTCCTCCTCCTCCCCCACAGTCACACACGCATACACAGACTCTAAGACACACGCACGCTCACACACATACACAGCCGGCCGCCGTGCGCGCGCCCACACATGCCCCCCTCCCGCCCTCGCAGGCCAGCCACAAAGCGAAGCCCCACTCACCGGCAGCAGGACTCTTCCTCCATTCTTCGGCACCGGGGCGCAGGGTAGGCTCCTGCCTGCTCCGGTGCTGCAACCAATCGCGGCTCTTCCGGCTCTTCCGTGGGAGGCGGGGTAGGCTCCCGCCCTCCTACTTCCTGTTTCCGGTTGTCGCGCCGGCCTGCCTGACTTCCTGGTCGCAGGCCGGCAAAGTGACGGCGGTGATTTGCGGTATTTATTTATTTAGTTATTTATGCATTTTTATATAGCGCTGACTTTACCCGAAGGCGGTATTTATTTATTTATGTATTTATGCATTTTTATATAGGGCGGACTTTACCCGAAGGCGGTATTTATTTATTCATGTATTCATGTATTTGGGATATGGTGTGGCTGGTGACGTGTGTTTTTTCCCTGCGACCTCGTGTCACCGTACTTCGTTTTATTCAAGGAGTAATCATGTCTCTTCAGTCGGCCGGTATCGGAAGCGATTGTTTCAGAAGCTGGATTGCCCCTATAAAAGCGCAGCAGCTGGTATGTAATCTATTAGCAGGTGACGTGCATATCGCATGATTCTCCGCAGCTCAGCGTGCTCATACACACCCAGTTTTTAAAGCAGCTTCCGTGCTCATGTCTGTCCCATGCATTGTCCCGATAGTTTACATGCACTCACATACGCCCTGTGCATTGCACCAGTAACTTACATCTCACCACTCGCTTTATTTTCACATTAGCGTGTATTCAGCTTGTACACGTGTACTGTATCAGAAGTTTTACGTACACATCTTCCAGGTGCTGTTTGCACATCTGCAGCATTCTCCCAGTAGCTAATGCGCAAACATATTTCCCCAGCAGTTTATGTGCAATCATCCGTTCCCAGTGTTCAGTTATGTCTGCACAGTCTACTGTACCAGCGCATGTACACGTTTGTCGAATACACTCTTCCGGTGAGTGATATGCACACATTCATCTTCCAAAACACTGCCGGCAAAACATAGGATTCTGAATTTGTTCAGCAAAGTAGGAAACATAGACTCATCTGCCCGCCACTTCCCCTGGCAGCTGATGCAGACACCGGTCACCGGCAATATTTTGGCAGGTGGTGAGCGCCCGTGTGTACACTCGCTTGGTAGACAGCTAGCCCACTTCCTTACTTAGCAACTGACTCGTGTATACTTCGCATGCATTCTACAAACAGCTGGTACCAACATTTCCCTTTCTCAGTCAGTGCTCACATCCGCATGCTGCTTTCTCGCAACAAGAGTTGATGTATACAAATATATCAAATGCATCCGCTTAGCAGCTGATGTCGGCATATTTCGCAATTGCATTACATCAGCAGCTGAAGCACATCTGTCGGACGCTATCTTTCACACTATATGGGCACATCTGTCCGTACATTATTCTGATTGCTGGTGACCACGAACAGGTCACCTTTACTTCCTCACAGATGGTGTGAAAACCCTCAGAAACTGATGGACAAACAAGGAACCCTCTGCACTGACAGCTAATACGCATTCTACAGCCATCTATTGCATATCTGTGGCGGATTCCGGTATCGATCGCCACCATTCTGCCGGCCTGTAAAGAAGCGATTGTTTCAGAAGCTGGTATGCCCCTATAAAAGTGCAGCAGCTGGTATGTAATCTATTAGCAGGTGACGTGCATATCGCATTATTCTCCGCAGCTCAGCGTGCTCATACACACCCAGTTTTTAAAGCAGCTTCCGTGATCATGTCTGTCCCATGCATTGTCCCGATAGTTTACATGCACTCACATACGCCCTGTGCATTGCACCAGTAACTTACATCTCACCACTCGCTTTATTTTCACATTAGCGTGTATTCAGCTTGTTCTCTACGTCATACCAGAAGATGATGTGGGCAGATCTATACCATGCATCCTTGCAGCAGCTACTCATGGTCCAATCACGGGTGTACCTCGACTCCTAACCGGCAGCCCATTCCATCACAGACCCATCCCAACTGCTCGACATCGTCACTCTTCCTCTGACTCAACTTCTCCCATTATTCTAGCCCCTCGTTGGACACACCCAATCAGCCCTTTATTAGGTCTCGCTGGCAATGCATCCGCAAGGATGCATTTGTCCAGCTGGAGACCAATAGTTATCTGTTACGGGGGAAGGAGGACAAAAGGGTGCACGAGCTTTTTCAGGCTGGATTCGTGTGCGCGAACACGCACGTTCCGTCCTGCGCCGCCCTCCCATACTCCCAGCCTAACGCGCATGCATGCATGCACACAGACAGACACACACACACACACACGCGCGCACTCGCACTTACACTTACACAGACACGCAGGCACCCAGACAGGCAACCCCCTCCTCCTCCTCCCCCACAGTCACACACGCATACACACAGACTCCAAGACACACGCACACACGCACGCTCACACACATACACAGCCCGGAAGTATTTTATTCACAGTAGCTCATTTCCCCATCCCATTATAATACTTATCACGGCTCAAAAACACAGCTTTAATGATATCACATTCTCTGAGAACTTTTTGGGGATTGCGCCTTAAGCACTATTTTATGGCCTTGCTGCTTTCACATGCATCCTTTCTGCTGCAGATTGCCCTCACAACTTCTATTGTGAACAACAGAATCTGCACTTACTCTTCCAAGTCACATTACTTGAATGATTTAAGGCAATACATTCAGGTTACATTATAATTTGTAGGTGTTGGTTTCAAATGCTCTTTCTGGCAGCATCTTCCAGTTCTATGTTAGTAAATATGATTTGAAACGCTGCAGAGGGTCTTGTCCAACCATTATGTATTTAACAATTTTATTCAGTTTCAAAAGCTGCTATTTACAATAGTTCGATTTCACTTTTCATTAAAAACAATCTTACTGCGGCTAATACAGATCATGCGTACTCTGCATAATTTTAAGAGGTGTGCCAGCGTAAAGTACTCGAACAACAATGACGTCTGTCTTATAAATGTCACAAAAAAAGGTTAACATTTCACTTCTGTTCTTGGATTTTCGTGAAAATACAACACATATTGCATTACAAATGCTATAGGTGTCACATTTGTGAAAGTTAAAACTATTGGCATTGTCAATGACAAAGCTATTACTTTAGCTATTTTCACAACCAACACATAAATAAAAAAAATGTCATTTACAATACCAATGGCTCAAACTTTCCTAATGCGAGACCTATTGCATTGCAAATGCTTGTTCACTATGGCGTGCCATATGGTCTTTTTCCTCCCCAGTGACAATTTGGAAGAGCTGATGTTGGTGCTTTGTTACCTCCCTGATAAAGATCTCATTCTCCTCCTGGCTGAGCTTGCACTTCCTGTTCCTCTTTGCCTGGGACTCTGGCTGGTCATCCTGGTTGGTAGTGGGGTTGCTGGGGTTGTTGTCCTGTGCTTTGCTCGCCTGTGGCTGCTCTATTGCTGCTTTTTTTCTATTGCAAGTAGCAGTGGTTTTGTGTTTTTTTTCCTGCTAGACGCAGAAGAGTGGCTAGCGTGTATTTTCTAGCCAATAATTGGCAAAAAGTCACTTTTTCTACCGTAGCGTGATTTTTTTTTAACGACTGAATGCACAAATTATTGCCCGTTTTTCTTACCACTACCATTTCCTAATGCCATGTAGAGCCATATCGTAAATATGGCACTAACATGGCGTTAGGATCTGTTGTACCACAACAATAACACATTTTATGCTCTGCTGTGACAAAACAGCAGAGCACCAGTTCTTGTAAACTACCCCAAGTTGCCTTTACTGTGACTTTGAGCAACTGCTTAGAGACGATTGTGGAAACATTGGGCTCAATTCACCCAAAAATGTTAAAGTATGGGTCAAACTTTACGTTTCTGCCTAAATGTACTTTTATCTTTTTGAGCTTCATTAACATTCATAGTTGTATGCCTAGAAAGCTGAGCCAGGGTCACTATTAGGAATGTCAAGTGACTATTCCTGCTGGCTCCTGTTTCCACTGTGCAGCGTTCTGCATGATGTTGACCTCCTCTCATTGGCAATGGACTCCACTGTGGTAACACTCTGCAAGCACACACATTTTTTTCTCCATACGGAAAACATGTTTCCATGTACTGAAAGTGCTTCCCATGGATCTGCAGCATATCTAATAATTATTATAATAAAAAGAATAATAATGCCAGGAATCTCGCCTTGATTTCCTGGCAGGCATAAATAAGTAGTTTCACCGAAAATACCTTCATGAATGGGTTCTAATATGTCAGGATAAGGACTGCTTTGTTATACTATGCTTAGGTTATCTGTGTAGAAGTATCATAATGAAATAACATCTCAGAGATCTTTGTGGCAGGAATGTCCATCTTACCCCCCATCTAGTAGAAAACAAGAATGTAGCTTCCATTTGTGCAGGAGGTGCAGTGGCGCCGGAGGCCAGAAGGGACAGCCGAACCCTGGGTATTGATGTATTTTATCATTCAAAATCAACCAGGAGGCCCATTTCCTTTCCTGCAAAAGGGCCATGAGACAATTCTTCCTATTTACCAAACACAATTGCACTGAAAAGTAACTCAGCTTCAGCCTCTCTTATCAATGGCACTATGTACCCTGCTTTTTTCACAACTGAATATAGGACTTTATAGTACTGTACATATTTTGGCTACAATATTTACTGGTCAAAAAAGCATGTAACTGATAGTCAGGTATGCAGGAAAATAAACTGCAAAAAGAAAATCAACAAGTCAGGAATTATTGCATTTGAAGTAAAAATTGATGTATGTTTAACTATTAAGATAAAATTCATTTTAGCTGCTCTCGGTGTGCCTTTGTGTGCTTGTAAGGGCTTGTAAGTGTGTACAGTGAAAGGGTTCTCCTACGCATAGTTATGGTACGGAAGGTTACAAGTAGCAATAGAGAATAATGGGACAGGTGGATATAGACTCAATAATCCTATTTTAATCTATATTGCATTTGTGTCTTTTGGTGGGAATTTAAGGATGGTGAACGCGCTTAATAAAAAAAAGAATACTATAGGGTCCCTACATTTTTCTCAGAGCCCCCCAGGCGCTGCTGAATGCTGATGCTGCTGAATATTAAAAACCTAATTTTCAAAAACAGATGCATCTCCGTGTCAAGGCAGCAATGCCTAAAACAAAACTTGAGCCGCACTATGTCAGTTTTAAATGCCATGGAGGCGTCGTATTTATGATACGGCGCACCATGGTGCGCGTAAAAAATAAAGATGCTTTCCTGGGCGGGATGTTGTAACCTGAACTGACGCATGAGCTGCAAAAGTGATAGTGATGGTAGGGTGGTTTGCGGCATTTAAAGTGACTTTAACCACCTGTGCATCACTTTTGAGTGTGCCAAGCGTCAGAAATCATATAAAAAATGACTCATGGGGGGGGGGGGATTTTCCACCTCACACAAGGCAGCCATGTAGCAGGGAGCAGAGAACAGCAGCCAAGGTAATAACTCCAACAATCCCAGCACCAACCATGATGTCCAGACACACTCCCAGGGGAAGAGAAAGAGGAAGTGTAACTTTAGTGAGGAGGAGAATGACATCTTGATCACGGAGGTGACAAAGCACGAACACCAGTTCTTTGTCACTTCCAAATTGCCATTAGAGAAGAAAGAGGCCATCTTTGCAAATATGTAACTTCACTACTGGCATTTCTATAATGAATGATACATTTTAACTATGCCACCTCACGAATCCATTTGCATCATTTATACTAGGAAGGAATTATGTTTTCGTATGCTGAGCCCGCTCAATTGGTCACACAAGTCCATTGGTGTTCGAACTTTGGCTAGACACCGAGCAACTGGTACATGTATGGATCACAAAACATTTTGCCATTTGAATGGCATGAATGTCCGACATGCCTTCAATCATTTACACTGTACCAATTTTGGCAGCGACGAGGGATGTATTCTGCATGCATGGGCATGATATGAAGTGAACACACAATAGGACAATTAAATTGGAAAAGGTGTTCACTTTCAAAATTTTCACATACAAATTTACTGTTGATAATTGGTAGTATTGTCTGAAATATGTATTACACCCCAACCATACCTGTGTCCCGCTCAAATTTGGACTTGGGCAAACATGCAGTGTCAGAAAAATCTCAGCCTATCCCATGCAACATTTCTGTCACATTATTTGGGTAACATGTTGTCACTTTTTGTCCATAGTATGGTTGAGAGACATTCGAAAGTATGACCATCTGTTGGTTTCGGGGTAGGTGATGGTACATGTGCCATTACCATCCACAACATAGCTGGCCCAATATTTGCACAGCAGATTCTGATCATCCATCATGTGGGCCTGCATACATTGCCAATTCATTCACAATGACATTATCTCCTAGCAATTGCACATACAACTTTGTCCTTCTTCTGTTGTGAATCTATATGCATGGTAATACTTGTTTTCGCTGACTGATACCTCTTACACATCTCAAAGCAAACAATATGTGAAAACACACACAATCCATACAGAGCACAGAAACATTTAAGTGACACTTACTGGTAGCATTGGGATCTCTGAAGCTCTCCACCTCGCCACAGCTCAATGGGTCTAGTTCACCTACAAGACAAAATCATGGTACATTGCTCTGTAAAGGCTCCACATTTACACTGTGTACATATGAAACACGATACATTGACTTTACAAATGTCTGGTATAGTCTGTATGTTGGACAGGTAGAATATGCTAAAATAGAAATGCCCTAATGATGGACTTATATATGACATGTCACAGTGTTTTCTGATAAAAATGCCAAGCACATGATGTTTTTGAGGCACATAGTTCATAGGCAGTACAAAACCAGCCTACCTTGCTACATGGTGTAAGGGTGCCTGGCTTTGATGGCAATGTGAACAGACCAATTGGACAGACCACACTGCATAGTATGATATTGCTGGGGCTTTCTCAAGTGAATACGTGTCCTGAACCATGCTACACACATCTGACAGCTCCAATGCTTATCCACTTCACTCCTCACATGTTACTAGTGCACTGTAAATGAGCAATGATCAAACAAGTCCTGTAAAAACTCATTAAGGAATAGTGACCATTTTTCTGAAAAGACATGTATGTGTAACATTTGGGGAGAAACCAAAAACTCTGTCCAACATACATGTTGGGTAGCCCCCACAGTTAGGAGTCAGCAATGACCTAGCATGCCAGGTGACAATACTTCCTGCACAGTGCTGGTTGGGCCCCACAGCGCCTATGGGCCTTACCTGCACTACATTGTCTTTTTTGGCTAATGTAATGACGCTGTAAAAAGGGCCCTGTGGCATGTTCTGTTTATTTAACTGAGTTACCCTGTATCATGCCATACTACCCCAAATATATATCTGACCCTTCCTGTTGAAATAGCAGTTAAAGGTGTTTGCTAAAGCCACACAGCTACAAGCCCATGGAATATAGGGGCCTACCGATAGGCCCACCAACTTCAATTACCAGGTGATCAAGGAGATCTGATTTTGGAAAAGGGGGGCGGTGATGGACAGAGTTTCTGAATGATGCAGAATACTCTTACCAAGTCAATAGATCATGGTTTTAATCCATCACCGTTTTTTAGCTCACTGCACCATCCCAGCTCAGAACCTGGCTATATGCAAATTAGTCTGTTCCTGTCCCAGTGCATGATGGGAACAGGGCAAACCAAACTACCAAGCCAATTCTTATACTGGGAAGGAAACAAGCTTCCGGGGACCGGTTTCTGGCATCACAGCCTTCTTCGGCCCGGCTTGCTTCAATCCTGATGGTGCAATGAGCAAGGGACTCACGTCTGAGTATATCCTCCCACACATAGTGTGGATAAAACCGATTTTGGAAAAGGGGGGTGGTGATGGACAGAGTTTCTGAATGATGCAGAATACTCTTACCAAGTCAATAGATCATGGTTTTAATCCATCACCGGTTTTTAGCTCACTGCACCATCCCAGCTCAGAACCTGGCTATATGCAAATTAGTCTGTTCCTGTCCCAGTGCATGATGGGAACAGGGCAAACCAAACTACCAAGCCAATTCTTATACTGGGAAGGAAACAAGCTTCCGGGGACCGGTTTCTGGCATCACAGCCTTCTTCGGCCCGGCTTGCTTCAATCCTGATGGTGCAATGAGCAAGGGACTCACGTCTGAGTATACCCTCCCACACATAGTGTGGATAAAACCGATTTTGGAAAAGGGGGGTGGTGATGGACAGAGTTTCTGAATGATGCAGAATACTCTTACCAAGTCAATAGATCATGGTTTTAATCCATCACCGTTTTTTAGCTCACTGCACCATCCCAGCTCAGAACCTGGCTATATGCAAATTAGTCTGTTCCTGTCCCAGTGCATGATGGGAACAGGGCAAACCAAACTACCAAGCCAATTCTTATACTGGGAAGGAAACAAGCTTCCGGGGACCGGTTTCTGGCATCACAGCCTTCTTCGGCCCGGCTTGCTTGAATCCAAGGAGATCTGCCCTCCTGGCTCCCCACATCTGCCTTTTCGGTGCTTCTGTTGATGGACAATGTGCTGTACATTGAACGCATGGTTCATGTGGTACCACAACTTCTCCCAACGCTCCACCCGTCTCATGTTGGCTAGCCTTGGCTCACCCTACCTTAACTCCTGATAATGTTAAATAGGTAATGGACCACCAGCCACAGCAGGCACCAAACTCCTCCTAGGATATATTTTAGCTCTGCCCCTACCTGCCATCTCCCTTTCCAAACTACCCGCCCTAAAGTCTAACACAACCAAAACTTAACCTTCCCCCTGCCCCTAAAACTACATACCCCTAAAGGGACTTTCACCCAACAATACACTGGACAAAACAACACAAAATACAATTAAAAGACATAAATAATAGTTTAAGTACACAACAGGACAGCAGAGAAACACACAACACCAAAAAACAGTATATTTCACAAGTGTATGCACCAAACACCTCCACCTGCCAGCACAGACAAAAAGATTGTAAGTTAAAGTGAAAGGAACTTCAAACTTCCTGGTTTGCAGTATGGCTGAGCCATTGCTTCATTTCCTGGGTGGATGCATCAAGTGTTCTACTAAAGCATCACTTTTCCTACCAAAGTATAATTTTTTTCTGATGCATCACTAGAGAAATAGCCAAGGCATGAGTTACACTCAACACATGACCATGCACTATGCATTGTTTTTGACGTTTTGGCATTGATGTGTGGCTTCCGCCCAAGTCTCCGGGTGCAATCCGTCCCTCAATAGGCCAATGCATATGTTTTCATTGATGCAATTAGGTTTTTATGTGTGGCACAGTGTGTTGATTGGTGCAATGCAGGAAAACAGTCCCAAGGATCACATTTCTTGCCCCAAATATCTTTGCTGACATGCATATAGACTTGGGATGTGTTACATGTGTATGTTAACAATGCACAATTTGTGTACCTACATGCATTCATAGTGCGAACACTAGAACAGGTATTTATTTGCTGTGAAATACACAGACATATTGTCACGTGCATATCTTGACGTTATCAATATGCATTGAAGTTTGTGTTATGCTAACATTGACAGGTATCAGTGTAGTAGGCATTCATTGTTCACAGATATTGCACTCCTATGCAAATGATATACACATTGTCATACATGATTATGGCCATACTCGAAGATGGTATTATCTGTCTGCATTCCTGACAAAGGATTTATTACGGACGCAACGCACACTCAGGGTATGACATACACTCCCTGCTTAAGCCAGTCTACAGTGTATGTGGCATCCAGCTCACAGATTCATTGTCATGATATGAAAGGTCTGTTGCTCGGATTATAGGTCTCCAGTTCATATGTAAATGCCATAATTTAGCAGACAAAAACAACCAACAACCAATCTTCTCATGTTGTGGTGCACACACAAAAAAAAAAAATCTAAAAAATTCAAAATTTTGCTTTATTAGGTTAAAAATTTTAAAACCATCAAAGCACATACAGTATTTCATTTCACAGTTAATCAAATTTCCATATCACAATTAACACAACTAATTATATTACAATATAAAAAAGTGCTTTACAATTATCAAACACATATACAAGATAAAAGGTTTGTCATCCAGTTTGTTAATTTTATAAAATTCCCAAATTCATCTAGTAATCGTCACTAATAGAAACTTTCTACTGTACTGCGGACTAAAACACAGAAGGGCAAAGGAAGGTGATTAAGGTAGCAGTATTTTCATACGACATCTCACAGCTTCTATAATGTAGCTTGCCACCCCAAAACATACCACAGCAGACCCAAGCATTTGTAAGTAGGCCAGGGCTGGTCTCACCTACTCAAAATTACAACCTCTCAGCAGTGGCAGGATACATTTCTTTCGCTGCAGTTCATAAAACTTGCAGAAAAAGATTATATGAAGAACGTTTTGCTCCGAATTATTATCACATGGGCACGGGCCCAAAATCCCACTTTTAACAAACCCCCTGGGGAAAGATAACAACCATGGTAGCATATTATGTTTAAACCTTAGCAAAACAAACAGATGGAAAGGCTTGCTTATAAATGTTAAGTACGGCTGAATCTCTCTCCCCGTGCTTAACATGACAAAGTTTCTAACCGATGGTTTTGCCAGTTCCTCTTCTTCCCTTTGGGCCTTCAACCTGTTTAAAAATTGGGATTTTACTGTCTTTATTACGATTTTACTTAAGGCCCTAGGATTTGTAAATAAATCTGGGCTACCCATTATGTCCATTTGAGTTTTAATATAACGGATCCATGGTATAGCCAAGGCCTTATCTAGGGTCAGACAGATAATTAATTGATTTAAATTCGGGGCTTGCTGTGCCCAAATTCTTAACCACCCTAGTATCGGTGCTACAGCAATCTGATCAGAAATATAACCAGCCCCCAGGTCTTCGTGCACATTAAAAGTTGCTGTTGATTGTGGTAGTGACAATACTTTTCTGAAGAAAACATTTTCTGCCATTTGGATCTCACTTGAATCTATATAGCCCCACACCTCACTCCCATATAACACCATGGGCAAACATTTGGCGTTATAGATTTTCATAATGGTCGGTCGTGGCTTACAGCCTAGACGTTTTGCAAAGCCCAGCAGGGTCCCTGTGGCCCTCGCTAATGTGTTTTTTTTCAGTGCGCATGGCATTACCCACGATCTTCTATCATCGAATACAATACCCAAGTATGGGAAAGTAGGTACTTTAATAAGCGCCTGCCCTTTGCAGAAAAAAGATACCCTTTGCGCCCGTCCACCACCTAGCGACATAACATGTGATTTTTTAAAATTAGTTTTCAAATCTAAAGAGTCCATAAAATTAGTAAAGCAGTCTAAAAGTAATTGTAATCCTCTTGCCCTCCTAGCAACTAGCACAGTATCGTCTGCATATAGTAATGCAGGAATCTTTTTTTGGCCAACTCTCGGGATGTCCTTATATGATGAAATTAGGGCATCACCTAATTTATTTATATAGAGTGTAAACAGTGAAGGTGCAAGGATACACCCTTGCCTGACCCCTCGCTTTACAGGCCAAGAATCCGTCAGGCTCCCATTTTCACTATAGCGGACTGCTGCACTAGTGTCATTATGGATAACGGCTAGAAAGGATATCAGTACAGGGTCCAGGCCCATGTCAAACAGGGAAGTCCACAATTTCTGTCGGTTTACAAGGTCGAAAGCAGTGGACAGATCCATAAAAGCTAGATGGATATCCCCAAGCTTAGCGACCGTATACTTCCCTATAACAAGATGTAAATTGAGGCATTGGCCAGCAGTACCTCTTCCCTTCCTAAATCCGTACTGCAGGTCTGAAATAACTGCATTCTCTTCCAGCCAATTCGTCAGCCGCACCAAGACGGCTTTTCCCATTATCTTAGCAGACGAGTCCAGGAGAGAGATCGGACGATAACACGCCGGATCCTCTCTCGAACCCTTCTTAAATATTGGGACGATGACTGCTTTGCCCCAGGACACTGGGGGACCCGCTATAGTAACTTCATTAAAAACAGACGTTAAAATCTTTGCCCAATAATGGGGATCTGCTCTATACAGATCTGCCGGAACCCCGTTCGGACCTGGGGCTTTCCCATGTGCTGTGGTCACAATAGCCTCCAAGACTTCTTCTCTGGTAAAATTGATCTTTCCTGCCTGTGCAAAATCACCTTGGGTCACAAGAGATGAATTATTTATTTCCGCATAAAGACCACCATAGTGCTCCACCCACTTTTCTGGTGGGATGAGACAGTACTGATTTGTATTTTCTGTCTCATTAAACAGAAGACTGTTAATCACATTCCAAAATTGAGTGCTACTTTTCAGAACACTCACTTTGGTCAGTTTCTCCCAAGCCATGTCCTTGAGCTCAATTTTCCTCCGTTTAATAGCCTTTTTATAGGCTCTTCTTACCTCCGCTATCTCCTGCACGTCCTTACCAGACTCTTTTAGCACTTCTAAAAGTGCCGCGTGGGTGTCACTACAGGCTTGATTAAACCAATTTTTCAATTTCTTAGGCCTTATTTCACTTTTCCTAGTCAGATTTACTGCTACCTGTTCTGTAATACGATTGAAAGCATCCAAGATATCCCTTGGGTCTGAGTTTTCACCTAAGCATATGGTCAGATCCTCAGTTTTACTCCTGTACAGGTTTTCCAGGAAATCGATAGGTGTAATCACCTCCCACCTTAGTCTATGGCCTTGACATTTAGAGGCTATATTAGAATTTAAAATGTTAGATGAGACAATTTCACTTTCAAGGGCCCTAATATTAATAGTCAACATGAGTGGGTTATGGTCACTAAATCCTCTCTGTTCAACACTAAAAGGACCTATTTTATCCCTCAGAAGACATGACACCAAGATATAGTCGATAATCGACTCATTGCCTTGGCCATTGAACGTTAGGACAGGGCTCACACATCTGCTGTTTGGGCTTGATGTCGGGCACTACATGTGTGGCACATGCACATAACACGTGCAGAAAAGTGTTTGGAAAACATATTTGCCTATATTAAGATCATCACATGGCCAGCTTGAGTAAGCCAAACAAGTGTGATGACTTCCAAGTAGAAATATGTTTACCATTGCCATGCATCACATCATTCGCCAACAGAGATGGCTTACCTTAACTCAAGATGTGTATTTACTGACAGAGTACGCCACTCTAACCTGGAATGCCTCTGTGCACGCTACTTTTAAATACTCCACATGACCTGTATTATGTGTGAAGCCACACATGGATGTGTGCAGTCTTTAAAAGGGACAGCTTTTACATATTAGAATGACACAAGGTCTTTGTCCATGACAACTGTCACTCATTATCTATAATGTTATCTGCAACAGGATGAGTTCCTGAAAAATGCATTCAATCTGCATGGTGACACATCTTTGAAGATATTCACAGTACTGGTATTTGGTGGTTTGTGTTCAAAATGTTACTGAGTGCTATTTGTTATACACTTTAATCCTGCACAACACATTAAGGCTGCTAGTTGTGCAGATCATCAGTGTTGCAAGGACATATTTGTGTCTTGTACTGTTGGTATCACATTTTTATCTAGGATTGAGATGTAGCCTTATCAGGGCCTGACACTGACATGGCATGCCACCCATTTAATTTCCACATAGTTCTTCCTGTGTTTCTCCTGAAACTATGGTCAACATACAAGTATACAATACAAGTATACTGCCATGTGTGCCACACTTGCTTATTTCCATAATACTTCCTTTCACCCCACTGAGCTTGGTGACCTGTGACTGATAGGAAGAGTTGGTACACCTTTTAGGAGACTCTCACCGACGACTTTTCCTTACAATTGCCTTTGTACTCATAATTGACTTGTCTGTCATGCCATATTTTGTGAGTTCCAATTTGTTTGCCAGTACAGTTGTTGTGATTCCATCCATCCACACAGCTTGAACTGACACATTGCAAGTCAGTGACGTGTCGCTGCTGCCAGAGCCAGATTGATATGTGCATGGCAATGTGGCACATCGTTGCTACCAGTTGATTGGCTTTGTTCCCACTATGTACACATGACATATGGACATTAATATTTTGGAGAGTGGCACTGTGCAGGGCAACAAGGCACCTTTCTGCACTGCACACATCACTGAGTAAGGGCAGTGGTGCACGTAATTAGGCCATACAGCACATTTGAAACTTTCCGCCCACGCTCACACACAATATGCTGCCTAGCAGAGATACCAGCACACTAGCACCACAGATGCTCAGGGGGCTACATTACATGCAGGCTTGTGCCCCTGCCAGCCTTGGAGGCCCGGGCATCTCTGTATGTTTACTACAGAATGTAGCACACATTGGTAATGGAAGTGGAATGGAAGTTCTGCTAGAACTGCGCATGCGTGCACGCGCGCATGCGCAGTGTTCGCAAGCTGATTGACACAAGTAGAAAACGGGGAGGAAGAGGAGGAGGGCAGCCCGGGGACACCGGCAGTAGAGTTAAGTGTTCATCTTGGGGGGTTTTATTAAAGTATTATTAACTTTTTTAATAGGCGGGGTGGAGGCTGGCCAACTCCGCTCTGCTTTGGAGTATGAATTTACCCTATACTCCACATTTTACGTGGAATGCGGAGTAGGGAAATCTCCGCACACTCCGCTGGCGGAGCAGAGTTGTGTGCCCGGGCTTAGCCCAGATGCATCATCGTGTAAACATAGCGTACGGCCTGCGCCGCCTCAAAAATTATGACACGATGGGAGCGCAGCCCGCTTGCAAATGAGGCCCTAATTCCCGCCAGTAATGATTCCACCTCATACATTTTTCTTCAACCACATATACCTTTTATCTCATTATCTCATGCATGTAGTTTCTTTTTCATCACGGTGCTAACCCTTTTTCATTGTTTACCTATATTTAGCTTCTTCTCCTCCATTTTTTCCCCTTCTCGCTCTTGTTCTGTATCAAGCCTGATGATGAAAAAAAATAAGAGCAGGTCCCTGGAAATTAGTGGTGGGGCTCACCACCTGCAACCACCAGCACAAACTAAGCACTGCCTTTCATTAAAAGAGAAAAGGTGCCCTCTCGTTTTGGTCTTGATCAGGTGGGCAGAAAAGTCAAGGACAAATACAGAAAGCAGACTACTCAGCCACCAAAAGAAGGCAGAAAAGTCCTGCCCTTAGACATCGAAACTTTCCAATTAAATCTGGAGTAAACGAAAGTAGAATAATGCTCAGCTTGAATGGAGTAATCAGAATGGGTGTGACAGGAATCTGAACTAAGTCACACCTGTGTGTCGAAATAGTTTGTCTCTCACTCAGCTGAGGAGCAAAAAAAATTACAATTGTAGACCAGGTGGAAAGAGAGCAGAATGTCCAGTAACGACTGCGGTACTCACCTGTATCTTACCAGCACCTATACGATCAGAGATAGACTGGGGCACCAAAATTAGCCCTGGCAAAAAACACACAAACCAGCCCCACCTTCTTCGAGTAATCGATTTCTTTATGTCCATCCCTTCTCTCTCGTCTTCTCTCCTTTCGCTGTTCTCCTCTCTGATCACTTTCTCTCCACGTTCTATTTCCCTCCTTTTCTTTCTCTCTCGAAGCTTCTCCTCTCCCTGCAGGGGCGGCCTTAGGCATGTGCAAGCTGTGCACCTGCACAGGGCCACCGAACCCCAGGGGCCACCACGCCAATATATGTCCTTAATATAATAATCCTCTGAGGATGGATACATATTTGCGTTGCTGCCCCTGGCAGGGATTTGGTGGCCTCCGGCTCTGTTCCACTTCCAAACACCCTGACCCCCCTCTTCATTGGCCTCCGTGCTCCGCCCCGCCCGGACCCCCTCTTCCGGGGCCCCCTACCTGCGCTCCCTGCCCAGGGCCGCCATAGAGCCGCCCCTGCTCCCTGTCTGGTGCAATAAACATCAGGGAGCTGGGGAAACGGACCGAGGCACCAGGAGCCACCCTGGGCTTTCAAAACCAGCCTCCAAGGGCCCTAGCCCACCGGGTGGAAGTCCGGTTGAGCGAAAGGCCTGTTTGCAATAGGTGGGATGATAATGATCCACCGTGGTTCATTTCACTTCTCGCTCTCTTTAGCGCCTAAAAGCAATTCCGTTTGCAGTGTTCACTATATAAGGTATGTAAATAGATAAGAAACCGTGCTCGTTTCAGTGTTGTGTAACAGGTTCTCTATTCTGGGAAAGCACAAGTCGGTTTGCACTATTTGATGAGCTGCTTTAAAAGTCCCTGCCCAAAGGTTTGCCTTCAGCATCAAGCGCATCCGTCTCGTGTTGACAGGTTTTAAGCTCTCCGTAAATTCCTTTGAGTGCATTTCTCAGGACTCCTGACGTGTTACTACCAAAGGGAAATAGTTTATCTGACACGCCCATCATAGATGACAGGAAAGGCAGCAGAGTGATCATCTTTTTGAAAATGATATTTTGTTTTAAACTTTGCTTTATTATTTCTGGTAGGAACGTGCATTTAAGAAAGTTAGCACATTAGCAGATGTCAGTTATACTCAGGGTTGGAACTGCTTTCATCCTTCCTTGTTCCCCGTTGACTGGCAGTGGCAACTTCCCAGATATAACTTCCACAGTGTGCGAGGCTGAACAGAAAATGCAAAAAAGAGCTGATAAGTTACTGACAATCTTTATTATCCTTCTTCATCCCAGTACTTACTGACTGTGGTGTGCTTATGCACAGCATGGCCAGCAAAAAACTCTGAAACATGTCTCCCCACATTCCCTTGCCTCCCCTAAGGCTCCTCCAATTACAATCAGTGCCATTTTATGGATTTTGTGGGCCCCGGGCACGAAGTATTTCGGGGGCACCTATTTGCAACAACTTTGAATTTTATTACCCATTTTTTGCATATTCAAGCCATAAGTTTGCTAACAATATTGAAGTATCATTTAAAGGTTACCAAATGCAAATATGTAAGCTAAAGAGGAATTTCACTTTCCTAGGGGGGCCCTTGGAAGGTGGGGGTCCTGGGCACTTGCCCACTTTGCTCATGCCTTAAAACATCTCTGATCACTAAGGTTATAAAGCAGATGGAGACCTCAAGATCCTTCTGTATTCCCACAGCACTAGGGATCAAGATGGGTGTTATGCGAAGGGAAGGTGGGCTGAAAGTACTTAGGCGAGGAAGGGTAATCAGAGTAATGAAGATCATGAGTAAATAATCAGTAAGGCTGTACGAAATTCGAAATGACATGTAATTACATGACATGCAAATTGGTCTTCTTGCACCATATTTTAGCACGAAATGCATCATAGCATCTATATTTGCCACAAGGATGCATTTGCCACAAACAAATAAATAAAAATAGTGCAAAACTGTTTTGTTGTCCCCATACATTTGTGTTACATTTTTACAGTGAGTGCTGCATTCCTGGTAAAGTTTTACCACAAATGGGGCATAGTTACTCAAAGTGGCACAATGGCGTAATCTCGGGAATTTCATATAACAAGTATAATGTGTGATTCCTACATGAATTGAGCGGACCGCGCCGGCAATACATATGAGACCTGTGTCATGCGGTAGAGTGGAAGCGATGGCCTCATATAGTAATAGACGCCTGCTCACTACGCCGAATCAGCCCGTTGGTGTGTAGCCCAGAGGATGACCTACTTGCCTCTGAGCTATACTAGGGCTTCACTGGTGCCAAACAGAGAGGTGATGGGGTCCAGCGGTGGTGGAGCTACTATCTGGAGATGCGTGGGGGCCCCGGTTTTGGAGGTGCGGCCCGGTCTCCACCCCAATGGCAGCATGGCGTCATGAGCGCCCATCTAGCCAGTGGACTCTGGGGCAGGAGAGAGTTGGTGTCCTCCCGAGGGGGCAGTGAGCCTGTCACCCCAGCCACAGAAGTCACCGGGAGGTGCTGGGCCTCAGTGGTTGTGAAGCTCTGTAAGAGACCATTAGATGAGCGACCTTGACGGAACTGCCGCCTTATCCAGTCGCTGTTGCCGGCTGGTGGCTAGCAAGGGCCAGTGTAGTTGCCTGTGGAGCCTGAGTGGTGGGCCTGAAGCCAGATTGAGTGGGGGGCCACAAGAGGACTGTGACCTGTGGGGAAAACCTGAGCGCCCCAACCTACATAATGAGCCTGGAGATCGGAACGCTGTGGGTGGTGCTAGTGCAGCATACTGTGTGTGGCGCCCCCGCTGCAGCTGAGCCTGCGGCCCTGGGACAGCTTGCCCTTATACTTACCAGAGAAACTCCTGGGATTGTACTGCAATGACTGTGCTCATCTTGGCCAGTGGGATCATGCAGGGGGCCTGAACTGGTGGTTCAGTTGGCTGAAATGCGGAGGTGGGGGGTACTTGATAACAACTGCAGAGATACCTCAGCGGCATTTGTGCATTCCCTTGGTTGGATGGTGTCAGGGAGTCTGCCCAGATGGCACCTTCTGACTGCAGACTCCTGTCTGGGCTCCAGTCACATCACTTTGTTGGACTAGGTAGAGCACACTGTACATTGATCCACTGCCACTCCATTGACTGCTGAGATGCTGGCTCACTGGAGGGGGCTATTTATTGTTGATGCTTTAATGATCTGGTATGAGCAAGCTTGTCATGGTCCCTGATTGCGCCATCAGACTGCCTGCCAGAGGGGCACCCTTGAGTGCCCGGGCACTGTGGTTTGCCAACAGTTCTGTACCGGGACGGAGGTGGCTGCAGGACATTGTGTAGGTGTCCCCCTCTCCTTAAGCACACATCAGGGCCTCTGGGGGTGCACTTTGCTGTGCACTTACTTCTGCTCGTCCTGCCCAGTGCGACACTGCCTGGACTGCAGTGGTGGCACTATTGTGGGCACCTGAACAGTGAGGAGTGAAGCTGCCATAGAGGTGGACGGTGAAGTGGTGGACCTCCCTAGAGGAGGAGAGTAGGCTCACAATGACTGCCCCAACGGCTGTGATTTGTTAGCTGCTCAGAGCTGGTGACCCTGCAGGGGGTTGCTCTTAGCCATGCACTCCTGGTGGTATTGGTGATCGGCAGTGCCTGCTGTGTCAGTGAATGGGAGATTGGTGTATTGCACCCTTGGAGCAACTTGGGAAAGATAGGCCAGCTTGCTCAAATATGGCAAACACTATCACCCACCGCTGCACCCCACCCAAAAAATAAGTTGCCAAACAGGCCAACATGATGTGGGGGAAGCAGAACCCTCCTGGACTGACTTACTGTCTGCGATCCAAGGCTCCAGACCATATACAAAATCAAAACTGTATCGAATGATGTCAATCAGTGGTGGTGGGCTGATCTGCGGAAAGTTGCGGATAAAGTCACAACAGCAGAGGGTAACATAGAGAACCTGCAGGGTGAGATGGTAACTGGAATGACAATCCGAGGACGTCGAGGGACGCTCCCGGCGTAGTCACATCTGTGTCCTAGGATTTCCAGAGTGAACGAAGGGGTGCCGCTCAAAAGTTCCTGGAGGACAGGTTCACAAAAAACTCAACCCGCCGGGCCTCTCTCACTTCATCATGGTGGAACGGGCACACAGAGTGCTAGTGCCACTACTGCTGCCGGAGGCCCCTCTGAGGGTCATAGTCGCCAAAAGCCATACATATCAGGATCGTGACTGCATCCTCCTAGTGGCCCATGAGAGGCTGCCTCCCCTTTTGGAAACAGTAAGATTACCATCTACCCAGACTACATTAATGAAATGAAATGAAATGAAGGAGTTTTGTAAAGCGCGGCTGCTGCCCAAGGGCGTCCAAGCGCTAAGTAGAGGTAACAGGGCTCTGAGGAAAGAGGGGAGAGATCCAGGTGGGGAGCTAATTTCTGAAAAGATGTCTTTTTAGCTCTTTACGGAAGGATGAAAGGATAGGGTTGGACCTAAGTGAGAGGGGAAGGGAGTTTCATAATTTAGCAGCGTTGAGCGTGAAGGACCTGCCTCCTGCTCTGGACGTTTTGACTCTGGGAACTGCAGCGAGGAATGCGTTCTCTGAGCGAAGTGACTTACCGGGACAGTAGGGAGTGAGAAGTGTGTGGTTAATCTCAGGTCTGGCTCTGTGGAAGGCTTGGTGCGATATGCACAGCGTCTTAAATTTTATTCTATCCCTGACCGGGAGCCAGTGCAGTGACCTGATCCCTGGCTTAGCTGATTCTCTGCGTGGGATTTGAAGTAGTGTGCGAGCTGCACAGTTCTGTGTGCGCTGAAGTTTCTGCAGCACGTAGTCATGGGCTCCCAAGTAAAGGGCATTGTTGAAGTCGAGCCGAGATTGGATGAGACCCTGAATAACAACCTGTTTAGCTTCATGGGGCAGAATAAGCAGGATTTTTCGCAGCATTCGGATAATCCCGAAACAAGTTGCTGCTGTTTTAGTTGCCTGCGTATTGAAGGTGAGGGTTTTGTCCAGCCAGACTCCCAGACTTTTAATGTCCTCCTTCGGGGATGGAGGAGGACCCAAACTGGGTGGCCATAGCTGATCCATGGGAGTGAGAATAGGGGGGCCAAGGAGCATTATCTCGGTCTTATCACCATTGAGTTTTAATGAGGATGCTGTCATCCATCTCCTGACGTCCTCCATGCATGCTGCTAGGTTGATTTGGGGAAGCCTGCTGTTCTTCTGTGCCAGAGAAACCACCAGCTAAGTGTTGTCCGCATACGAGATGATCTTGATACCGTATTGTCGGACGACCTCAGCCAGCTGCCTCATGTACACATTGAACAGCGTAGGGCTTAGGGAGGAGCCTTGGGGTACCCCGCAGTTTAGAGGTCTGCTAGTGGAGCAGGAGTCGCCATCAAATACCTGGAAGGTCTTTCCGCTCAAAAAGGAACCCAACCAGTCAAGAGCGTTTCCTGAGACCCCCAGATTGACTAGACGAGACAGCAGGGTTTCGTGGCACACCGTATCAAACGCGGCGCTTAGATCAAGGAGGATCACTGCCACTGACCCCCCTTGATCCAAGATCCTCCTGGATTCCTCCATCACGGCCAGAAGAGCAGTTTCTGTGCCGTGTTTTGGACGGAATCCTGTTTGGGTGGAGTCCAGTAGAGAATTCTCCTCGAGGAAGTTGGTAAGGTGGAGATTAATGTGCTTCTCTAGAATTTTACTTGCCCAAGGCAACAAGGAGATTGGACGGAAGTTGTCCATAGGGTTGAGGTTGGGTTTTTTAAGCAGTGCTCTCACCATTGCCTGTTTCCAGGAGGGAGAAACCACTCCTGTTTGCATGGAGCTGTTAAGTAGGTCCATGAGGGTGGGGAAAATGACTTGGCTAGCCATGTTCATCATCTGAGGGGGCACTGGGTCGAGGGGGGAGCCTGATTTTATTTGATGTGCAAGGGATTTGAGTGATTCCAGATCTAATGGTGAAAATGTATTCAGGAAAACTTGCGAAGGATGTTCTGTATCGCTTGGGGGTGGTGGTATGGCGGTGACGGTCTCTGAGATGGGGGCTGCGAAGGATAAGTATATTTTATTGATTTTTTGAAAGAAAAATTCAGCCAACTCGTTGCATCGGGCTATAGGTTTGTCGGTTGGAGCCATGGGAGGGGAGGTTTTAGACAGACTTTTGACTACTTGGTATATTTCTTTTGGCTTAGATCGAGCTGCCATACTTTTTTCTTTATAGTAGTTAGTTTGAGCTAAGTTTATTTCACATTTGTACGCCCTAATGGCCCCAGCTACCCCCTCCAGTGTTACAGCGACACCGTCTGGCAGCCGCCCGCCACCGCCCCTCCTTTAACATCACTGCTTCCCCCCCCCTGTGGATGCACCTGCCGCGCATTGAAGCGCCGGTTTGTCCGGCTAGAGGAGCAAGTACGTGTCCTCCAGGAGAGTCGAGCCCACCGAGCATAAGACCCTGTTCATTGCACCCTTTTTATTTATTCTTTTGTTGGGTGGGAATCGGGAGTTGGGGTTTCTTTGGACAATTGGATATTAGGTTGGACTTTTTCGTTAAGGACATAGGTTGGGGTTAGGGAGAGGGGTGGGTCAAGTGTTGTTGTGCGATTTTTTTTTACATAGATTATTTTTGTTAGGGGATTCAATTATATATTTATACTTTACATATGATGTTGATGTTTTGTGGGTGGGGGTACTGTTTTACATCACAATGCTTCCTTGTTGGGGCAGGCCAGGGCCACAGCGAGTGTTTGATTTAAATAATTGGCTGACTTTGTAAGACAAAAACAGACAGATGCGGCACCCCTCACTGAGTGACTTGTCCTACTAATACTGTCAGCAGGGGCGGTGGGTGACATTTGAAAGTGGTGGGGCGCAAAGTGATTTGCATACAGCACCGTAGCGAGCAAGCCCAGCGTGCGAGTCCGAACCCCAAAAGGGGAGTTGTGGGGGGGTTACCCCCCCAAGAAATTTTTGAAAAAAAAGAAGAAAAATCGTACATTTTCATCAAATTTGAGAAAGCAGGAAGGTTAATAAAGCAATTGTGAAAGTGCAGTTATTACATTAATAGATGGCATAACATAGGTAGCTGCTTATTCAGTATAACCACAGAGCTTCATACATTCCTTCCTATTATGCTCTGGTGCTGAATTCAGCATCCCACACACAACTGACTGAACAGTAGACATTTGCTCAACCTCAGTGAATGACATAAATGTAAAAGTTATATATCTCACTCACACCCTCAACCACCCAAAATATAAACTGCAAAGAGTCGGTGGAAACTCAACTGCAATTCTGTAATGGTCCTTTAATCCAACAGGTACAGTCACTAAGGACAACACAGAACAAATCTATAGGTCCATAGACCCATCAAAAAACAATTGACTACTGTGGCTTTTGTCTGTGGAAAGCCCAAACTGTGAAGAAAGCCATGTCTTGCAGTTTCCGTGCAGCTCTTTTATGACAATGCAGATGCTACTATGCTATATGGGATTGTAACTTATGAACTGCAAGTAACAAAAAGATTTAAGTGAGAAAAGCAGTAACCCACTGAGCTATCCACATAAAGTACAGTTTTGTGATCTGCATAGTACATGTTCCTTGTAGCAGGCATATTAACCCTCTGGACTACTGTATGATGAGCTATTTTGACATTTTTACTGTTGCCTGAAAACTGCTGGACACACAAGGAACTCTCCGACAGGTGCTTTAAAATTCATAAGTTATTTCTAAACACAGCGCCACCTGAACTCAGCACCTAGTGTGGTTGCACAGGTAGACTAGTCCTGTTCTGAAGATCGCACTGCTAATTGGGGAGTGTGAGCTGTCTTCACTTCCTTTTCTTTCTGCTCTAGCACAGACCAAGTCCTGATTCCTTCAAATTTATTAAGGTCCTTCTGCTTCTGTTGTTGTGATTGAGGTATTTTTTTTAAAAATCTTTCTTTTCCCACCCAACCGCCCCTCTGCCCATACTGCTTCCTTTCCATCCAACCCACTACGGTTCATGCTGCTCCTTTTCGCTCCCGCCTACCCTGTCCATGCTGCTTCTTTTCCCTCCCACTGCCCGTCCATGCTGCTTCTTGTCTCTCCCACCAGCACCGTAAATGCTGCTACTTTTCCCTCCCAACGGCCTCGTCCATGCTGCTTCTTTCCCTTCCACCCGCCCTGTCCGTGCTGCTTCCTTGCCTCCCACCCGCCCACGCTGCTTCTTTCCCCCCCATCCGCTCTACCAACGCTGCTACTTTTCCCTCTCACAGTACTCACAGCAGCTATCATCAACGACGACGGGTCGACTGCGACACTGTCTCTGATGAAACCACGTTGGTTTTAAACGGTAACCAGTGCCACACAGCACAGGGAGCACACAGACACAGGCAGTCAGGCTGGCTGTCGCACACCACAGGGCAAACAGAGATGAGACCACGACCACGACGAGGCGACTGGAACCGGATCCTCCGACGTCACCAACCTGAGCAGCGCTGCGAAATGGTCAATCACTGCATGACTATATTCAAGTCAAACACAGTGATCGGCCATTATGCAGTGCTGCTGAGCAGCAGTGCACCACCCACGCGCGGCATCCAATAATGGATTGCTGTGCGGTGACCGGCCAATCCTGGCGCATTGGCTAGGGGGGGCACACTCTCTGCTCGCCCTCTCGCCCTTCCTAACGCTGGGGGCTGCTGCCCGTCTAAACCTTCACCCCCCTGGTCACTCACTATGGGAGGGGAGCTGACTGCGCATGCTTGGGCTAGTTTCAGCCCCATGCTCCTCATGCGCGCTAGGGGGGTACTGTCTCTCTGCTGGTGTCACTGACTCAAGCTGTGCCCGCCCCCTGTGTGTGCCCGCCCCCCTGCGCTGCCCGGATTCCAGGCAGCTCGGCGGCACATTAATAAATTTCTGCTGGTGGAGATTTCTTTTTAAATAAAACAATTGCCTTCCAATTCAGCCGCGGCGCGGGTCCATGTGGGCTAGTGGGGCTACGCCCCTATGCCCCAATGGACGCACCGCGGCTGCCTGTCAGTCTCTCCTAGTCTATGCATTCTGCAACTGGACTCAAAGGGGTGTGTGAAATTGAATTAATGAAAACATGTCCATTATTAATTATGCCTCCCCCAAACTTCTCTTACCTTTGTTTGATGTTTAACTTAGGCACAGAGAAGGCTGCAAGGTGATGATGGTTTTCTTTCCTAACATGCCATGGTTGTGGTGGTAGTAGCAGCAGTAGACACTGGCAGTAGCATTTGCAAAAAAAGAAAATGAGACAGTCAGTCACCTGAGAGAGACTCTTCGAGGAGTAGTAGAATGAAGTACAGTACAGAACTTACTGCCAAACAATAATGCGCAAAAATACAACAACACATAATGGTGCTGGGGATAGCTTAGTACACAGAGTTACAAACTCTACTTGTGTCGAGTCACTCGGCTAGGTCTAGAGTACACTGGACACAAGCGTAAACATTAGTGCTGTGTAGGAGGATGACAACAAATCCAATCTATGCAGGCAATTAATGCTGATGTATTAGGTTTCTTTGGTAAAAATATTACCTCACAAATGTGCTGCTCATGGGTGGGCAAGCAGAAGAAGATCCTCGCCCTAACTTGAAATTGAATTACTGTTGCTTTTGCCACATCCGCCCCAGCAAGCGTGTGATAAATTATCGGTGTACATTTAATTTAGTCACACCTAAATAAGTCACACAGCCCAGGGAAAGAGGGTTAGGGTTTGTTGAATGGTTGGAAAGGGGGAAAGGTATGACAAAAAAAAAAGTATGCATGGACAAACAACAAATGACACAATCTTTGTAGTCTCCCATATCCTAATCAATCTCTTAAGGGAGAAAAAGGAAATACATGCATGATGATGATGAGGAGACCTGGATTACATACAGTTTGTGTTCAGTTGTACCGGGCTTACTTTTAAAGATAGCAAAGAAAATTTTAATATATCTATAGGGATGAATTATAAACAGAGAGCAAACATAATTATAATAATAAGAACACACTGTTGTGATGATTGAAGTCAAAAAATTAATCAAATTATTTAAAAGGTGATGAAAGTTGATACTGTTACCGTGTTATCCTGGTCAAAATGGGGAGTTGCATCTCAGCATTCCTCTTGGTCCTCCCTTCCATGGATGCTCCGTCCATCAATCTTGGGTGACGCCACTGCCTGCCTGGCAGATGTAGATTCATTGGTAAGGTAAGTGTGCATTGTTTTCCCAAGTATAGCACAGTTAAGGCCCGGCCTGTAATTGTAGATGGAAAAACAAAAGGGATATTGAGAAACCAAGTCAAAAAAAATGCCCAAGTTATGGTGTAGTGTAACAAGAACACTTTCAGAGGTGGCATGAATGCATCATGTCTACTCTAGTCTGTTTCCAGCATTAACCTACAACAACAACAGGACGGAGCAGGCCCACGGTGACGGCATCCTTTGCACATCCTCCAGTTAGCGTTCATTTTTTGAAAGAGTCGGACAAAGCACATATCCAGCAACATAGCATTTTACAATTTCAGTGACTAAATCAATGCACCGCAGTCATACCACTGCTACACTCGACCCCACCGCTACACAGACATTTAGGTCTGCTGTGGTTGTTGTTGACTTGTTTACCTTTTATGCCACTCATGAAACGCCAAGACTTATTCCATCAATCATCTCTGATCTTTGTACTGAGTGACTGTGAAGATACTATGTCACTGTGGTCATCAAGATGGGGTTGTTCAACTCAGTCTGCAGTGTACCAAGTGAGTCCAAATTCCATATTCAAAAATGCAATGGAGCGGCCTGCAGTAGAAGTACAACTTTGGTATTAAACAACAAGAGTGGAAATATTGACTTGAGTCACTGTTAGTGTGTAGAGTAAATACTAGTACACTTTGACTTCACTTCATGCACAACAAACAACAACAACACAAACACCAATAACTCAAGAGTCTGTATCCAATGCATGCCATTGATTACCTGTTTCTTGTCATCTTAAGTGAAGGGGCCATCTCTCTTGCCATCATCATCATGGTGCTGTCCTACTCAATATGCAGTGTACAGATTGAGTCTCCTTCCTATATTCAAAATGCAATGTTCAGCCTGCAGTAGAAGTACACATTTCTTGGTATTAAAAATACAAGAAGGGACAAATTGCCTTGAGTTACTTTTAGTGTGTAGAAGATTACATCTAGTACACAACAAACAAACAACAACAAAATCACTCAGTCAGCGTCCAATGCATGGCATCATTCATTACCTGTTCCTTCTCATCTTCAGTTAATGGCCAGTCTCTCTCGGCTCATAAAGGAGGATAGCTATAGTCATCATCATGTTCCACTTCTTTTGGAAGGACTAGGAAAATGTTTCATTTTTCTTCTATATTGCATCATCCAATCATCATCTGGCTTGAGGGCAATGGATTTAGTGAGATTCAGGAGGTTGGAGGAGCAGGATTTGGAGGAGTGGACTGTGAAATGCAGAAAGCATCAACTCACATATGGCTATAAAAAGACTAGAAGACGGTGGTGATGGATTTGTTGTGATTCAAAGTTTCTAACCAGAAAGACAGACACGCAAATAAAAGAAAATAAGTGAGGAAGACAGTAAGAAGTACAAAGCTAATTGTCAGGGAAGTATAGCTCATCCTCAAACTCTGGGGGTTCAACCAGAAGTAGGTAATCATCATCTAACACACTACTTCTGTCACCTGAGCCGCTGTCCTCATCTTCCTCCCTTGCTCCCTTTACTCACGTATTATGTAATTCGGTGGTATAAAGTGCTGATTCATTTTGATCATGGATAACCTCACCACGTTATTTTACGAGAGACTGGTCCTTCTCACTGTTACAATGGAACCAGCAGCATTGAAAATACGTTCAGAAGAGACACTTGCGACAGGGCAAGCCATATAGTTTATTGCCAGCCTGCTGAGCAGTGGCCATTGGCCCCTTTTCCCATACCAATACCGCAATGGGTTTTGATCAATGTACACCTCTGTTGGGTCGTCCAGATAGGCCTGGACCATCCACTCAATGTTCAGGCTGCTACACTTTTTTCACCTTTGTCTTTGGATCAGCACTGGACCTGCCAATGCCTTGCTGTAAATACCAATCATTTAACGATTTTACTGGGCCTAATGATCCAGTTCTTGCTGTTGTCGATAGTGTTAGTGAGTGTTCTGAGCCAAACACACTGCCCTCAGGCTCCGAAGTTGAACCTGATGCCGGATGCCCTGCTGCAGTACTTGATGTGGGTTTATCTAGCGGACTTTTAATTAGCAGCCGTTCATTTTCCAACTTACTGACTGACTCAGCTATTCAAGTTTTGTACCGGGCAACATCCATTTCTGCAAAAGGAATTAATGTCTTACTTTTCAGTGCCCATTTTGCCCGTGGATCCAGAATTGTGGCACAAATGTAATGTTCTTGAGACAAAAACATATTTTGCACCCTTGTTTTGTCAGCTAAGTGACAGGCTAAGCTCTCCACTCATATGCTTCTTTATTTTCCTCTACACCTTTGTATGCTTCAGACACCTCCTTGAGCTGATGCTCTAGCATTTGCAACAATGGGATAGCTTGGCCCATTGTACAGTTCTCCTTGCTGACTTCACATGTGAAGACCTCGAAAGGAAGAAACATCTTAGTCAGGCATTTAACTAGGCACCATTGGTCCATCTGAAGGGTCATGCCTTTCACAGTAGCATCCCCTCTTCGGATGACAAATTCATTGATTGGCTTGTACTGCTCAAACAGACGGTCAAGCTTGTAATAAGTTGAATTCCAACGTGTTGCCATCTCCTGGATGAGTGCTTTGACTGGCGTTCTATAGTCACATTGAATGATCCTCAGCTGCTTCTGAGCTTTAAAAGAATGGCTGAAATGAGTGCATATTCTCTGGCAGGTGGTCAGTAAGTTGCTGACTATAGCTTCTTTTTTCAGTAAGTCTTGAACTATAATGTTAATGCAGTGCACCAAACACGGGACCCTGAAATAGGAACCAAGCGCCGTGGCCTTAGGTACATTACAGCCATTATCTGTGGAAATAAAACCAATCCTAAGCCCTCTTGGGCGCAGCCATTCAAAAACCTTGCTGTGAAACTCTTCCAATATGTTTACAGCAGTATGAGATTTCTCCATGGCGAACATGGCTACAGTTGCATGTTTCTGAGTAGCTTTAAAAATCTCAGCTGTATCAACAGCACCTACTTCAGATAGCTTATATCTAACCCCCACAAAAGAGACCCAGTGTGCAGTGATGCACATGTAATCAGTGGCCTGGCAACTGGTCCACATGTCTGTTGTCAGGTGGATATTGTGAACGGAACTCTGCTGTAAATCTTGTCCAACCAATTCCAGCACATCATGATGTAGTGCTGGAACAGCAACTCTGAAGAAATAGGACCGGCTGGGAACCTTCCATTTAGGGCAGATGGCTGACTTATATTCAAGGAAACCCACCCCTTCCACAAATGAAAAAGGGAGCCAGCGCTAACATTTTAACCAGCTTTGCATTGTACAACTGTGCCATTGGGTGGTTGCGTTGGTAATGCCCTTCCAACCTATGCATGCTCTCAATGGTAGGCTGGATTATTTTCCTTTGTGGTGCAGTTGTTTTCTTGAACCTAGTTAGGCTCAACGACGCACTTTGTTTCATTTCAGTACTCGGTCACCTTGGTGTCTCAGCCTGACTATGAGTATGGCTCTTACCGCTGTGCCACTGAGATGTTGCTGAGGATATGGGCGGTACCACTACACTGCTTGGGACAGGGCTAGACATGGCTCCCTCTTGTTCACCTTCCACCGCCATAATATTGTCCCCTGATTCTTCATGCCCAACAATAATTGGTTGAGTTTTACTTTGTTCTAAGCAGAGTAGGTGAGCCTCCCACACAATAGAGTGGTGTATTTTGAGATTACTTGTTTGGCCTCTTGTACCATAGTTTGTACCGAGCTTACCCCGCCAGCATGTCGACAAATTGAGCATATAGCAATGTTCTCCTCCTTACTGCTAACCGAAAAGAAGTCCTAAACTGGGGAGGAGAACTTTCTAGCGCTGATGGATGTGCCACGTTCAATACCAGATGAGCTGGAGGGTGTGCTTGGAATGTGACTCTGTGCAGCTACACTGTGACTTCTACCACTACCTACTGAGGTAGTGGTTGAACTGGATGGAGGTCCCTGCCGAGCCTTTGCAAATGCAAATATGGAAGCTGGAGGTCGTGTTGGTGTTACCTGTGTTGGTGGTATCCGTGCTACATCCCTCGCAGTCATTTTGGATAGGGTAATAATGTTGGTCTCCATCTCCTTTGGGCCGGGAGTTATGTTCGTGATGACTGGCTCGTCATCATCATCATCTCTCTCTAGTACATCTACCTCCATAACTCTAAGGCTTTCTGGAACCTTCCTTTTCACTAGCCTTGTCTTGTGGCGTGCATTACTCTCAGACTGAGCAGGCGGCTTCCAAGTGGCATCTCGATCATTAGAAGCTGGGCTTAAAGAAGAAGATGATTGACTAACCCTCCTTTTCCTTGCTGGGGGTCTGGAAGACAATGGGTCTTCTGAAACTGTGGCTTGCTCCACTTTGTCTGCAGGAAGCTCGATTTCCTGAAATACCCCTACTTCAGGAGGAACAACTACTATTGTTGGCTGTTGTTGTGGCTGCTGCTGTTGTTCTGGCTGATGATGTTCTTGCGCCTGCTGCTTTTCTTGTGGCTGCTGCTGTTCTTGCGGCTGCTACTGCTATTCTTGTGGCTGCTGCTGTTCTTGTGGCTGCTGCTGTTCCTGCGGCTGCTGCTGTTCTTGCGGCTGCGCCTGCTGCTGCACACTTATCTGCGGAGTCTCCGCCTGCATTGATTGCGTACTACTTTGCGATAATGACATTTCAACATCGCTGCTCATTAGTAGACTGGCTACCTCTGTGACACTCATGGGTTGGCCCCTGGTGCAGAGGTGCTGCTCCCAGCTTGGTCCCCGGACAACACTGCTTCAAGATTTGTCTCCAGAGGTTTTCTGGATGGCATCATACTGCATGGATTGTGGAGTTGTAGTGAGTACTGGAGAGCAGTCCATAACAGCCCTTCGCAATGCTGCGAAGAATCATAAATGTTTATGTTTTTTTAATTTTTGGCCCTTTATATATTTTTTTACATTAGCAGGCATTTTATTATCTTCTAATTTATTGTAACTGTACTTACATATAACTTGTCATATGGACCAGTAAAAGCGTTCCTCTACAAATAAATACACAGCTAACTTTTGCCAGTTATCTTTATTTCCTATTTAACCTTTTCAATACAAGTCAACAGTCCATGTTTGAATTTTGCAGTGAGTGCGTCAACAACATATACAAACATACTCTGGTTTTTCAGACAACACTGTATTACATTTTGTAATCTCTTCTTCAAAACTACAAACTTTAATATCTGTGCCCTGTTCTGCAACTCCTCCCCTTAACAACTCTTCATTTTCCCTAGTATCCTGATCAGTACTAAAGAAACACAAATGCACATAATCACAAACCTTTTCTGTCTGCCACAGTACCAGGCAAAAGTGCTCTAATAATTTCTCTTAAACATAAAACGAGAGTTTTCACACAATACAGCCTCCTAATTAAAGTTTGAATTGTTTAGTGATGTATAGCTAACATCCTAAAATGATGAAAGGTGCTTTGACACTTTCTGATAAAGAAGCTAGTGACTGTTCCTTAAAATGTGTATGATTTCTAATCTTGCAAGGATCCAATCCTTGTAAAGTACTTATTTTGTGTTTTAAACTTCGCCTTGGAAAGATACGTAGACATTTCCTTAATATGTCAATGGATTGCTGTTGAATGCTACAAACCCCACTAAAATTCCATTTGTACACAGGCACCTGACTCCACCTTCCTTGTACCTATTCTCAAATAACTTCTTCTACATTTCATTTCTAGGCACCATCACCTCTTTCACTATAGGAGTGCCATTCTTAATTTCATAACCTCGTCTTCTGTAATCAATAGCATGAGCTAATTAATTATCCTGGAGATTGCTTTCTTTATTAAAGAAGAAATGCTCTGTACTAGAAGTATGTATCCATTCTCTACTAAAAACTGTACAAAAGTTACTTCTATTCACTAATCTTTTTCTCTGCTTTGACTTGTCATGCACAACACTATTTTGCAAAGAGTCTTCATTCTATTTATAATCAAAATGAAAAACTTCCTCTTCAAAGCAAAGGCTTATCAACTACTCTCTCAACTCCTTCTTTCTGTTTTAGTGCCTCTCTCCTTCTTCTATACTTTTATATAGTTCTCAGTAGATTTATACCTACTCTACTACAAAACATCCTGGCTCTGGTTTCCTTTAACTGCTTCTGTCTCCTGGTTGAGTTATGTCCATATTTAATACATTCCTTCCTGTTCTTGTTATATAGATTGTGGCTACTGTTATACTTTCCCATAGTTTGTTTTTTATTTTCATTATTTTGTAATCTATGGAAATGTCCACATATATTTTCAAGACATGACTTTGTCCTCTTACCAGTAGCTATTTTCTCTTTTACCATTTTTTCTTCATTTTGCCCTTGTTGTGCCTCGGTTCTGTATAGATACTGTAGTTGCTCTGTTCTGTTTTTCTCCAAGCCATTGTAGGCATTCCATCTGTAGTTAAGCAGATATTGTTCTGTAAAAAAAAAAGTATATTTGAAATGGTATTCTAACCACTACTTTACTACTGGCTTATACGTAATATAAAAACAGTTATTATGTTCTGTTGCAGTTTTAAATCCACAGATGAACCTAGCAACATAACTATAAGCACTTATTTCAATGTACCAAACCCAAATCAAACCACAAAACTTAATTTATTAGTTACCTTTTATTTTTATTATAGCACTCTATCCTACAATGCAGCTGCACCATAGCTCAGTTCTCACGTATACATGCTAAAAGACCATGCTATCCCTTTTGTAGTATGTTTTAAAATAAACATCAACCAAAGTGCAAAAGTAGATACAGTGTCTCAATACTGTAAATCTGAAAACACAACATAAGAGCTATTTCTGTGTCTTTCTACCACTGTGCTGCATATAAATATCTACCCATTAACCTGTATCAAGCATATAGCTCACTAATTCTTCAGAGTTCATGCTAACAGTGTGTAACAGGTTACATATATACTTCACCAGATGATTCTAAAAAAGTACATGTCCCTCCCTAAAACTTGTAAATACATGTGTTGTTGGTTGAGTACAATAATACTCTCTGGATGATAGGATGAGTGCATAGATACTGTCTAGGTTATTCCCTCAGAATATAGGTAGTGCCTGAATGATTCCCTGAGTATGTAGGAACTACATCTGTGGTTCCATATCTGCATAGTTAGTGCCTGAGTATTCACATGACAATAATGCTACTATCTGGGTGTTTGGATGGGTGCATGAGTACTGCCTAAATGATTAGATACGTGCATAGCTACTGCCTCAGTGACTCAATACATGCATAGATAGTGGTTAGATGATTGAATGAGTGCTACTCTAGTTCCTGGGTGATACCAGGACAACATGCGAAGTATATACATGATTTATTCAGAGCATGCATAGTACATACGTCGTTGTTTAAGTGCATAAATAGCACCTGACAGATTGCATGAGTAGTGTTTCAGTGATTGAATGAGTACCTGACTGATGCCATGTGTTTTTGTTTAATTGAACAGGTAGTACCTGGGAGATTGTAAAACGACATGTGTATTGCCTGGATAATTGAATGACTGCATCAGTAGTGCCTGGCTGATTACATGAGTGCATGACAAATGTCTGAGTAATTGTATAAGTCCATTGTTGAAGCTTGAGTGATTGGATATAAGCAAGTGTGCTGCTGTGGTGATTAAATTAGTGTACGGGTATTACCTCAGTAATTGGATAAGAGCATAAATACTGGATGGGTGATAGGTTCACTGCAATGGTGCTTCCTGCACAATTGGATGAGCGCATGACTAGTACCTAAGTGCATTCCTCCTAGACCATTGCATGGGCTGTATCTATAACAATATTCTGCATTTTGACAAGTATGGAATTTTTAAAATTGATGGAGTGCACTTTACAGTAACCTGTTTCTAAGTAACCTGAAACTCTGCATCCGGTCTTATGTGTAGCTGTCATATACACAAAATCAACACAAAGGCTCTTGTCAGAGCCACCCTAGGACCCAAAATATTCATTTATTTATTTATTTATTTATTTAGTTATTAAAAGTTTTGTATAGCCCTAGCTGGACCCAAGTGTATCAGAGTGCTTCACAGCAGGTACAACAATGTGCCTTAACGGCGATGGAAGGTTGATAACTTGAGAACTTGGGGGCATTGCAAATAGCATAGTCATACATATCATAAGGTCTACAAGGGTGAAGGGTATTAAGATCATCGCCATAGAGTTCAGGTAGCCTCAAGGAAGAGGGCTTTGAGTAAAGTCTTGAATTTCGGGAAATGGGAGGTCATTCTGATGTGAGGGGAGATGGCGTTCCATATCTTGGGTGCATTGCCCGCAAAGGATTTACTTATATTTTTGCGTTTCCGCGATTTCAAAGGATTGAGAAGAAGCGTGTTGGAGCTTCTGAGATTCCTGGATTGGCCAGCCCTTTTCAGTTTCGCGGCCAGGTTTTCTGGTTTGCCTGTGTGGAGGGCTTTGTGTGTAAGACATGCTGTTCGAATGTTGGCTCGTTATTCAATAGGGAGCCATTTCAGATCCTTGAGCGCGGGGGAAATGTGGTCGAATTTCTTGGTTCCTGTGACCATTCTAGCCGCGGCATTGAGGGTGGTTTTCAAGGGGCCTAGGTGTGATTTGGCTGAGCCGGTCAGGGCTGCAATTCCATAGTCAATTCTGGAAAGCACCAGTGCTTGAGTGGCCTGTTGAAGGTCCTTTGGAGGCAGGAAGGGTTTTATTTTGTAGAGAAGTTTCAGATTGAGGAAAGCGCTTTTGGCGGAGTTCGCCATGTGCTTTTTATGTCTAATTTGGGGTCTAAGGTGATACCAAGGGACTTGACTGAATCTTTCGGTTTGAGGGTGCCATTGAGGGCGTTGATGGCTTTGAGCCATTCTTCAATTTGGGGGTTTTCGTCTCTGTTGGAGATGAGTAGAACTTCGGGTTTTTCTAGATTAAGCTACAAGTGGTTTTGTGAGAGCCAATGTTGAACGTCTTTGAGCATGTCATTGAGTTTCAGAATGTCATCCATAGAGGTGGTTTCCAGATAGAGCTGCGTGTCATCAGCGTAGAGGTGGAAGGGATGTTGGAATTCCTGAGTATTGTGGTGAGGGGTTCCATGTAGATATTGAAGAGTTGGGGGGAGAGTACTGACCCTTGTGGGACTCCTCTGGTGACGGGGAGGGGGTCAGATTCAAAGTTTTTGATTTTTACTCTTTGCGAGCGATTGTGTAGGAAGGAGGAGAACCAGTTCAGTACCGTCAGTTCAAGGCCTGCTCTTTCTTGAAGGACTATTAGGAGATGTGTGTGATCGACAGTATCAAATGCGGCCGATAGGTCAAGGAGAATGAGAAGGCAGCATTGGTCTGAGTCAAGTGATTTATGTAGATCGTCTATGACGTTAAGAATGGCAGTTTCAGTGCTGCATCCCTTTCTGAAACCCGATTGGTGGGGGTCAAGGAGCTTGATGTTCTCTAAGTGTTGGGTTAACTGTGGGAGAACACATTTTTCCAGTGTTTTGGATAAGAGAGGAAGGTTTGACACGGGTCTAAAGTTATTCATATCTTCCGTGTCCAGCCCTGTTTTTTTTTAGTAACGGCGTGACTTGGCCGACCTTGAGGCAGTCTGGGATAATTCCCGAGCTCAGCAAACTGTTGATGATTTTGCACCAGATTGGGGCTAGGGTGTTTTTTCAGGACTTTGGCCAGGTTTATAGGCAGCTGATCCAGGGAGTGGGATGCTGGTTTGGCATTGGCGATCAGGGTGATGATCCCTGCTTCTTGAATCGGTGTGAAGACGGACCATTGAGTGGGTGTGGTCAATAAGGTGTGGTCAGCCAGTGGTGGAGTCTTGGTCTCCCTGAGAAAAGATGGGTTTGTGCTAAGAGAGAGGTCGATCTTGATGTTGTTTTTTGTTAAAAAAGCTGGCAATATTGTCGCATTGTTTTTTGGAGGACACTGAATCGGATGTGATGGGTTTGGAGGTTTGCCTTCTGATGATGCTGAAGAGCTCTTTGGGGCGATTTTTTGCATTATCTAGAGCGGAACAGAAGAAAGAAGATTTTTTTTCTTTGATGTGTTTGTAGTAGTTTCTGCGTGCTGTCTTGAGTTGTTCGCGGTGATGGGTGGAGGGATTGCTCCTCCAGATTCTTTCAAGGGATCTAAGAAGTCTTCTTTCGTCATAGATGTCCGTGGTGAACCACGATCTCGATGGGATATATCTGGATTTTTTCAGTTTCAAGGGCGCCAGGCGGTCAAGGGTGGCCGTCATGTTAGAGTGGTAGAGAGAGGTGAGATCTGTGGTTGAGAGGTGCTCCGTCGTGCTCGGAAGAAGAGTGTTTAATTCTTCTTCCAGGATGATCTGTGGGACTTGGGCAATATTCCTTATCCATTTGGACGGGGCTTGTTTTATGTGTCGGGTTTGCGTTGGTTGGTTGATGTGGAAGAGAATTAAGTGGTGATCTGACCAATCTACTGGAATGATATAGTCAATGGTGATTGTGAAATTGTCCGCAATAATTGCGGCGAGTATCGCTCCTCTGTAGTGTGTTTCTTCAGAGCAGTGTTGTTTCAGATCGTTTTCTAGCAGAAGGTTGTTGAGGGATTGGATGAGCGGGTTAATTGTTTCATTCCATCTAATGTTGAGATCGCCCAGTATTATGTTATTGGCGTTGTTGAGCGCGCATTGGGTGATTAGGTCAGATAGTTGCATTCCGAATTCCTTAGAATTGCCTGGTGGGTGGTAGAGGAGATGGCAAAGTATTGAACTCTTTGTGCAGGATTTGATGTTGATAGAAAGGCATTCGAAGGAGCTGTAAAGGTATGGTGAGCTTTCCGTGATAGCGAGGTTAGTCTTATGAATGATAGCTACACCTCCACCTCTCTGCTTATGGCGGTCTTTGTGAGTGATTGAAAACCAGCATGTCCAGGATGGGGGCTGACAGGGAGTTGAGCCAGGTTTCTGTGATAAAGGCTACATCAATATCATGTGCGAGGATAGCTTCTGCCAGTTCTGTTGCGTGTTTGGAGGCAGATCTGCTGTTGATGAGCATGCATCTGATGCGGGGTTCTTCATCTTGCAATGACTTGCTGAGTTGGGCTCTAGTTAGAGAGGTTAGGTGTGTCGGGGTCTGGGGAGTCTAAAGGGGGGATGTTCCCTACCCACTCCTGTAATCACTTGAATAGAGGACTTGGGTGAGGAGATCAGCTTGGGGACCAGTGTAAGGGTAGGAGGGGTCTCTCTCTGTGAATGCTGAGAGGTGTTCTGGTCAGGGGCCGCGGGATGGACATAGGAAGAGGTGAGTGTGGTCACTTCCTGAGGGGAGAGGGAGGGTTTCATTCTATTCGGTCCGTCTCTTCGCTTCTCTACCACTGGTATGGTAACATGTGGGAGCGATCTGATGGAGGCGAGGGTCGGGATGGGAGGAGGTGAATTGTGCAGTCTAGGGAGGGCGGGGGTGGGGGGGTGGTCGGGCTGATGGGTGGGCACTTCAATTTTGGCTAGGGAAGAGAGGGTATCATTCAAGCCTCGAACCAGCGTTTCTAGCTGAGCTTCCAGAAGGGTGAGACGGTGCGATATATTATTTGTGTGAGTAGAAGGGGGAGGAGGATGGTGTTCTGTATTGGGGGTGTGAGTGCCCATGGAGCGGTGTTGCTGTTGAGGAACGGCGGGCGTGGGTGAATAGGTGTCGACTCCACTTGAGGGATATGGGAGGGTGAGCCACGGGTGAAGATAATTCTAGGGGGGGATAGAGGTGGGAGGAGGCGCTCTTTCTTGTTTGGAGGTAGGCTGCACTATGGGGGGGTTGGGTGAGAGGGCCAGGGAGCCTCTGGGGGTGGGAATGTGAGTGGGGCTCTTCTCTGGTGATCTGGATATCATTGTTGGGGGTGTCTGTTGTAGCGGTAGTGGGAGGACTCTTAAGTTGTGGATGTGAGTAGGACTCTACTCTGGAGTGATGATTATGATTAGTGATGGGGTGGGATTGGACGGTGTTAGGGGTTGTCTCAAGGGGGGTGGCAGGTTGCGCTGTCGGAGTAAATGTGGGCGGGTTTTGGGGCCTTTGTGGGAGGAGAAGGGAGTGGGGCATTGTTGTTGTGTGTTGAGTCTGAGTGGAGGGTGGGTAGAGTAGGGCGGCGGTTGGCACTTTCATGACGGTGGACAGTTGGTGCAGGTTGGCAATCGTAGGCGGGGGGGTGGCCTGGAGGGGGTATTTGAGCTGGGTCCTGTGTCTTGCTGGGGGTTGGATATTAGCCAGACAAGCGTTTCGAGCATGAGGCGGGGTAGGAGTGGAGTTCTTCTTTAACGTGAGGAACATGGAGTCAAAGAACTCGAGGTTCTCATTTTTTGCCTGAATCAGGATGGTGCCATTATCGAAAATGGTTGTGGAAATGAAGCCGACGAGGGACTGGTGTTTTTGCAGGGAGATGGTGAGTTTACGATTAAGTGCTGTGATGGTGGTTTTGGCGACTAGGAGGTGGGCATTAAGGCTGTTGATCCAGTGGTCCGGTCTGACCGTGTAGAAGATGAAGTCCATTTTAAGCTGACCTCTAGATGGGCATTGGTACGTGTCTACGATAAGTGTTTCTGGGAATTGTTTAATAATTTTCAGTTTAAGGAGTTTTTTTGCTTTGATGGATAGTCTATGTGGGTAAGAAATGGCGAAAGTGTTTTGACCGTGGGGAATTAGGTAGATCGTGGTTAAGCATGGGTAATCGTCGGAATGTATGGCTGGAGGCATCTTGGTATGGTTGAGGGAAGAGGGGGGACTCTCGAATGAGAGGGGGGGTGTAAAGTTGCAATGCAGGGGGTTGTAGTTATAGGCAAGGGCTCTCCGGCAGAGAGTGCTGTTCAGTGGAATTCAAATTTCTTGAATGAGGTCTGCTAGTTTGGACCATCAGGGAAATCGACCAACTGTCGGGGGGGTGTGGATTTATTGGGGGGGGGATGCGGGTGCCGGGCGGAGGTCCTGTGTTCTCTAACTGGTGGTGGGGGCTATTTGTTGTCTGGGAAACAGTATGTTAGGGGCCAGCAAGGCTGTGAGGACAGTAATGTCAGCAGGGAGGTCAAGCTGCCCTAGAGGGATAATGTGGGTTGGGGGCTTTGTAGCAGGGGTGGTCGTGCAGTGATCTGGGGTACTACACTAAATATTAAAACTATCTTTACAAAGCACCTTTTTTTTCAGTTTTTAGGAATTCGCAATGAGGTCACAATGGTCACAAATACCTCGTGAAATCGCAAAACAATATCAGACATTCAACGGCTACCAGCAAATCCAAAAAATATTAACAAAAAAAATCCATTCTAAACAATGCGCTACATATATGACTATATACATGTTTCTTTAAAAACATGTTTAAACTCGTATTTTTGTACTTAGGGCCCCATTACGATGTTGGTCGGAAAGCATTCCGTCTGACTCGGTTTCGGAATGCTTTCCGACCAACTCGGGTTCAGGGAGTCCGACCGATCTATTACGATGATTCCGAACACCGTTCGGTCTGGCTCCCATTGAGTTCAACGGGAGCCTGTGTTCCAAGAGACAACACAGGCTCCCATCGAAAAATGGGGTGGGTGTGGAAAACCTTGCACCCATAGGCCCGCTTACAATGTATATATATATATATATATATATATATATATACATAAATATATATAAATATATATATATATATAGTTAAAACCTAGTTTCCATAGGAAATCTGCAACATTCTATTTGGAATAACTTTGGCGCCGGTGGACGAATCTTCACAAATTTCTCCAAGAAAATGGCCTGCTCCGCTCTGCTCCTTCCCTGAAAGTTTGGGGGTGATTCGTCAAGTGGGGGCCGAGAAAAAAGGGGGTCCCAAAACGTGTTTTCCCCATGCAATTTTCCATAGGGACCTTTAGCCAGGGCTACAGCTCGAACGGCTGAACGGAATTACACCAAATTTGGCAGAGAGGTAGATTTCGTTTCGCAGATTGTGCTTTTTGTTGAATGGTGTAAATCCGTTCAATAGTTCCTGAGAAAATCAAAAGTAAAATCATAGCGATATCTAGAGACGGAGTACAGTACGCGTACCTTCCCGAGCACGAGCTGCATGCTGATTGACTGTCAACTGTCTGTCAACACTCGAAACCAGGAAGTGCTGGCAGTCATCTTGTGCCTCGGTAGAACCGTGTCACAGGAAAACAGGGAAACAAAGGTAAAAATAAAGAAAAGGGGGCAGGGTAGAAACACCCTGACCCCCTAGGCCGGCTCAGGGGGTCCCACAAGGACCCCCAAGGCCCCCATTGTTTTTTTTAAATCGCGGGGTACCCTGCCGATCCCCAAAAAAGCATAAAGGCACCACTCGGCAAATGCACCCCCTGGCACGTTTGCAGAGGGAAAATGATTCCCCTTGAATACTGGGGTTTCCCTGGGGGCCAAGTAGCCCACCAGGAACCTCCAGTATGCGCTAGGGGGCTGCCTTGCAGAGACGTGTAAAGAGGCCACACCCCTTTTTACACTCTCTGCAACGCAGCCCCCTGGCGCATACTGGAGGTTCCTGGTGGGCTAGTTGGCCTCCAGGGACCCCCAGTATTCAAGCGGAATTAGTTCCCCCTCTGCACACCCGCCAGGGGGCGCGTTTGCAGAGTGGTGCAATCCGTCACCTCAAGCCCTGCCATCTCCCTGCACCACTCTGCAAATGCGCCCCCTGGCACGTTTGCAGAGGGGGAAATAATTCCCCTTCAATAGTGGGGGTCCCTGGGGGCCAAGTAGCCCACCAGGAACCTCCAGTATGCACTAAGGGGCTGCCTTGCAGAGACGTGTAAAGAGGCCACGCCCCTCTTTACACCTTTCTGCAACGCAGCACCCTGGCGCATACTGGAGGCTCCTGGTGGGTAGTTGGCCCCCAGGGACCCCCAATATGCAAGGAGAATTAGTTCCCCCTCTGTAAACGTGCCAGGGGGCTCCGTTGCAGAGAGGTGTAAAAAGGGGCGGGCCTCATTACACCTTTGTGTAACACAGCCCCCTGGCGCATACTGGAGGTTCCTGGTGGGCTAGTTGGCCCCCAGGGACCGCCAGTATGCAAGGGGAATTAGTTCTCCCTCTGCAAACGTGCCAGGGGGCTGTGTTGCAGAGAGGTGTAATGAGGCCATGCCCCTTTTTACACCTCTCTGCAACGCAGCCCCCTGGCACATACTGGAGGTTCTTGGTGGGCTACTTGGCCTCCAGGAACCCCCAGTATGCAAGGAGACTTAATCCCCCAACTTAGAACACACTACGGGGCGCGTTTGCACAGTGGTGAAGGTAGGGGGCAGAGCTTGAGGTGATATGTGTGCAAACATGCCCTGTGGTGCGTTTTAAGTTGGGGAATTAATTTCTCTTCAATCCGGAGGTTCCCTAGGGGCCAACTAGTCCAACAGGTACCTCCATTAAGCGCCACAGAGCTGCGTTGCAGCGTGTTGTAAAAAGGGGGCGTGCCCTCTGAACACCTCTCTGCAACACAGCTCCCTTGCGCATACTGGACGTACCTGGTGGGCTAGTTGGCTCACAGGGGACCTCAGGATTGAAGAGGAATTAACTCCCCAATCTAAAACACGCCACAGGGCGTGTTTGCACACATGTCACCTCAGGCCCCACCCCCTTCCTTCCCTATTGAGCACAATATTCCTCTAAAATCAGCGGAACTACGAATTCCGATGTACTCACCTGTTATCACAAGAGACCCCAGTGCTGCATCTTTGAGCCCAGTACGGACCCTGAAAAGTAAATCTAATCATAGTTACAGTAACTTGAATTTCCTTTTATAGGCTAACATTGACTGGTTTCACTTGGAAATTTTTCAAAGTGTGGAGTTTTGGAACTTTAAAAAATTCCTCAAAAATCAGCCGAACTACGAATTCCGATTTACTCACCTGTTATCAGGAGAGACATCAGTGCTGCATCCTACAGCCCACTACTGATCCTGAAAAGTAATTCTAATTGTAGTTACAGTAACTTGAATTTCCTTCTATAGGCTAACATTGACTGATTTCACTTGGAAATTCTTCTAAGTGTGGAGTTTTGGAACCTAACAAAAATTCCTCAAAAATCAGTCGAACTACGAATTCCAATTTACTCACCTGGTATCAGGAGATACCACAGTGCTGCATCTTTCAGCACACTACTATTCCTGAAAAGTAAATTTAACTGTACTTACCAGTAACTTGAATTTCCTTCCATAGGATATCATTGCCTGCTTTATAAAATATATATAAATAAAAAAATATTAAATAAAAAAAATATTCCAATTTCAATATTTTTAAAAACATTTTTTTTCAATTTATATTAAAAAAATTTAAGGTAATTTAAAAAATAACATATCTAAAAATAAACACTTTAAAACAATGTAGTTTAGTATAACTATAACATGTCTGAAACCTATGGTTTTTTCAGTGAATTTCAAAGATTTTCTAGATGCTAATTTCTAACTATAACGTGCCTGAAACCTAGGGATTTTTCAGTGAATTTCAAAGGTTTTTTAAATGCTAATTTCTATCTATACGTGCCTGAAACCTATGGTTTTTTGGTGAATTTCAATGTTTTTTTTAATGCTAACTTCTAATTTTAATGTTCATTCAACATATAGTTTTTTCCAATAACCAAGAAGGACACAATACCCACTGCCACAACACTCAGGACCTCCCCATCGTACCACCCCTCTCCCTACTACCACCAGTGCAGAACAGGACAGCAAACGCTCCAAAAACAGCAGGGTCCCTCAGCCATAGAATAGACTAATGTTGGAAAATGTGACAATCGTTTTTTCAGTAAATTTGATTTTTTTTAAAAATACAAATTTCTAACTTTAATGTTTCTGAGACCTATTTTTTTCTGTGAATTTCAAAGGTTATTTAAATACTAATTTCTAATTATAAAGTTAAAAAACCTATGTTTTTCTCAGTAATTTTGAAAAAAAATTATATTTTGTAACTTTAATATCCTAAAAATAGTTTTTGTAATTTTTTACATTTATTATTTAAACTATGTCTTCTTGTTTTTAAAATATTAAACAACTACATACAGTATGAAAGGAAGCCCAGCCCAGAGCCCCATCTGAAGACCAACGCATGTCATAGACCTACTGATCAAGCAGCTCCAACACCCAAGAACGCCACAACACCCACCACCACCCTCAGGACCCCCCTCTACCACCGAGGCAGCGCAGAACAAGATAGCAAACTTTCTGAAGACAGCATGGCCCCTGACCCACACAATAGCTGAATATTGGGCAGGTGTGAACAAACTATATGTGACGGAAGCAATTCACCCATGAATAACAATGCACACACTGCATGCTATTAATGACGTAAGTTGTTTCTAACCGCACTAGCCGATACTATCCTATCGATGGACGACGGGGGCACCCACGGCTCTCTACGCACCTCGTTCATGTTTGGGAGGGCGACAGGCACTCTGCCTAGTTGGGGAGTGGATAGTTTCAAGTCCGCGGGCAGGGGGGCAGGGAGGGGGGTTGAAGGGGAGGGAGTGGGAAGGGGGGAGGGCCCGGGGAGACAGGGGTTGTTGGGAAATTTGCTCAGACAATGTTGTTGTTTTTGGTTTTGTTTCCATTTACGTTTCTGTTTTGGTTCGCACATTGCAGAGAATTCTTGACCATGGGGCATACTACACAGCGGAACGCACCCTCACATGCCATCTATTGCGACTTCCCAGACACGAGCCCAGCTACACTACACCGTATGCCTCCGCGGAACATCTATTGCTCAACATCTGGATACACTAGGCCTCTCCGGTACTCCACCACATGCCTCTCCTTGGCCGTCCTTTGCTACAAGATATACTCGATGCCCCAAAAGCCACTGATCTGGGCACAATCTCCGTTCTTTAAGCCACCATGCCACCCTCCCAGACGACGTCTCTCTCCATCATGACGTGGAATGTTAACGGCCTAGGCAACAAAATAAAAAGAGGGTTAGTCATGCAATATCTCAAACGCCACACTCCAGACCTGGTTCTCCTCCAGGAAACACACTTAATGGGCAACGCGTACCAAGCTTTGTACCGGGGAGGCTATAAACTACTCGTACACGCAGGCTTCACCTCTGGATCCAGAGGAACCGGAATCCTGATTCGAAAGAATGTGGCGCTGACGTGTACAAAAACGTGGGCTGACCCTTTGGGTCGCTTCGCGGTCCTTGAGGCCACCTGGGAAGGCAAACCGTTGAATGTCATTTCAGTCTACATCCCTCCGACCTTGGGCACAGCCGCTCTGCAGGCCCTAAAGTGCATAATGTTAGATCTCCCACAAAGACCCTTGCTTATCGGAGGCGATTTCAATATGACGATGAACGACGCTCAAGACCGGCACCCTCAGCGCACTTCACACAAGCCGGGCTCAGACCTATTTGACTTTACACAGACAATGGGGCTTGAAGACCTATGGCGCCTGTCCCACTCGACTACTTCTTACTTCACACACTACTCCAATGCCCACAACAGCAGCTCTCGTATAGATTACCTGTTCTCTCCTACCACTGATCTGGAGTTTTTTCGCCACCCTGATGGGCTCCCTAGGGGAATCTCCGACCACTCCCCACTCACTGTGGAATTCACACACTACCGCCGGACAGCACGCGGCCCCATAATCATAACGTCCTGGCTCCTAAAAATCCCTGACATAAAAGACTGCCTGCTAGAACATACAGAATTCTACTTCGCGGAAAATGTGGGCTCTGTGACATCGGCTATAACCATATGGGAGGCGTACAAGGCAGTACTTAAGGGAAGGGCGCTAGCTCTAAAAACCGGCTACATCCACAAACAAAGTGAACACCTATCACAGGTAGAAACAGACCTGACCAACCTGGAATCCCTCCACAATGCAAGCCCCACAGATGAAACGGCGGCCCGCCTCCGCGCAAAACAATTAGAATACAAAGTGTTGGCCCTTGAAAAGGCGCAAGCCAAGCTCCTGAAGACCCGTCATCGCGTTTACGAACTAGGAGACAGGGCAGGTAAAAGGTTAGCATGGCTTGAGAAGCGTGAGCAGGGGTCTCGTTGGATCCCAGAGCTGACCCTACCAGACCACTCTACCGTCACAGACCAAAGTGACATAGCTGAGGCCTTTGCCACCCACCTAGAAGGTGTCTACACAGCCAGAGCTCACTACAGCGCTGCAGAATCTAAACTACTTCTAGCCGAGATGAGACTTCCCACTCTCTCGGAACCTGAAGTGCTGGAATTGGAGGCAGACCTCACGGCGGAGGAGGTTGGCAGTGCCTTATTTGCCATCCAATCGGGTAAGGCTATGGGCCCCAACGGTGTCCCTATCGAGTTCCTGAAGGGCATGGCGAGCGAGATCCTCCCACACCTTAAAGCAATGTTTGAAGAGAGCCGTGACGTCGGATGCCTACCGTTGGACCAGCGGTTGGCATCAATAGTGGTCATTCGTAAACCCAACAAACCGGCTGATGACTGTAGATCCTATCGACCAATCTCTCTTATCAACACCGAAGTGAAAGTCCTAGCGAAACTCCTCGCTACCAGACTTATGACAGTCCTCCCCGCCCTGATACATGAGGATAATTCGGGCTTCTTGCCAGGCCGCAATACAGCGCTTAACCTCCGACGGGTCCACAACGTTCTGAGTAGGATACCACATATTCAGGAAGACGCAGCCATCCTCTCCCTTGACACTACGCTTGCCTTTGATTCTATCGAATGGTCGTACCTCTTCGAAGTACTACTCCGCTATGGCTTTGGTCCCAAATTCATCCAGTGGATCCGACTACTATACACGGATCTCTGGGGTCAAGTTTATGTCAACGGGCATACATCTAGGAGATTTCCCCTACACAGAGGTACAAGACAGGGGTGCCCTCTGTCCCCTTTGTTGTTCGCACTTACCCTTGAACCTCTGGCTCATTGGATCAGAACTGAAAATTCAATCCGCGGCCTCCGATGGAATGCCGATACTATCGAGAAGATCTGGCTATACGCAGACGACATCCTCGTCTACGTCTCCTCCCCCACATCCTCTCTTAACAGTCTGTGACAGTTATCACTAACTTTGGCAAATACTCGGGCTTCTCCATTAATTGGTCCAAATCTATACTGTATGTTCTACACGGCCCACCCCCTCCCCTCCCACGAGGCTACTCAATTGAAATCGCCCGAGACGGATTTAAATATCTGGGAATCTTCATCACTCCGGACCCAACAATATTTTATGACTGCAACCTAAAAGGCCCACTTCAAAGACTCCATAACGACATCTCTCATTGGAGAACACTCCCTCTCTCTCTCCCAGGCAGAGCGGCCCTATTTAAAATGCTCGCACTCCCTCGATTTCTATATGCCCTACAAAATTGTCCATTTCCCATAGCTGACTCCTATTTCAACTCACTCGAAGGAGACATTCGCCTCCTCCTATGGGACGGCGGTTCGCCCCGCATTGCTCTCATTTCACTTACACAGGGATGGTACGATGGAGGTATTGCCCTTCCAAATTTTCGACTTTACTACTGGGCTACTCAATTGGTTGCCACTAACTCGGGGATCCATGGTTCATCCACGAACCCTGCTTTTCACCTTGAGAGGTACCAGACGGGCCACGGGGGCTACCTCGAAGCTCTATATGGCAAACACTCTCATGCCCGGTATATAGGCCCGATGTCCCACACACTCACAATCTGGCATCGTGCGAACAAGCGTCTCGGCTGGACCGACACCCTCACATTGTCCACCCCACTTTGGACTTCACATAAACTCGCCACATTATGTCATTATCGAGGCTTTGATAAATGGGACGTAATAGGCATATCCACCATAGGCGACATGCTTCACAAGGGCGAATTGCTGACATTTGAAGAGCTCCGGAAGACATATGACTTGGCCCAATCCGAGGCTTTCCGATATCTCCAAATTAAACATGCTATACTTGCCAACGTCCCGGACCTCTCTTCTCTCCCACAATCCTCACCCCTCGAGGACAGACTCATGTCTGAACCCATTCAGGCCAAAGCAATATCCTACACCTACCGTAAATTATGTAATAACATGCCAAACACTTTCCACCTTTTGAGAGATAAATGGCAGAACGACATCGGAATCTTAGATGAGGCTAAGTGGCAGGCGGCATTGATGTCCCCGCGCGAATCAGCTATCAATCACAGTTTCAGACTTATACAATTAAAGATATTGCACAGAACATACATGTCCGCTCCTCTTCTGGCCAAAATTGGTAGACGCTCATCTGACCTCTGTCTCTGTAACTGTGGTCACACGGGTACCTTCTACCACATTTTATGGGACTGCCCGGTGATTCAAGACTTCTGGAAACGCGCCACCCAGAAAATGACTGATGCAATGGGCAAACCTGTCCCTCTGACCCCCAAATGTGAACTCCTCAATGTATGGGACCCCACAGATCTAACTGCACTGGAACAACAGTGGGCGGCTTTGGGTTTTCTCTTACTGAAACGAGAAATAGATATGCATGGGGCTCACCGTCTAACCCGCTCCTGATTAGGTGGGTAGCTGCTATGGATGTGTGCATGTTGTCCGAGAAAACGGTCTACAAGATTAGGGGATGTCCTGGTGTTTGGGATAAGAAATGGGGACAATGGAATATTTATAGAGGCGAACTGTGCACTTCTCCCTCAACGGACATGGAAATGACCAGACCTAATCCCACCTTGTAATCATGTTTGTGGTGCGCTGCTGTAATATGCGTGTTCTGTGTCAAGATTATAACCTACGACTGTCTGCTAAACATTACCTCTGCTTTTTGTTCAATAAAATATTTTAAACAAAAAACAATGCACACACTGCAAAGTGTAGCGGTGATGTGCTGGACACATCTCAATATGCAACTCACACACCTCTTCATGTGCACAAATACTACTGGTGCTTGTAATGTTGTGAACAGTGAACCCAACCATGTTACGTCAAACACTAGGGAAGATCTCAGTCATGTAGCTGTGTTGTCCCCCCTTTAAGCATAAGTGTCACCGGAGTGGGCTGGTCCGACATACGCTTCACTTGTGGGAAGTCCAAAGCGTCTACCAGTGCGGCGCCCCTCACCCTGCCACTAGGCCGCCGTCATGACGGCCAGCCTCCTCAACCGATCACTGGTTTCCGCCACACAGGCCCCCAGCTGCACAGCACCACGGACTTATGTCTATACACACTACTGCCTTCGGTATACACCGCTGACAGCAAGGCTCACAATTCAGATTGAATCATGATTGCAGATAACGCAGTCCAGTAGGCAGCAGACATTGCTCAAGTCAACAACACGTGGCTGTGGGCCCTTCCTCAGCGCTGCCTCCAGCCTACACTGTGGTGAGTAGGGCTCCCAATTCAGATCGAGTCGCGATTCAAGATGAAGCAGTCCAGTAGGCAACAGACATTGCTCAAGTCAACGTCACATGCCTGTGGGCCCTTCCTCACCGCTGCCTCCTGCCTCCACTGTGGTGAGTACAGCTCACAATTCAGAGCAACTCGCGATTGCAGATGATGCAATCCAGTAGGCAACAGACATTGTTAGCAGTACGGCCTGCCCAGAGGATGCATCATCGGCACAGTAGATCCCACATGTGCAACTGTGTCCTGAGTCCTGAATGGCAGTGACCCCAAGTCCATGGCAGTGACCACAGCACCAGACTCCCTTCGATCAGTGAGGCATATTTCCATATGCAAGGCCGGCGACACATGGTGCCACTAAGTCTGTACAACACAAGGCGCGACAGGTGGTGCCACTAACCGTGTTCAACACAAGCCGATACCACATGTGGAACTGTGTTCTGAGTCCTAAATGGCAGTGACCCCAAGTCTGTGCCAGCGACCACAGTCCCAGACTTCCTTCGATCAGTGAGGCATATTTCCATAGGGAAGGCTGGTGACACGTGGTGCCACTAACCCTGTTCAACATAAGCTGATGCTACATGTGGAACTGTGTCGTGAGTCATGAATGGCAGTGACCCCAACTTCATGGCAGCGACCACAACACCAGACTCCCTTTGATTAGTGAGGCGCATTTGCATATGGAATGCCGGCAACACGTGGTGCCACTAAATCTGAACTACGCAGGCTGGTGGGGCCACCAACCTATGCACGTGGCTGTGGGTCCTTGCTCTGGCCTACACTGAGGTCAGCAGAGCTCACAATTAACCCTGGATGAAGCAGTACTCTACGCTTGCATAGTTTGTGAAGTTTGCGCTACTTAGCACTATGTGAATTGCACGTAGCACAGTGCAAATACGCGTGGCGTAGCGTAGTGTAGTGCAGCAGTCATTTTTTGCTTGCTTGCAGTCCTTAACGGCAAGTCAGCGAGCAAAATTACATCGCTGCAAGACTTTTTCCTCGTTCGCGATCCGCAACATCAAGTTGCCGATCGCGAGCATGGAAAATAAACCTCCTGGCAAGATTCTTAAAACGGGGTCAGGTTTCTCATTGTGACTGGTCGCAAATGCTCGTGACCCGCTCGCAATGAGAAACTACCAGTCCGTGTTGAGAAAGCTGCCGCTGAAGTACAAATCTACTCGTGCAGCAGAAAACAACCTCTTTCACTGTGCAAGATGTGGTTTGCTCTGATTGCACAGTGCGGACAAGCATCCAGCACTGTGCAATCAGTGCGAACAGCATTTTGCACAGTGCACTACGCAGTTCGAGGAGCTAAGCATAGCTCGCGTAGTGTGAAGTGCACTTGGTGTAGCTACGTGCAGCGCTACTACACGAACTACGCCCAGGGTTACTCACAATTCAGATAGAGTTGCGATTGCAGATGACGCAGTCCAGTAGACAAGAGACATTGCTCCAGTGCACCCGTCCGCACCAAGCATCACCACAGGTTCATGCAGTCTCATTGCTTCTGCTGCCACTAACTGTGCACCTCAACTCAACGCCACGTGACTATGGAGCCTTGCTGACCACTACCTTTGGCCTACACTGCGGTCATCAGGGCTCACAATTAAAATTAAGTCTTGATTCATTAATTACAGAGTCCAGTAGGCAAGTAACTATCACAGTCCTAAACCCTACATAATATCCTTGTAGAATCCTTGCTACAAGAGCTTATTGAAATAGTTATAGCTTTAGTACAATGACCAAATTCATCTTCAAGTGCAAACAAACACTTAATAGAAGTCTACACTGCGGGCTGTGGAGCTCGCAATTTGAATTTTAAATGCTAATTTTTAACAAGATTGTACTCACTTCGACAGTGTATTCTATACATATTTCAACTTTTCATGACACGCTTACACTGCGGTCAGTAGGGCTCACAATTAAAATTAAGTCTTGATTCATTAATTACAGACTCCACTAGGCAAGTAACTATCACAGGCCTAAAACCTACATAATATCCTTTTAGTATCCTTGCTTCAAGCACTTTTCTTATATCAGTTATAGCTTTAGTACAATAACCAAATTCATCTTCAAGTGCAAACGAACACTCAATACAAGTCTACACTGCGGGCAGCAGATCTCGCAATTCGAATTTTGGACACGTGGTGCCACTAACCCTGTTCAACACAAGCCGTGACACGTGGTGCCACTAACCCTGTTCAACACAAGCCGACGACACATGGTGCCACTAACCCAGTACAACACAAGCCGATCCCACATGTGGAGCTGTGTCCTGAGTCCTGAATTGCAGTGACCCCAAGTCTGCAGTATCAACCACAGCACCAGACTCCCTTCGATTAGTGAGGCATATTTGCATATGGAAGTCATCTATGTGCAAAGTATTGCCGACGGAAATATAAGTCAGTGGATACATTTTACACAAAATGTCGATTTGGCTTTCCACATCCAGTAATTTCCAAAGGAAGAGTGAACAGTTTTATGTCACCAGTGAGGCATACCATCACTTGAAAATCACCCCAAAATTATTATAATTTAAAAAGAACAGAAGAATCGAAGTACATTAATGATTACAATCCGGTGGTTTTGAAGATGTGGAATGCAAATATGGACATACAATATGTTGCAGATAACTCAATTGCTGTTGCTCGCTATTTCACGTCATATATTATCACCTCCGAGAAGACAGAATTGAAAGAAATGTGGGAGGAAATTTCGCAGGAGAGGACACTTAGCAAGAAATTGTACAGCGTCAGTTTGAAGATGCTTTCACATCAAGAAATTGGATCCTACGAATATTAGGATCGATTGACATCTGCAAGTTTATATTCAAAGTCAAGAGGGATCATCTGGATAAGTCTTGGTCTTCTTGCAGCACGGAATTGAGTTTTGAAATCTGTACAAGGAATTGAACACTTGGTACTGAATGAACCGGAAAGTACAGATATTCTGAAAACAAATATGTTGGATACATACTATCCAAATAGAAGTCCATACCTGGAAAACATATGTCTATATGAAATACTGCAACATTATAGATTTTAAAAAAATAAATGAAGGAAAATACGCTGTAATTCGATCTGAAGGATGTTTGGTAAAGCATGACAAAGGAAATCTGATTAATCACAGGAAATTAGTTGTGATACTCCAGATAAAAGAGAGTTTTTCTATTTAGCTCTTCTGCAACTCTTCAAACCTTGGCAGACTGAAATGGAATTACTTGGACCTTGTGACTGCTATGAGGATTCTTTCAATGCATGTAAAGATAGCATTGGATGTAAACATTTTCCAAATTATATCCAAATGTTGAACAAAGAGATTAATCAAGAAAGAACTATTGCAGCTGAAATAGCTAGAGATAGTTCTCATGATAGTTGTTGTTGTATGACTTTATTCGATACAATGTATTGATAGAGCAAGCTTCGCATCGCGACTTGCTCGAGTCATGAACCTCGCCCGTGTGTAATCAATTAATAAAATTCGTACGTCTTACTAATCTTTTATTTTCATATTCGAACGAAGTAGAGGAAGCTTGCATATGTGTTTTCTAATACAACTAATCCATGTCCCTAAACATGGCCGCCGCTTGGAAAATTGCTTCTGCGCATGCGTCAGTCACACTCACGTGACCTGACGTAGTTATAAGTTTGGTGGGAAAAGGTGCGCATGCGTAATACACAGCTTTCGTGAATAACGTGGTGAATGCTCTTGTGATTCGTGTATATGTTGCTAATATTTCAATTGCATAGTATATTTTTATAATGATAAGTTTAAAGTACAAAACCAATGATGTGTTTACATACATTCACTTCTATGTTTTAATTTGTTCTCGCTTACTTTTCATGTACTGCGGGAAATGGGGGTCCGAACCGGTTTGGAGCCATATTGAAGGTCGCTTCTACGCATGCTCATGGTACGCAGCCAGTGGCAGCCTTGACCGGTGGAACTCAGCCAGCTGGCAGCCACAAGCAAGATGCTCATGTGAAAGCCACCTTTGACCTGGCAAGATGGAATCGACTGTCCTCGAGTTGTTACAAAGGAACAGTTCTTATTGTATTCCATGCAGTTTCTCATGGGAACCCCAATCTTGCTAGGCGGCACCTTACTATGCAAATTAGGCCTCCAAATAGTCTGTTCTGATTGGTGTGTTAACCAAAACCTACCTTAGGACCAATCCAAGTTGAGGGATTCTGACACTTTGCAACATTGGGGGGTGGTACACCGTCCCAAAACAGTATATCTACCCTGGGTTCACCTAGGGAAATTGTCCGACTTGTCTGGTTTAGCTGACCTGTCACTGACCCAACGCACTCAATAGGTGACTGAAGATACAGAGAGCTGCGGAGCACTCTGTCCGAAATTTGACCATAGACTAAGGTTTTACTAAACCTTAAAGTGCTGGCGGAGCACTTTGCTGGGAGTTCGCTGACCCAATCGGGGTCTTGATCGATAGCTGCAGAGAGGGTGGAGCGCAGGCGTTGCTTCCGAACTGCGGGTGCTGGTCCTGTCCTGAGGGTCCTGTCCGAGAGGTCCTGTCCTGATTCCTAATCTGAGGGTTTCCTGTCCTGTCCTGGGTGTCCATTCTGCACCTGCTGTCCATTGAGGGGTATCCTTCCTTGAGGGTTTCCTGTCCTTAACTGACCCGTGGCCAGGGTTTGGTTTCCACACCAGTCTAGGTAAATATTCCTCTGAAAACTCTGAATCTTGCACCTTTCTAAATTTCCTGTCTTTTGCTTTAATAAAGACATACCTTTTGCATATGTTACTTTTCCATGCTTTTCCGCAACCATTGAATCATAAAGTCATTTGCATTTGGTTTCATAACGTGTTCCTATGTTACCCTACTTGTTAGAAATTATATTCTGCATTGCAGTTTGTCACTTTCTCATATGGTCTAGAACCTCCTTACTTAAACTGTCTAAAGAACTTTTGCCTTGATGCATAGCGTGTTTCTCTTCATAGACTCTCCTATAGTTATATAGGATCTTTGAATTTACCAAAGTATAAACTTTTCCAATAGGGAATCTCTAGTACGTGCATAAGATTGTTTCCTTAATGAATGTCCATTCTTAAACTTTCTTCTAAATCTGCATAGCATATTCCCGTTGCATCTCATATCAGAATTTCAATGGTTACCCTGACTTTATTTCTCTATAGTTATGTACTTTTCATTATCTTGATTATTGATTGTCTTATTCTTGAAAATCGAATGATTTCTGAGAACGAACTTTAGATAAAGACTTTAAAACTTCCAGTTGTCCGTGGTCATTTGGAAAGAGTTTGAATGTTATTTGTGGGGTTTGTATTTTGCTGCCTTTCCTTTTACAGCTAGCTCCCTGATCCATTGTGGTCATAGGTACCCGCATCGGTGGATGGTAAGTCGGGTATTCTGAAGAATAACGAAAGGAACTCACAATTATTGATAGTAGACCGTGAGGTCATCCGATCAATGTATATGGTGATTTGAAATATATGGGCCCGAAGACCGGAAGTGGCGAAATTATTGGTCGGGTGACCCGCGGGCTCTATCAGTAATTATCTGGTAGCAGAGTTATGGTTAGGGAATAGTTAAAGGTTAGGTAGGACTAGTTAGACTAGCCAAGTCGGTAGCTGCTAACATTATTGCTGCTACAAGAGCGGCCGTTTCGAGTAATTGATCACTCCTTTGAGATGTGTTGCTTTTAAATTTTATGAATTGTTTTAAAATTGTTATTCTTGTTCTTATATTGTTATATGTATTAATCCATGCGTATGTAAAACGGTTTGTTAAGTGTTGTCGGAAATCCCCGGGGAATTGAATGGCAAGTGGTGAATAGAATCTACTTGCCTCGAGGTCGCAGGCTCAAGGAAGGTTAGGTGCAGGTTAGGTAGAACCGGAAGCACTAACTAGGGCTGTTTCTGAATACATGTGTGAATAAATGTTAGTAACGAGGTTCATTGGCAAAATTCCCATAGTGGCGTAACCTAATAAGGGTCACATCGGAAGAGTAGCAGGTTCATCGGAGCTGGGTGAAAGCAAAGGGGTCCGCTGGGAAACCTTAGACTCGGATATATCCCGGAAAGAGTGGATGGGTCTAGGGAAGTAACAGGTTCACTGATGCTAGAGTGAAGGGTAGGCGGAAGAGATCTACCCGTAGTGTGTGAAAAGTAAATGGAAGTAGTTTACTTGCAGTAAAACAACTCTTTCCTGTCTAGACACTTGAGCACTGTGGCGAATGTGTATTCGTCGTAAAATAACCAAGTACTAAGCACTTTAGAAAGAAAGAAAGTTTCCGTTACCTTGCGAAGGGAGAGAGTCAGTCGCGAAGCGTCTCTGACGTCACTCCGTGCCGCGCTGGGATTGGTAGAAACAGCGGGCAGGTAGCGGGGCTGGAATTGTGAAGGAGGGGTGAGCGCCGGAGCGTGAGAACGGTTTAGCGAAAGGGCCGCGCACCCATTGGCCGAAAATTATTTGAACTCGTGCACCTCATTGGTCGCACGGAATTACAAGACGCATTCTGATTGGAGGTAATTTGGTAAACAAAGTTAAGCGTAGGAATCGTATGTGGCACTCGTATACTCCAGAGACTAGACCCGATCCAAGAAACCTAGGGTTTGAAAGGGATCAGTGGAAGGCTAATAGATACGACACTATGTACGGAAATAAGCGAAAATTGTCCCTTGTAAACAAGGTAAAGAACTACTTCAAAAAGGACAAGCCGATTAAAACTAGAGAGGGCATTGTTATTCCACCACCAAATACTCCTGCATCTTTCATGATGTTCGACAGAGGGTACAATACATGTGTGTGGTTAGAAAATTGGGTGAAATACACAAAAGACGACGGAATAATGGCCTTTCCGTTAGAAGGTACCTTTAATGGTAGGATCCTATTCAATTTAAGAACCCGAATGAATGAATTACATCCCAGACCGAGACTAACGCAGTATGAGGCATTAGAGGAATGGGAGATCGAGGCTTTCCAAAGAGAAAAGCCCCGAATGGATAAAGGGCTGACAAAGTATTACCCAAAACTGAAACAGGAAACCCGAGACAAAAGAATGAAAGAATGGAGACAGAGCATGATTGTTGAGGGACTGTTTCCCATGATGCCAGCAGAAGATCCTCCTGGGGGGGGGGAAAGGACAGAGAAATCCAAACACTGGGGGCCCCTCGGAGAATCAGATGATGAATTGTTAGATGACATATGCATGAGAAGTCCGCCTCCTTATAATGAAGGCCACCGACCTTCGAGTGCAGGGGATGTTCCCCGGAGACCTTTACAAAGGGAAGAGGTCAGGTCCGCAAGTGTAGGAGGGGATTATCTAATTCCTCCTTATACTGAAAATCTAGGACCAGTAGAAACCAGAAGTATTTACCCAAGGAGACCAATTGGTGGGGAGGCGGGATATTCACGTGAAGGAGATGTTTGCTCTCGTCCCCCTTACGGAGGTGAGGTGAGGTCCTTAAGTTCAGGAATGCCATCATTACAGCCACGGGATGAAGAAGATCCGAGAATTCTAGGCACAGGAAGATTGTTTCAGAAACCTAATTATGGCAGAGGACCAAGTGAGACACATCCCACTGCCCCGAGTTATGCTCCCATTCTAACCCCGCAGGTGTTACATGACAAATCCTTGGACAGGTTATTAGAAGAGAAAGAGCGGGAAGCGCTAGCAAACCAGAGAGCTGAGATAATACAGAAAATGTCACAGCTAAATGCAAGTCCTGAAGCCTTGACGATCCCAGTAACTATCGGACCAGTGGTTCCGTTGTACGGGGACCGTCAAGGGACTCCGAAAACTCCAGTAATTACTCCTGTCATTGCACCGGCCAGACCAGAACCATTAATTGTAGATGATCAGACAAGTGAGTGCGAGTCGGAGGTCTCGCTGCTAGATCTGCCCGTTAGAAATACAGGAAAAAGGATCCAGAAAAAACATAATCCTTTTAACGCGAGGGAAATTCAAATGGAATCGACCTCAGGTACTAAGAGTGTCACCTTGGTGACTCCTGAAGAAATCGAAAGATGGAGTCAAGAATTTGAAAAACCAGCGTCCCCAACGAAACCTTTAGATCTCTACAAGCTGAGAATAGAAATAGAGGAATTGATGGCAGGAAACGTAGGATTAGACAGATTAAATACCTACTCCGAATACGAAATGCTGTTTATCTGCAAGAGTCTCACCCGAAATACCCGAGTACTGCATGAAAAACTGACAGACACTGCTGCCAGCATGGGGATAGATATTTCAAAATCGAAACCGCTGCAGAAACCATATAGGGCAGATTTCTCAGACAAGGATTTGGAAAATTTGAATGTTTCAGGGAAGAAAGCTCAGGTCAAAGAACTATTGACAGTATTGCAGAAATGGGGAGATGTGGAAAAGTGGAAAGCCAGATGGGTCAAGAAAAAGGACGAGGCCAGGTCTAGGCAGGCAACTCCCGAATTTGTCCTCAAGGAAGCTGACAAGCCGGAACAGTTATGCCCTATGCGTGAAGTACCAGGTGGAAAGTATGTGCACGTTCCCTGGTCCAGACAAGATATTGTGTCCTTCACTAACGATTTCCCGAAATTACGCGAAAAGCCCATGGATTGGTACAGGCAGGTGGAAAGATTCGTAAAGGTGCAAAAATGCCTGTGGAAGGACCTGGATGGGTTCTTCGACATAGTGGTCCCTGTAGATCTGTGGACCGAGTGTAAAACAGCCATAGGTTGGCCTAGTGAGGAATACCCGAGAGATGACAAAACAGGGGAACCATCGAAAGAAGTAATGAGAAAATATGATCAGGTAATTCAGCATCTGAAACTAAAGGTGCCAGCAAAGGAAACTGATTGGACCAAGATAGATAGAACCACGCAGGAAAGAGACGAGACTGTGCACTCCTTTTACGAAAGGCTGTTGCAGGTGTTCAAAACATACAGCGGTATAGACAACATCGAGATGAAGGATATGACACATTTTATTTACAGGTTTGTAAATGGTTTAAGACCCGAAATTTGTCAATGGATCAAAGATAACAAAATCTGTTGGCACACAAAAAAGATGGATGAGGTCCTATGGTACGCAAAGTACTGTGAGGACGAGATGACAGAAAAGAAAAAGGCTCTCAAGGAGAAGGTTATGTGGGCTCAAGTGAAGCTCGCAGAACAGCAGGAAAAACAATTGAATAAAATAGCCAAAACTACTCAGAATCCAGGTCCTGGGGGTGGGGGTGGAGGAAAGCCCCGGCCCAAAATGAGCAGGGAGGAGGCAAAGAAGAAATTTCCCTGCCACCAGTGCGGAGAAATTGGACACTGGCGAGACGAGTGTCCCTATTTGCAGGATGATAACTCCCAAACACCTGATTTAACTCCACAGACGCAGAATGAAAGACCAAGAAAGACCCAACAACAGGTAAAAACGATTCAGTTGCCCCGAGCACCAAAGCAAGTATTTAAGGGAAAATCGACGCAGGGTGAGGACGTAGAAATCTGGGGGAGCAATGAGAACAGAAATGCAGCAACTTCGCAGTATTTACTAAATGATACCTTCCTTTGTGATGACCAGTACTGACGGGGCCTGAGAGGGGAGGACGAGGAGTGTGTGCTTGGCGCCTCCTTGTCGGTAGACCAGTCAGGACCATACATTGAAGGAAAGGTTGACGGAAATGATGTCACCTTTCTGTTGGACACTGGCGCTACCCGCTCTACTGTAAGAACAGTGGACGTTCAAAACCTACCCCTCTCGGGAGAAGCAATCCAAGTAGTGGGGGTATCTAATCAACTGATTAGTACTCCTGTTACCGAGCCCATGGAGATCTCTATTGGAAACTTTAAAGAAATGCATAGATTTGTCGTTTGTGACACTAGTCCAGTGAACTTACTGGGACGTGATTTGCTGTGCAAAATGAACTGTACCATCTTTTGCACACCAAAGGGTGTTGAAATTCAGACCCCAGATGAAGATGGCATTTATAAATTAATGTTAATTAGACCCGACTCAGAAATTAAACGAATGACTATGCAGGATTTGCCCAAAGAACTCCAAGAAACAGTGAAGCCAGAGGTATGGGACTTTACCGGAAAAGATGTAGGATTAATGAAAAACGTAGACCCAATACAGATAGCCATAAAAGACAATGCAGTATACCCTAATACTAAACCTTACAGGATGAATGCAGAAGTAAGAGCAGGTGTTGCCCTAGAAATACAGAAACTGCTAGAAGGAAACATCATACAGGAAGTAATGAGTAGCCCATGCAATTCACCCATTATGGGCATCAAAAAGCCTAGTGGCAAGTACAGGGTAGTTTAGGACCTAAGAAAGGTAAACAAGATAGTGGTTCCTTGCTGCCCTATTGTCCCGAACCCAGCAGTGATTCTGTATCAGATTCCCTGGGATGCTGAGTGGTTCACTGTGATAGACCTATGTCATGCATTCTTTTCCATTCCCTTGCATCCGGACAGCAAATTTCTTTTCTCATTTGCTTTCAACAGTAACGTATATGTCTGGAACAGGGTCCCCCAGGGGTACACAGAAAGCCCCTCTATCTTTAATCAGATCTTGAAAAAATGCTTGGAAACTTTGGTCTTACCTGGAAATTCTGTTTTGGTGCAATACATTGACGACCTCTTGGTGGCGTCCAAAAGTCATAAAGATTGTGTGATTGACACCATTGCCCTACTGAATCACCTGAGTGAAAAGGGACATAAAGTGGCCCCTGAAAAATTACAGTTCTGTGCAAAATCAGTGAAATATCTGGGGCACCAGATAGAGAAAGGCATCAGGAAAGTAACGTCAGAAAGAGTGAGAATAATTCAAAAGATGCAGTTACCCCGTACTCAGAAAGAAGTCAGAATGTTCCTTGGAGTGATAGGATACTGCAGGCAATGGATTCTGGGATTTGCAGTCCTAGCAAGACCTTTGATAAAAATGACCAAGAGAGGAACACCGGATATTGTAGAATGGGATGATGAAAGCTTAACAGCCTTCACAAAATTGCGAGATTGTCTGTGTACAGCCCCTGCGCTGGGAATGCCAGACTATTCCAAGGAATTTGCCCTGTTCTGTGACACTCGCGATAATTGCGCATTGTCAGTCTTAACCCAAGAGCATGGCACGACCAGGAGGCCTGTGGCATATTTCTCCGCCACCCTGGATCCAGTGGCTGCTGGATTACCAGGATGTCTAAAAGCAGTAGTTGCTACTTGCACCAGTTTAGAGCAAAGTGAATCCATTGTCATGGGACATCCCGTAACTGTGTATGTTCCGCATGGAGTGGTGATTTTACTAACCAGAACGAAAACTCAGTATCTCACCCCTAGTCGGCTGACTAAATACGAGAGGATTCTCGTGGGTGCTGCCAATATAACAATTGTCCGGTGCAACATTCTGAACCCCGCCACTCTGCTTCCCAACTCAATGGATATGGAAGATGGGGAGGAAGATGAGCATAACTGCATTGATTTAACAGAATTTAGCACAAAGCCACGCCCAGACATTAAATAAACACCTTTGCCTAAACATGACATGGAATTGTTTGTGGATGGTTCATGCCTAAGACATGAACAAGGAGGCCTGAATGCTGCCTATGCTGTAGTCTCCTTAACAAAAATTGAAGAAGCAGGTTATTTATTTGGAGTAAAGTCTGCACAAATAGCCGAATTGATCGCCATGATAAAAGCTTGCAAATTGGGGAAAAATGAACGCCTAACAGTGTATACTGACAGTCAGTACTGTTATGGAGTTGTGCATGACTTTGGCCAATTATGGCTACAGAGGGAGTTCCTGACTTCATCAGGTACCCCTATTCGAAATGGAAAAGTTGTCCAAGACCTTCTAGAGGCAATCCAATTACCAAAGGAATTGGCAGTGGTCAAGTGTGTTGCTCATAAGAAGGGCCTTGACTCTGTATCTTTGGGAAATGATTTCTCTGATCGAGTGGCAAAATTATGCGCCAGGGATCGACTAATAATCAATCCGAAACGGGGGGGCCGGAAACAGCTGCCAACTTCGAGTGTTTGAAGAAGTGCCTACATGGGATGAAGTGAGAGAATGGCAGCAGGCAACACCCTGGCAAGAGAGAGAAGTGGAAGGAAGAAGGGTGTAGACCAAGACGTGAGGATGGTGTCATCTTGGGCCCAAATGGTATGCCTGTGTTACCCAGACACTTGCTTGGTACAATGGCTAGACTGATACATGAGGGATCACACATTGGTAGGGACGCCATGATTCTGGTATTTCAACAGACTTGGTACAGCAAAAAGTTCAGGAAAGTAGCAGAGTCCCTCTGCCAGAGGTGCTTGTCATGTCAACAGTTCAATGCAGGCAAGAGAACAATGGTGGAACTAGGGAGAATTGGGAGGTCAGGGGGTCCCTTTGTGAGAATACAGATTGATTTCATCACCATGCCACGTTGTGAGGGGAAGCGATATGTCCTTGTCATTGTCTGCCTATTTTCGAAGTGGGTGGAAGCTTACCCTACTCCCCAAAGTGACGCACTGACAGTAGCCAAGTGTTTACTGAAAGAACTGATACCTAGATTCGGGGTTCCAGTCACCTAGTCGCAGTTGTTGCAAAACATGCTGCAAGGTATGTGTATGTAGTATAATTATAGTGATATTAGTTTGGATAGGACTAACAGTTTTCATTCCTTTTGCGGTGAGCAAAAATACTAATATTGACCCTACTGAGATTGTAAATACTGACATTGAAGAACTGACAACACAGAGTGTAGCAAGACATGAGAAAGCACTCAAACAAACAAAACGAGACATAGAAGCATCAGATGAGGGAGGACTACATTATCATGAAGTTAAGAATAAGACACATTTAAATGTTTTCGCAAACTTGTTGGTACACTATGTAGAGACTATGGAAATTGAGGATTGCTATGTCTGCATGAAGCTACCTACCTCTGTGGCTGAAGGCGTGACATACCATCACCTGCCCCTGACATACGGAATATCCTGTAGCATTTTAGCAAGCTTATTTTACAAAAGAGGACCGTTACAGTACTATTACTCTAACAATGACGTGATCTTTTCTGAACTTCCAATACGTGGGAACCTGAATCCTGTACATACTAAAAGTGACGTTACTCGCTATATGGGCGAATACTTTCTGACTATAGGTAATATAGACATAGGTGATGCACACAGAGATAACTTGACCTGTTCTTTGCGTGAACAGGAAAAGATGTTCCTGAACATGGCAGAGAAGAGGAGAATAAAAATACAAAGAAAGGCAAATGATGAAAGACAGAAAACACCAAAATGGGCTGAGGACATGGAAGGCACCTCAAATGGTGGGGCGGGACCTGCTCTGTTGCTGGATTTTGAAAGGAAGGGAAAGCTATGTCTTCACCGCGAGAAGACTAGCTATTATAATAACATTTTCATTGGTTCCAGTGAATGTGAACATAATTACAAGGTAATTGGAGGATGGGGTTTCAAAAATGGGTCAGAGCCTGTGTTTCCTGGAATTTATTATATATGTGGAGACAAGGCTTATTTCAAATTGCCGGATCACTGGTATGGAAGCTGCTATTTTGGCATTGTCTTCCCGAAAATATACCATGTGAATGAAGTTGCTGGAAGCAGTGAAAATACTAATGGCTTAGTGCGTAGTAAAAGAGAAAGCGTAGGTGAAATAATGGGTAGTATTTTCAGTGCACTGATACCTGGAGTGGGAGTGGTTCTGAACACTCACAGAATTAGCAAATTGTCCACAATAGTGGATGTGTTGTCTACTGACACAGCTCATGGATTTCTGCTGGTCAATACCGAAATGGTTGCGATCAGATCAATGGTTTTGCAGAACAGACTTGCGCTTGACACCTTATTAGCGAAAGAGGGCGGAGTCTGCCGGATGTTGAAGGCGCAACATTGTTGCACTTATATTCCGGACAAAAGTGTGCAGCTCAAAAGATATGTGAAAAACATTACTAATTTGGAAAAGGAACTCAAACCACTCGAGGTTGACAGTGCCTGGAAGAGACTGGTAGGTGGTCTCTCAAATGTAGGTCATTGGTTTGCTAGTTTAGGTAAAAGCTTATTGTTTAAGGTACTGATGCCAATTGGAATTATAGGTCTTATCCTATTTTTCATATTTGTCTGTTGCAAATGCCGTAAGCACACCAGAAAGCATCAAGTGAATGCCAGAGGAGTGAAACGAAGTGTGGATGAGCTTGAATTAGAGGAAATGAATAATCAGATATACAAAAAGGTGAAAATTCTCACCCTACCAAAATTGAAAAAGAGAAGCTGAATCGCTTGCTGGAAGAGGTAGAGTTGTATAAAGTGTGAGAAGTTGGCATCTGGTTCCATATATTTTGTGATGATAGTAAATATCATCAAAGAGGGGATTTATAGAGCAAGCTTCGCATCGCGACTTGCTCGAGTCATGAACCTCGCCCGTGTGTAATCAATTAATAAAATGTGTACGTCTTACTAATCTTTTATTTTCATATTCGAACGAAGTAGAGGAAGCTTGCATATGTGTTTTCTAATACAACTAATCCATGTCCCTAAACATGGCCGCCGCTTGGAAAATTGCTTCTGCGCATGCGTCAGTCACACTCACGTGACCTGACGTAGTTATAAGTTTGGTGGGAAAAGGTGCGCATGCGTAATACACAGCTTTCGTGAATAACGTGGTGAATGCTCTTGTGATTCGTGTATATGTTGCTAATATTTCAATTGCATAGTATATTTTTATAATGATAAGTTTAAAGTACAAAACCAATGATGTGTTTACATACATTCACTTCTATGTTTTAATTTGTTCTCGCTTACTTTCATGTACTGCGGGAAATGGGGGTCCGAACCGGTTGGGAGCCATATTGAAGGTCGCTTCTACGCATGCTCATGGTACGCAGCCAGTGGCAGCCTTGACCGGTGGAACTCAGCCAGCTGGCAGCCACAAGCAAGATGCTCATGTGAAAGCCACCTTTGACCTGGCCAGATGGAATCGACTGTCCTCGAGTGTTACAAAGGAACAGTTCTTATTGTATTCCATGCAGTTTCTCATGGGAACCCCAATCTTGCTAGGCGGCACCTTACTATGCAAATTAGGCCTCCAAATAGTCTGTTCTGATTGGTGTGTTAACCAAAACCTACCTTAGGACCAATCCAAGTTGAGGGATTCTGACACTTTGCAACATTGGGGGGTGGTACACCGTCCCAAAACAGTATATCTACCCTGGGTTCACCTAGGGAAATTGTCCGACTTGTCTGGTTTAGCTGACCTGTCACTGACCCAACGCACTCAATAGGTGACTGAAGATACAGAGAGCTGCGGAGCACTCTGTCGAAATTTGACCATAGACTAAGGTTTTACTAAACCTTAAAGTGCTGGCGGAGCACTTTGCTGGGAGTTCGCTGACCCAATCGGGGTCTTGATCGATAGCTGCAGAGAGGTGGAGCGCAGGCGTTGCTTCCGAACTGCGGGTGCTGGTCCTGTCCTGAGGGTCCTGTCCTGATTCCTAATCTGAGGGTTTCCTGTCCTGTCCTGGGTGTCCATTCTGCACCTGCTGTCCATTGAGGGTATCCTTCCTTGAGGGTTTCCTGTCCTTAACTGACCCGTGGCCAGGGTTTGGTTTCCACACCAGTCTAGGTAAATATTCCTCTGAAAACTCTGAATCTTGCACCTTTCTAAATTTCCTGTCTTTTGCTTTAATAAAGACATACCTTTTGCATATGTTACTTTTCCATGCTTTTCCGCAACCATTGAATCATAAAGTCATTTGCATTTGGTTTCATAACGTGTTCCTATGTTACCCTACTTGTTAGAAATTATATTCTGCATTGCAGTTTGTCACTTTCTCATATGGTCTAGAACCTCCTTACTTAAACTGTCTAAAGAACTTTTGCCTTGATGCATAGCGTGTTTCTCTTCATAGACTCTCCTATAGTTATATAGGATCTTTGAATTTACCATAGTATAAACTTTTCCAATAGGGAATCTCTAGTACGTGCATAAGATTGTTTCCTTAATGAATGTCCATTCTTAAACTTTCTTCTAAATCTGCATAGCATATTCCCGTTGCATCTCATATCAGAATTTCAATGGTTACCCTGACTTTATTTCTCTATAGTTATGTACTTTTCATTATCTTGATTATTGATTGTCTTATTCTTGAAAATCTAATGATTTCTGAGAACGAACTTTAGATAAAGACTTTAAAACTTCCAGTTGTCCGTGGTCATTTGGAAAGAGTTTGAATGTTATTTGTGGGGTTTGTATTTTGCTGCCTTTCCTTTTACAGCTAGCTCCCTGATCCATTGTGGTCATAGGTACCCGCATCGGTGGATGGTAAGTCGGGTATTCTGAAGAATAACGAAAGGAACTCACAATTATTGATAGTAGACCGTGAGGTCATCCGATCAATGTATATGGTGATTTGAAATATATGGGCCCGAAGACCGGAAGTGGCGAAATTATTGGTCGGGTGACCCGCGCGCTCTATCAGTATCATAAAAGTGTACACAATTCATTCATCAATTTAATAGACAAAAATACACCCTTTTTTCCATTAAAAGTGAGAAAAGTATCGCATTGTCATACGTACAATACAAAATGGAATTTAAAAGCAATGTTTAAAAAACAGTTAAAGAACCCGTTAAAAGCATGAATTTTAAAACATTATCACTTAGATGGAGACCGTGGCAAAACAGACGGCATTACCAGAACTCCATAATCTACAACTGATACGCCCGTAGGAGCTTGGATCTGATTATCCAAGCGCATCCCAGATATTTTGCTATCCCATAGACTACACTGGGGACAGAGGTGTCTGTTGTAAGAATACGCAATGCCTCCCTATGGTGCTTAGTTCCCAGATTAGAGCATACAGGTTTCAACCATCTCCATCTCGCCTGGCCATACGCTGGACAGGCGAAGATGAAATGGGAGATAGATTCTGTGGGGGAAGCACAACCAGGGCACCCTCCTTCCCTCTCTCCCAAAGTTTTCCACCCCGCAGTGAAGGCATTCAGAGGTAGTGTACCAAACCTCAGCTTCAGATACAATGCCCTGTCTCTAGGGGATTCAATGAAGTCTAGAAAAGGTTCTAATTTGGGGGAGGGCTTGGCGTCTAGAAACTTCTCCGTCAGGGAACCATGTTTCAGATTTCGTGTTGTTTCGTTGGACACCCACTCCTAGTAGGCCTTCTTAACTACTTGCTTGGGTGGCAGAGTCTGGCTTTCCCAAGCGTCTGCTAGCCCAATGTCCCCCACCAAGCGCCTCAATTTTGAAACCCAAGGTATCTTGCGGCCTGTGTCTATGCGAAGCAATTCAGTCAAGCCAGAAGCATAGTCACACAGTTTGGGGGTCCTTCTGAGGCGAACCCAGAATAAGAGAGGGCGCAGCCTTGCTATATCTCTGATTGAATGTTTCCCAAAATCGTAATGGAGAGGAACCAGAGGAGTCGATAGGGGAAGCGAGACCAGATCCCTATAAAACAGATTTTCTGATCTCGCTAACTCTGTGATGTTCTCGAACCCCCACAGTTCCCCCCGTACAGAGATGAAGGCAGGGCTTTCCCCTCATATACCTTGATGGCAGGGGCAACAGGTCGGCTATGGGAGAGGCGCTGATGTCTTGCTATTGCCCCCGACACACGTTTATGAATAAGTAGCATCTTTGACAAGTTAGAGTCCATTTCATCAAAGTTGTTGACCCGTACGCCCAAATAGTCAAAAGCTTTGACTAGTTTTAAAGGGGAGTCATCCAGCTTGATGGTATTTCTAAAGCGCTTAGATGGGGCCAAAGCCATTAGATTAGATTTAGTTGTATTTATACATAAGCCTCTGGACTTACAAAACTGACTGAACCGATCCAGCAGTTTTTGAAGGCCCATTGGGCTTTTAGAGATCAGAGGGGTATCATCTGCAAAAAGCAGCATAGGTGATTTTTCCCCTGCCAGGATTGGTGCGTAGGCAGGATCCTCCCTCAGGTGGTCCACCACCCGTTACAAAAAGGGAGAACAAGTTTGGGGCCAAGATGCACCCCTGGCGTACCCCTCTCTTTACCATAACTCTCTCAGTCAATTGTCCCTGTCGGCCCCACCTCACTCTGGCGTAATGTTCCTCGTGCAAGCTCACATCAGATCCAAGATCAAGGGGGGGATGCCCAGATCGGACAGGACCCGCCAAAGCTCGGCACGTGGGACCAGGTCAAAGGCTGTTCTAAGATCAATGAACGCCAAGTAAAGGCTGCCTTTTTCGATTGTTACCGATTTCCAATAGATCATGGAAAATCTAAAGACCTGGTCCATCGTGCCCACCCCTGTCTGAATCCTGCCTGGAATGGGGACAAACCTCATCTTCTTCTATCCAGGACCTCAATCGCTTGAGGAGGACCCTACCAATCACCTTCTGCACTACGTCGATTAAACTAATCGGTCTGTAGTTGCCAGGGTCCTCCCTATCCCCCTTCTTGTAGATCGTCACCACTTTGGCACCCATCCAAGAATCTGGAACAGGGTAGCCACCCACAATGCGATTCAAGACCAGGAGAATGAAGCGGGCCCAAAGCTCACCATCATGGCGTAATAAATTGTCTATTTCACCGCCGGTAGGAGGGGGCGGGGGCTGTTGTGGCGCTGTTGGCTCCTGGGACACAGAATCCCTAGCGCTGTTCCCCCGCTGCTGTCCAGAGTCAAGGGTCCGTTGCGCTGCGTCTCCCGTGGAACGGGAGGCGCGAGGTCTATTTCACTGCCGGTAGGAGGGGGCGGGCTGTTGTGGCGCTGTTGGCTCCTGGGATCCAGAGTCCCTAGAGCTGCTTCCCCCGCTGCTGCCCAGAGTCAAGGGTCCGTTGCGCTGCGTCAAGTTCACATGACCACAATCTTATCTTGCTTTTTATCCAACCGGCTATGAATCACGAATCAACATTCACCCCCCAACACCACCGGAGCTGAACTCGTGAAAAATCTGCGATAATGAGTGGCCATCCTGACAATTAACAACCAATCTGAATTGTGAGTTCAGCTGGACCGCATGTACGCAACGGCTGAGGAGGTTGCTTCATCACGTAGTGGACCCTCTTACACACACGCCGGTTGGCAGAAGGTGAGCAGGGAGACTTCTTTCCACAGCAGCGGGCAGTCACCTCTGGGCAGTGGAGTGGATAGTGTGCAGCAGTCTATGTGCACAAGTGCGAACAGACACCTCCAAGCAGTGGAAATGGATGGGGTCCACCACCCTTATTGCGCATTACCGAAAAATACGATTACGCGTGTGTGCAGTTGTATGTACTCTACAATTACTAATTCTATACTATCTTTCAGACCACTAAACTTAAGGGCTGCACTATCTCCCGGCATGTGGTTTGAGACACACAGGTGGCACAAAGGTGAGCAGCAAAGATTTTCTCCAGTATCAACACTCCCTCTCCATCTTCCTTTCTCTCTCTCACACTTTCTCTTTTTCTCTGTCTCATTCTTTCTTTCTCTCCTCTCTCTCTCACTCTTTCTTTATCTCTCTCTCTTTCTCTCTTTTACACTGTTTCTCTCTTTATCTCTCTCTTTCTGTCTCTCACACTGTTTCTCTCTCGCTGTCTTCCTCTCTGTCTCACTCTTTCTCTCTTTGGCTGCTTCCCTCTCTCACCCTTTCTCTCTTACTCTCTCACTCTCTCTCTCCTCTCTCACTCTCTCTCTCTCTTCCTCTCTCTCACACGTTCTCTCTCTCTTCCTCTCTCTCACTCTTTCTCTCCTCCCTCTCTCACAATTTCTCTCTCTCTTCCTCTCTCTCACTCTTTCTTCTCTCTTCCTCTCTCTCACTCTTTCTCATCCTCTCTCTCACAATTTCTCTCTCTCTCCTCTCTCTCACTCTTTCTCTCTCTCTCCTCTCTCTCACTCCTTCCTCTCCCTTCCTCTCTAACTCTTTTTCTCTGTGTCTTCCTCTCCCTCACACTGTTTCTCTTTCTCTCTTCCTTGTATTTACTCTTTATCATTCTCACTCTTTCTCTCTTATCTATCAGATCACTAAACTTGTGTCTGCACTATTCTCCTGGCACTAGTTGGAGACACGCCAGTGGCTCAATGGTGAGCGCAAAGATTTTTCAGTCTCAACACTCCCTCTCCATCTGTTCCTTTCTCTCTCTCTCACTTTTTTTTTTTTCATCCTGTCATTTTCTTTCTCTCCCTCTTCTCTCTCACTCGTTTCTCCTTCTTCCTGTCTCTCACACTGATTCTCTCATCGTCTCCCTCTCTGTCTCACTCTTTCTCTCTTGGCTGGCTTCCTCTCTCTCACTCTTTCTCTCTTCCTCTCTCACACTGATTCTCCTCTCTTTTCCTCTCTCTCACTCTTTTCCCTCTCTTCTCTCTCTCACACTGATTCTCTCTTTTCTCTATTCCTTGTATCTCATTCTTTCTCTCTTTGTCTCTCTTTCTCTATCTTCCTCACTCTCACACTGTTCTCCTTTCCTTGTAGCTCACTCTTTCTCTCTTCTTCTCTTTCACTCTTTGTCTCTCCGTGTTCCTCTCTCTCACACTGTTTCTCTTCCTCTCTTCCTTGTATCTTACTCTTTCTCTCTCTCACTCTTTCTCTATCTTCCTCTCTCTCACTCTTTCTCTCTTCTTCTCCCTCTCTCTCTCACTCTTTCTCTCTCTCTCTATCTATCTCCTTTCCTGGACGCATGATGCACCATCTTACTTTCTTTTTAATTTACAGGCTGTGATTCACAAAAGGACCAGCGAAGACACGCCACAGCTGTACATAGTTTTATTTGTTGTTGTTTTTGTTTAAATAAAATGTTTTATATGTAAATCTATACATGACTAATATTCTTATTTGTCCAACCAAACAGGGACAAATCCGGGTCCGAGAAGGTTGTTGGGGTATGCTGGTGATGTGAGAAGAGGGTGTGTTACCTACTGATATATGGAGATGCAGCGTGGAAGGGTTTATCTCTCAGAGAAAGAACTCCGGTATGTTTAAAAAAGTTGCCTCTGACAGATACGAGCTGACGGACTCAATTATAAAATGGCTTTTCAATGCTCATATAGTGTGACTTATTAACAGTTTGCACCCAGTCTTGCAAAGGGGCACCTGCGCCCCACAGCAACGTACTAGCTTGCAAACGGATGGCATTCTAAAGCCATAGCCGTGACCTAGTGATATGAGGAGAAGCAGCATGAAAGGCTTATCTAACACAGATGCCAGTGTTGCCTCACAGAGGAAAAACTGCGGACCCGATGGCTTTTACACGGAGACATGCGAGCGGACTGAGTAAATCACAGAATGGCTGCCAACACTTCCTGGTTTCAACAGTTCACAGCCAATGAGCCGAACGCTCGTGCTTGTAACCCCTCAGCAAACACATGTCAGAATTCTCAATATCAATATCTTTCAAATGTGATATTTCTTAAAAACTACTGAACAGATTTATACCATTTCAACAAAAACAGGCTTTCTGTACCAACACCTTTCTCCCTGCCAAATATGCCGTCATTCCGTTCAGCACTTTACTCTGTAGTCTTCAGTAAAGTTTCGTATCGAAACTGCATGATGAAAACACGTTTTGAGACCCCCTTTTTTCTTAGCCCCTCCTACACCATTCACCCCCAAACTTTCAATATATGATCTAATCTAAAAAGAGAAACTGTTGGATAATTTCATATAGATTCATCAAATGACGCCAAAGTTAAAAGCACATACAGGTCTTCAGGAGGGGGCACCCCCTCTCCCAACATGACCGGAGCCCCGGGGCTGCGCGAACCCCAGCAGGCCACCCGCAACTCCTGCGAGCCCATGCTAG